>NC_090325.1:12737454-13051247 GCF_035084215.1 Heptranchias perlo | reverse complement strand
TATCTCTCCCCTCTCACCTTAAATCTATGCCCCCTCGTTATAGACTCCCCTACCTTTGGGAAAAGATTTTGACTGTCTACCTTATCTATGCCCCTCATTATTTTATAGACTTCTATAAGATCACCCCTAAACCTCCTACTCTCCAGGGAAAAAAGTCTCAGTCTATCCAACCTCTCCCTAAGTCAAACCATCAAGTCCCGGTAGCATCCTAGTAAATCTTTTCTGCACTCTTTCCAGTTTAATAATATCCTTTCTATAATAGGGTGACCAGAACTGTACACAGTATTCCAAGTGTGGCCTTACTAATGTCTTGTACAACTTCATCAAGACATCCCAACTCCTGTATTCAATGTTCTGACCAATGAAACCAAGCATGCCGAATGCCTTCTTCACCACCCTATCCACCTGTGACTCCACTTTCAAGGAGCTATGAATCTGTACTCCTAGATCTTTTTGTTCTATAACTCTCCCCAACGCCCTACCATTAACGGAGTAGGTCCTGGCCCGATTCGATCTACCAAAATGCATCACCTCACATTTATCGAAATTAAACTCCATCTGCCATTCGTCGGCCCACTGGCCCAATTTATCAAGATCCCGTTGCAATCCGAGATAACCTTCTTCACTGTCCACAATGCCACCAATCTTGGTGTCATCTGCAAACTTACTAACCATGCCTCCTAAATTCTCATCCAAATCATTAATATAAATAACAAATAACAGCGGACCCAGCACCGATCCCTGAGGCACACCGCTGGTCACAGGCCTCCAGTTTGTAAAACAACCCTCTACAACCACCCTCTGTCTTCTGCCGTCAATCCAATTTTGTATCCAATTGGCTACCTCACCTTGGATCCCGTGAGATTTAACCTTATGTAACAACCTACCATGCGGTACCTTGTCAAATGCTTTGCTGAAGTCCATGTAGACCACGTCTACTGCACAGCCCTCATCTATCTTCTTGGTTACCCCTTCAAAAAACTCAATCAAATTTGTGAGACATGATTTTCCTCTCACAAAACCATGCTGACTGTTCCTAATCAGTCCCTGCCTCTCCAAATGCCTGTAGATCCTGTCTCTCAGAATACCCTCTAACAACTTACCCACTACAGATGTCAGGCTCACCGGTCTGTAGTTCCCAGGCTTTTCCCTGCTGCCCTTCTTAAACAAAGGCACAACATTTGCTACCCTCCAATCTTCAGGCACCTCACCTGTAGCTGTCGATGATTCAAATATCTCTGCTAGGGGACCCGCAATTTCCTCCCTAACCTCCCATAACGTCCTGGGATACACTTCATCAGGTCCCGGAGATTTATCTATCTTGATGCGTGTTAAGACTTCTAGCACCTCCCTCTCTGTAATATGTACACTCCTCAAGACATCACTATTTATTTCCCCAAGTTCCCTAACATCCATGCCTTTCTCAACCGTAAATACCGATGCGAAATATTCATTTAGGATCTCACCCATCTCTTGTGGTTCCGCACATAGATGACCTTGTTGATCCTTAAGAGGCCCTACTCTCTCCCTAGTTACTCTTTTGCCCTTTATGTATTTATAGAAGCTCTTTGGATTCACCTTTGCCTTGTGCAGACCCTTCCTCTAAATTAGCCTCTAAATGACACGCAGTGTCAGTCTCTGAGTTGGTGGAAGCAAGTGTCAGATCGAGTGACGGTGTGGCTTCAGCGTCCCCCTACTCCTCCTCCTCCTTGGGTGCCATCACGTGTCCTTGGGTATCTGCAATGACAAAGGGAAACAGGTTGAGTTGTGGAGTGGGGAGAGGAGCAAGTAAGACATGCTTGCCGACAGCATCTGCAGCACGTGAGTCAGAAAAGATTATGAGAGGGGGGAGATGTGGGAAAGTAGAAGGAGCATTAGATATGCAGAGACCCCCTTCATCGGGACCTCCAACGTGGCATGTTTCACGGCTGCAGCGATGGCCCGCCCAACGATCCGAAGCACAGTCTCCTCTAATGGGGTGAGGGCATGTAAGCATCCCCGTCCACCCTCAGGTCTCTCCTGCTGCCGGCTGTATTGGCCACCTTCTCCTGCAAGACAGAGGACAGTGTGTCAGTGAGTATCCTGCAAGGTGTGTGGGAGATGTGCCTGTCATGGTTGAATAGCTTCCAGTGTGTGTGACCTGTGAGTGGTGGTTGTGTGGCCCACAAGCGTGGTACTATGTGCGGGTGAGATGCAACTTGCCGAGTGCAGCATTGCATATGGATGAGCAACGTTTATTGGTGGGTGGGTGACGGGGAGTGTTATGCCACGTGCGTGGTGCCATACTCCTGGCTTTGACTTCCTGCGCCACAGCCTGCCAATGCCTGCGGAGATGCAGTCTGGAGGATCTCCTGCCACCCTGTGGGTACATGTTGGCCCTCCTTTCGTCCAACCCTTCCACCAGGCCTCCAGCACATCATTGGAGAAGCGTGGAGCCCTCTCTCGCGCCAGTCCTGTCATCCTCGTGGCCATCCTAGTGAACTGTGTACCTGCCATTTAAAATGTGCACTTGCACCTTTAAGAGGTGCAGGCTGCTGATGATGTGCGCTATGCGCGCCCCATTTCCAACTTCCTCATTCTCCGCAGTCTCTTAGCAGCTCGGGTAGCGCTGACTGCACAGAGCTATCATCATAATTAGCGGGCAGCATGAGGTTCACGTGCTGCCTGCACGGGGCCATCGGGCGCGGGGTTCTAGCGCATCATGCTACCCTTGCCCAAAAACGGCCCTTTTCCAATTTTTATCCCCATGTCTTTGCTCAGGCAAGCTGTCTGTGGAGTCATGATCAGTGCCGGCTGCCCGCAAAGAGCATTGCTAATGAGGCCCGAGGAACAATTTCCGTCGATCATCGGGCTTCTCGGTTCGGGCGTGTGCTGGTCGTGCAGTGCCGAATGTGGACCCAAATTGGGCCCAGACTGAAATCTACACCAAAATTTCACTTGTTACATTGACAATGTCACTCACAGAACCTGTTAGAATGACAGGTGTAGGAAATGGAAAATATGACACTGCTGAATTTCTTTGTGCTCTTCTGAGGTTAGGAGATGGTGGTTTAAGGAATATTTGGGTTAAAATTGCACTATGTGATTTTAGTGATGATGCTTTAACCTATTTGTCTGAAATTCTTTTGTCCACTGTTTTAACAAAGGAGTTTAACCATTTATTTTAAATGGCTTAGCATCTTTAAAACATCAGACAGATGAATTGACTCCTTTGATTACCACTCTGCTATTCAGGAAGAGTAGAGAGAGCTTTGTTTTGCATCTGCCTGTGCTACATCTGACCTGGCAGTGCTCCATGCTGATACTGGGTGTCAAAAGTGGGAAGTAAAAGTGATATTACATTTGACACTTCTGTTGTTCAGCGTGTAGGAAAATGATGTCTGTGTACCATGTTTGTGGGTCAGACAGTGGGATAAGGGAGCCTGTTTGACAATATAAACATAGGGAACACAAGCATTGCTTTCCTGAGACCCGAACTGCAAATCTACAAGCGCTTAATGAATATTCCACATCTTAGAAAAGAAAAAGAAAGAAAGACTTGCATTTATATAGGGCCTTTCACGGCCTCAGGATGTCCCAAAGCGCTTTACAGAGAATGAAATACCTCTGAAGTGTAGTCACTGTTGTAATGTAGGAAATACGGCTGCCAATTTGCACACAGTAAGGTCACACAAACAGTAATGAGATAAATGACCAGATCATTTATTTTAGTGATGTTGGTTGAGGGATAAATATTGAGGGAACTCTCCTGCTCTTCTTCAAAATAGTGCCTTTTACGTCCACCTGAGAGGGCAGATGGGACCTCGGTTTAATGTCTCATCCAAAAGACCACACCTCTGACAGTCTAGCCCCCTCTCAGTACAGCAGGAAAATATCAGCCTAGATTTTGTGCTCAAATCTCTGAAGTAGGACACGAACCCACAACATTCTAACTCAGAGGCAAGAGCGCTACCAACTGAGCTACACTAGAATACTCCACCAGTTGTGATCTACACAGTGTTAAAAGAACACAAAGGCAGGTCTTTGCCCAGCAGGCAGCTATGGTTTGGCTCATGCAGGAGCTTGCTCCAGGAGAACATTACATGGAGAATCGTGAATTCTCCTCCTCAATAAAGCGGTAATATGAAAGGCGGGCAGCAATTAAAGGTTCACTGTGTGAGATATGCAAGAAAAAAAAATCTGACCTTTCAGACTTCCATTGTTGCTGTTCCTTTCACCACCTACTCAACAGACCACCTCATCAGACTCTGAAGGTTGCTGCCAGTAATTGGTAACAAAATGCTCGAATAATTTTACAATTGAATGCATGAGGCCAAAGCAAATCCGGTTTTAGTTTCTAAGGTGGGTGAAGCATAAAATTAGATTAGTTGGCAAGATTTATTATTTCCCAAAGTATTTATTCTTTACAAAAACCATAACTGTCTCCCCCTCCATTTGTCTCACTATGCATTTTAGCTGTTCGTTCAGGCTAATACCTCAATTTACAATGGCTCACCAATCGAGGGAGAATAATGTCCTTAAAGGGGGAGGCAGGAGATAGCTGGGGGAGGGGGGGGAAGGGTGGAGTGGGGGTGGGAGCATGGAGGGATTGGCAGCGGGCGGGTTGATTTTTGTGGGGTCAGATTAGATCATCCGTGCTGCTCTTGGCCCAATAAAAATCAGTTAAAATCAAGTGTTCCAAGTGTCTCCAGCAGTCCCTCTAAGTACCGTGGGATTGGCTGCTCCATGTGCAGTTCCACTGGGTGGTGCTTGCATTGTATTGGGGTCCTAAATATGCCCTAGGACCCTGATTTAAATCAAGGCTCAATCAAAAATCACAATGTGGGGGCCTCGGGCAGAAACTTGGCGATAAGTTTTTGTCTCCCAATTTTATCCTGTTACCGCCTTGTTCACACTGCAAAATGGGAAAACAGCAAGATGAGTGGGTTGATCCTCGATCTCTGGGTTGCTAGCCTAGGACCATAACTACTATGCTACCATACCTTTATTTCACAATGTCTTTCTTTTCAGCATCTCATTGCTTCTTAGATTCACTTGAATGACTGCCCTGGTACATTTTCCACAATTCCATTTCCCTTTGGATATAAAAGTTTCAATTGACTTATTCTTAACCTCCTAACTTTTTGGATCTGTCGCAATAATCTCCAAACCCATTTTTTTCCATTGATTAATTAAACTTGAATTTGAATTTTATCGGTTGTTTTCCCTTTTTCTTCCTGTGTAGCTCATGTATCAGCTGTGGCTCAGTTGGTAGCACTCTTACATCTGAGTCAGAAGCCTGAGCGTTCAAGCCTCACTCCAATGACTTAAGCATAAAATCTAGGCTGATATATTAATGCTGTGCTGCATTGTTGGAAAAGCATCTCATGGCACTATTCGAAGAAACATAGAAAATAGGAGCAAGAGAAGGCCATTCGGCCCTTTGGGCCTGCTCCACCATTCAAAATAATCATGGCTGATCGTCTATCTCAGTACCCTGTTCCCACTTGATCCCTTTAGCATTAAGAAATATATCTATCTGCTTCTTGAATACATCTAATGACTTGGCCTCCACTGCCTTCTATGGTAGAGAATTCCACAGGTTCACCACTCTCTGAGTGAAGAAATTTCTCCTCATCTCGGTTCTAAATGGCATACCCTGTATCCTGAGACTGTGACCCCTGGTTATAGACTTCCCAGCCATCGGGAACATCCGCCCTGCGCCTAGTCCTGTTAGAATTTTATATGTTTCGATGAGATCACCTCTCATTCTTCTAAACTCTAGTGAATATAGGCCGAGTCGACCCAATCTCTCCTCATACGTCAGTCCTGCCATCCCAAGAATCAGTCTGGAAAACCTTCGTTGTGCTCCCTCCATGGCAAGGACATCTTTCCTCAGATAAGGAGACCAAAATTGCACACAATACTCCAGATGTGGTCTCACCAAGGCCCTGTATAACTGCAGTAAGACATCCCTGCTCCTGTACTCAAATCCTCTTACAATGAAGGCCAACATACCATTCGCCTTCCTAATTGCTTGCTGCACCTGAATGCTTGCTTTCAGTGACTGGTTACAAGGACACCCAGGTCTCGTTGCACCTTCCCTTTTCCCAATCTATCACCATTCAGATAATAATCTGCCTTTCTGTTTTTACAACCAAAGTGGATAACCTCACATTTATCCACGTTATACTGCATCTGCCATGTTCTTGCCCACTCACCTAACTTGTCTAAATCACATTGGAGCCTCTTTGCATCCTCTTCACAGCTCACATTCCACCCCAGCTTTGTGTCGTCTGCAAACTTGGAAATGTTACATTCTGTTCCCTCATCCAAATCATTGATATATATTGTGAATAGCTGGGCTCCAAGCACTGATCCCTGCGGTACCCCACTAGTCACTGCCTGCCACCCGGAAAAAGGCCCGTTTATTCCTACTCTCTGTTTCCTGTCTGTCAACCAATTCTCAATCCATGCCAGTATATTGCCCCCAATCCCAAGTGCTTTAATTTTGCACACTAACCTCTTGTGTGGGACCTTATCAAAAGTCTTCTGAAAATCCAAATACAACACATCCACTGGTTCTCCCCTATCTATTCTACTAGTTACATCCTCAAAAAACTCCAGTAGATTTGTTAAGCATGATTTCCCTTTCATAAACCCATGCTGACTTTGTCCAATCCCATTAATGCCTTCCAAGTGTTCTGTTATCACATCTTTTATAATAGACTCTAGCATTTTCCCCACTACTGATGTTAGGCTAACTGGTCTGTAATTCCCTGTTTCTTCCCACCTACCTTTTTTAATTGGTGGACTTACATTTGCCACCCTCCAATCTGTAGGAACTGTTCCAGAGTCTATAGAATTTTGAAAGATGATCATCAATGCATTCACTTTTCCAGGGCCACTTCCTTTAGTACTCTGGGATGTAGATTATCAGGTCCTGGGGATTTGTCAGCCTTTAGCCCCATTAATTTCCCGAGCACTATTTTTTTACTAATACTGGTTTCCTTCAGATCCTCCCTCTCACTTGACCCTTGGTTCCCTTCCATTTCTGGCAGGTTATTTGTGACCTCCTTTGTGAAGACAGAACCAAAGTATGTGTTTAATTGTTCTGCCATTTCCCCCATTTCTGACTGTAAGGGACCTACATTTATCTTCACTAATCTTTTTCTCTTGACATATTTATAGAAGCTTTTACAGTCAGTTTTTATGTTCCCTGCTAGTTTACTCTCATACTCTGTTCTTCCCCTCTTAATCAATCTCTTTGTCCTCCTTTGCTGAATTCTGAACTGCTCCCAATCCTCAGCCTTGCTGCTTTTTCTGGCAATTTTATATGTCTCCTCTTTGGATCTAATACTATCCCTAATTTCTTTTGTAAGCCACGGTTGAGCCACCTTTCCTGTTTTATTTTTGCGCCAGACAGGAATGAATAATTGTTGTAATTCCTGCACACGTTCTTCAAATATTAGCCATTGCCTATCCACCGTCATCCCTTTTAGTAAAGTTCCTAATCTATCGTAGCCAACTCGCACTTCATACTTTCGTAGTTTCCTTTATTTAGATTCAGGACCCTAGTTTCGGATTCAACTACTTCACTCTCCATCTTAATGAGGAATTCGATCATGTTATAGTCGCTCTTCCCTAAGGGACCCCGCACAACAAGATTGCTAATTAATCCTTTCTCATTGCACAATACCCAGTCTAGGATCACCTGTTCTCTAGTTGGTTCCTCAATGTATTGGTCTAGAAAATCATCACGTACACACTCCAGAAATTCCTCCCCCACAGTATTATTGCTAATTTGGTTTCACCAATCTATATGTAGATTAAGGTCACCCATGATTATAGTTGTATCCTTCTTGCATGCGTCTCTATTTTCCTGTTTAATGCCCTCCCCTACATCTCCACTACTGTTTGGGGGCCTATAGACAACCCCCACCAACATTTTCTGCCCCTTGGTGTTTCTTAGCTCCACCCAACAGATTCCACATCGTGATTTTCCGAGCCAATATCCGTCCTCACTATTGCATTGATTTCCTCCATTACTAACAATGCAACCCCACCTCCTTTCCCTTTTTGCCTGTCCTTCCTAAATATTGAATACCCCTGGATGTTCAGTTCCCATCCTTGGTCACCCTGTAACATGTCTCCGTAATCGCAACTATATCATAACTTTTTTTTTTATTCGTTCACGGGATGTGGGCGTCGCTGGCAAGGCCGGCATTTATTGCCCATCCCTAATTGCCCTTGAGAAGGTGGTGGTGAGCCGCCTTCTTGAACCGCTGCACTCCGTGTGGTGACGGTTCTCCCACAGTGCTGTTAGGAAGGGAGTTCCAGGATTTTGACCCAGCGACAATGAAGGAACGGCGATATATTTCCAAGTCGGGATGGTGTGTGACTTGGAGGGGAACGTGCAGGTGGTGTTGTTCCCATGCGCTTGCTGCCCTTGTCCTTCTAGGTGGTAGAGGTCACGGGTTTGGGAGGTGCTGTCAAAGAAGCCTTGGCGAGTTGCTGCAGTGCATCCTGTGGATGGTGCACACTGCAGCCACAGTGCGCCGGTGGTGAAGGGAGTGAATGTTTAGGGTGGTGGATGGGGTGCCAATCAAGCGGGCTGCTTTATCTTGGATGGTGTCGAGCTTCTTGAGTGTTGTTGGAGCTGCACTCATCCAGGCAAGTGGAGAGTATTCCATCACACTCCTGACTTGTGCCTTGTAGATGGTGGAAAGGCTTTGGGGAGTCAGGAGGTGAGTCACTCGCCGCAGAATACCCAGCCTCTGACCTGCTCTCGTAGCCACAGTATTTATATGGCTAGTCCAGTTAAGTTTCTGGTCAATGGTGACCCCCAGGATGTTGATGGTGGGGGATTCGGCGATGGTAATGCCGTTGAATGTCAAGGGGAGGTGGTTAGACTCTCTCTTGTTGGAGATGGTCATTGCCTGGCACTTATCTGGCGCGAATGTTACTTGCCACTTATGAGCCCAAGCCTGGATGTTGTCCAGGTCTTGCTGCATGCGGGCTCGGACTGCTTCATTATCTGAGGGGTTGCGAATGGAACTGAACACTGTGCAGTCATCAGCGAACATCCCCATTTCTGATCTTATGATGGAGGGAAGGTCATTGATGAAGCAGCTGAAGATGGTTGGGCCTAGGACACTGCCCTGAGGAACTCCTGCAGCAATGTCCTGGGGCTGAGATGCTTGGCCTCCAACAACCACTACCATCTTCCTTTGTGCTAGGTATGACTCCAGCCACTGGAGAGTTTTCCCCCTGATTCCCATTGACTTCAATTTTACTAGGGCTCCTTGGTGCCACACTCGGTCAAATGCTGCCTTGATGTCAAGGGCAGTCACTCTCACCTCACCTCTGGAATTCAGCTCTTTTGTCCATGTTTGGACCAAGGCTGTAATGAGGTCTGGAGCCGAGTGGTCCTGGCGGAACCCAAACTGAGCATCGGTGAGCAGGTTATTGGTGAGTAAGTGCCGCTTGATAGCACTGTCGACTACACCTTCCATCACTTTGCTGATGATTGAGAGTAGACTGATGGGGCGGTAATTGGCCGGATTGGATTTGTCCTGCTTTTTGTGGACAGGACATACCTGGGCAATTTTCCACATTGTCGGGTGGATGCCAGTGTTGTAGCTGTACTGGAACAGCTTGGCTAGAGGCGCAGCTAGTTCTGGAGCACAAGTCTTCAGCACTACAGCTGGGATGTTGTCGGGGCCCATAGCCTTTGCTGTATCCAGTGCACTCAGCCGTTTCTTGATATCACGTGGAGTGAATCGAATTGGCCGAAGACTGGCTTCCGTGATGGAGGGGATATCGGGAGGAGGCTGAGATGGATTATCCACTCGGCACTTCTGGCTGAAGATGGTTGCAAACGCTTCAGCCTTGTCTTTTGCACTCACGTGCTGGACTCCGCCATCATTGAGAATGGGGATGTTTGCAGAGCCTCCTCCTCCCGTTAGTTGTTTAATTGTCCACCACCATTCACGACTGGATGTGGCAGGACTGCAGAGCTTTGATCTGATCCGTTGGTTGTGGAATCGCTTAGCTCTGTCTATAGCATGTTGCTTCCGCTGTTTAGCATGCATGTAGTCCTGAGTTGTAGCTTCACCTGGTTGGCACCTCATTTTTAGGTACGCCTGGTGCTGCTCCTGGCATGCTCTTCTACACTCCTCATTGAACCAGGGTTGATCCCCTGGCTTGTTGGTAATGGTAGAGTGAGGAATATGCCGGGCAATGAGGTTACAGATTGTGCTGGAATACAATTCTGCTGCTGCTGATGGCCCACAGCGCCTCATGGATGCCCAGTTTTGAGCTGCTCGATCTGTTCTGAATCTATCCCATTTAGCACGGTGGTAGTGCCACACAACACGTTGGATGGTGTCCTCAGTGCGAAGACGGGATTTCATCTCCACGAGGACTGTGCGGTGGTCACTCCTACCAATACTGTCATGGACAGATGCATTTGCGACAGGTGGATTGGTGAGGACGAGGTCAAGTAAGTTTTTCCCTCGTGTTGGTTCGCTCACCACCTGCCGCAGGCCCAGTCTAGCAGCTATGTCCTTCAGGACTCGGCCAGCTCGGTCAGTAGTGGTGCTACCGAGCCACTCTTGGTGATGGACATTGAAGTCCCCCACCCAGAGTACATTTTGTGCCCTTGCTACCCTCAGTGCTTCCTCCAAGTGGTGTTCAACATGGAGGAGGACTGATTCATCAGCTGAGGGAGGACGGTAGGTGGTAATCAGCAGGAGGTTCCCTTGCCCATGTTTGACCTGATGCCATGAGATTTCATGGGGTCCAGAGTCAATGTTGAGGACTCCCAGGGCCACTCCCTCCTGACTGTATATCACTGTACCGCCACCTCTGGTGGGTCTGTCCTGCCGGTGGGACAGGACATACCCAGGGATGGTGATGGAAGAGTCTGGGACGTTGGCTGAAAGATATGATTCTGTAAGTATGGCTATGTCAGGCTGTTGCTTGACTCGTCTGTGGGACAGCACTCCCAATTTTGGCACAAGTCCCCAGATGTTAGTAAGGAGGACCTTGCAGGGTCGACTGGGCTTGGTGTTTTGCCGTTGTCGTGTCCGGTGCCTAGTGGTCCGATGCCGGGTGGTCCGTCCGGTTTTATTCTTATTATGACTTGTCGTAGCGAGATTTTACAACTGAGTGGCTTGCTAGGCCATTTCAGAATCAACCACATTGCTGTGGGTCTGGAGTCACATATAGGCCAGACCGGGTAAGGGCGGCAGGCTTCCTTCCCTAAAGGACATTAGTGAACCAGATGGGTTTTTACGACAATCCGGTAGTTTCATGGCCATCATTACTGATACTAGTATTTTAATTCCAGATTTTTATTTAATTAATTGAATTTAATTAATTAATTGAATTTAAATTCGCCAGCTGCCGTGGCGGGATTTGAACTCGTGACTCTGGATTTTAGTGCAGGCCTCTGGATTACTAGCCCAGTAACATAACCACTATGCTACCGTACTGTTATGCGCTGTTAATTCATTTACCTTATTGCGAATGCTCCGCGCATTAAGACACAATGCCTTTAGACATGTATTTTTAAGATTGCTAGTTATCTTAGTTTTATTTTGCACTCTGGCCCTATTTGTTTTTGGCCCTTGTTTTCTCTGCCTTGCACTATTGCTTCTTCCCTTTCTATCTTTTGTTTCTATCCTTGTTTCCCCCTCCTCTGTCTCCATGTTCAGGTTCCCATCCCCCTGCCATTCTAGTTTAAACCTTCCCCAACAGCACTAGCAAACACCCCCGCGAGGACATCGGTCCCGGTCCTGCTCGAGTGTAACCCATCCCACTTGTACAGGTTCCACCTTCCCCAGAACCGGTCCCAATGTCCTAGGAATCTAAATCCCTCCCCCCTACACCATCCCTGCAGCCACGCATTCATCTGGTCTATTCTCCTGTTCCTATACTCACTAGCATGTGGCATTGGTAGTAATCCTGAGATCACTACCTTTGAGGTCCTGCTTTTTAATTTATCTCCTAACTCCTTAAATTCACCTTGCAGGACCTCATCCCTTTTTTTACCTATGTCGTTGGTACTGATATGGACCACGACTACTGGCTATTCACCCTACCCCTCCAGAATGCCCTGCAGCTGCTCTGTGGCATCCTTGACCCTAGCAGCAGGGAGGCAACAATTTTTTTTATTCGTTCATGCGATGTGGGCGTCGCTGGCGAGGCCAGCATTTATTGCCCATCCCTAATTGCCCTTGAGAAGGTGGTGGTGAGCCACCTTCTTGAACCGCTGCAGTCTATGTGATGAAGGTTCTCCCACAGTGTTGTTCGGAAGGGAGTTCCAGGATTTTGACCCAGTGACGATGAAGGAACGGCGATATATTTCTAAGTCGGGACGGTGTGTGACTTGGAGGGGAACGTGCAGGTGGTGTTATTCCCATGTGCCTGCTGCCCTTGTCCTTCTAGGTGGTAAAGGTCGCGGGTTTTGGAGGTGCTGTCGAAGAAGCCTTGGCGAGTTGCTGCAGTGCATCCTGTGGATGGTACACACTGGAGTACCATCCTGGAGTCACGTTTGCGGCCGCAGAAATGCCTATCTGTTCCCCTTACAATTGAATCCCCTATCAATATAGCCCTGCCACTCTTATTGCTCCCGTCCTGTGCAGCAGAGCCACCCGAGGTGCCACGAACTTGGCTCTTGCTGCTTTCCCCTGATAAGCCATCTCCCCCAACAGTATCCAAAGTGGTGTATCTGTTTAAGAGGGAGATGGCCCCAGGGGACTCCTGCTCTACCTGCCTCGTCCTTTTACTCTGCCTGGCTGTCACCCATTTTCTTTCTGCCTGCGTAATCTTTACCTGCGGTGTGACCACCTCACTGAACATGCTATCCACAATAATCCACCCGCAGTTCCAGCTCCGAAATGCGCTTAGCCAGTGGCTGCAGCTGGACACACTTCCTGCACACATGGTCGCCAGAAACATCTGTAGTGTCCATGACTTCCCACATGGTGCAGGAGGAGCATATCACGGGTGCCAGCTCTGCTGCCATGACTTGGAAGAAGAGCAAAGGAGTTTTCCCAGTGTCCTAGCCAGCATTTATACCTCAACCAACACCCCCAACAACAGATTATTTGGTTAGTTATCTCATTTAGGACCAGTCTGTGTACTAATTGGCTGCTGTGTTTCCCAACATTACAACAGAGACTTCACTTCAAAAGTACTTTATTGTATTTGAAACATTTTGGGCCATTGTGAAAGGTGCCATGTAAGTGTGAGTGCTTTCTTACTGGGTTCTTGGCTCAGCCTGGCACTGGAGGCCTCCATACAGGTCAGCAATGCAATCTCTTGTTCACGACTTGTTCATGGAGCTGAATGCTCTGAAAAAAAAGAGCTGAGCGACCCTACAACCGACAGAACACGGCAAAGCTCTGCAGTTCTGCCACATCCTGTTGCAAATGATGGTGGACAATTAGACAATTATTGGGAGGAGGAGGCTCCATGATCATCCTCATCCTCAATGATGGTGGAGCCCAGCACGTGCGTGCAAAAGACAAAGATGAAGCATTTGCAACCATCTTCAGCCAGAAGTGCCGAGTGGATTATCCTTCTCGGCCGACTCCTGAGGTCCCCACTATCACAGATGCCAGTCTTCAGCCAATTCGAGTCACTCCACATGAAATCAAGAAACGGCTGACAGCAAAGGCTACGGGTCCCAACAACATCCCAGCTGTAGCGCTGAAGATCTGTTCTCCAGAACTAGCCAACTAACCAAGCTGTTCCAGTACAGCTACACAGCACTGGCATCTACCTGACAATGTGGAAAATTGCCCAGGTATGTCCTGTCCACAAAAAGCAGAACAAATCCAACCTGGCCAAATACCATCCTATCAGCCTACTCTCAATCATCAGCAACGTGACAGGAGTCATCAGCAGTGCTATCAATAACTATCCCAATTTGTAAGCATATCGCTATTCCTTCATCGTGGAACTCCCTACCTTAAAAGCACTGTGGGAGTATCTTCATGACATGGACTGCAGCGGTTCAAGAAGACGGCTCACCACCAACTTCTCAAGGGCACCTAGGGATTGGCAGTAAATGCCATCAATGCCCATATCCCAAGAATGAAGACAGAGATCTTTCAAATTGCTCTCTGTCACAGTGTTGCCTTATTTTTTAATCTAATCTTTGAATATTTAAGATGTTGCTGCTTAACAAACATCAGTTTTTGCAGCATTCCAGCAAGCTTTCATGACAATTCTTTTCTCTGGTGAATTCAATTTCACAACATAATATGGGAATTGAACTTATGACCTCTGGATACTAGTCCAGTACCATAGTCATATAATTCCTGCTCTCCACATCTTCATTTTTTCTCCCATGGTGCAGGAGACATGTGGGACAGACTCCTGGGGCCCGATATTAGGAGGGAGGCGGGTTGGCAGCGGGGAATCGACTGGGCGTGTGGGTAACACGCCCAGTGAATTCGGGGTGCTCCGCACGCAATCGCAGCTTCATTGAAGGTACTTACCTTGGCTTCTGGGTTTCGCGCTCAAAAGCTGCGCAGCAGGCATCAGCTGGAGGAGTCCTATTTAAAGGGACAGTCCTCCACTGACCGATGCTGCAGAAAGAAGCCAAAATTACAGCATGGAGCAGCCCAGGGGAAAGGCTGCTCCCAGGTTTAATGATGCCTCACTCCAGGTCTTCCTGGATGGGGTGAGGAGGAGGAGGAGGACAGAGATCTTCTCCCCGGCGGACGGGAGGAAGTGGCCTGCCTCTGCCACCACGGAGGCCTGGCTCGAGGTGGCAGAGGAGGTAACCTGCACCACCAACATATCGCACACCTGCATACAGTGCAGGAGGCGCTTCAATGACCTAAGTAGGTCAGCCGAAGTGAGTACACTTACTCATTCCCCTACACTCCGTCTGCCATATCACCGCCCCCACCCCACATCTCCTTCTGCACTGCCAACACAACTCTATCACGTCACTCCTCACACCCACTCAAAGCTCATCCTCATCTTACCTGCACTTACTCACCTCGCCAGTACTCATCCCACCACTACCACTCAACCCAATCCTCATACAATCTCATGGCTCTATCTCATACTCACCCTCTCATGCATCTCTTTCATGGTCAGCCTCACTCAACCTGCCACTACCTGTGCTGCAGCCACAGGGCATGCATCACATATGTGCAGTAGGAAGCGTAAGGCAAACGTGTCGTGAGCATGAAGGGGATGCACAAGGGTGTTTGAGGGTTTGTCATGGTTTTTACTTATATTTGATTTCTGATCAACTCACATTACATATTATATTGGCACCACTACTGCCACGTCTTTGCAAATCTTGTCTAGTTTGCGCAATAATGCCCTTTCCTGAGGATCACTATGAAGACCCACAACTGATACCACCCATTGTGTCACTGCAGAGTGGGTATAGGTGTATTTGCAGGGCTCTTTTGTGCAGACGACTAAGAGACATCGGCGATGTCCCCGGTGGCACCCTGGAAGGATGCGAAGGAGAAGTTGTTGAGGGCAGTGGTGACTTTGACAGCGACAGGTAAGAAGATGGTGCTCGGGCCAGCCGGGAGCAGCTTGGCATGAAGGAGGCTGCAGATATCCACGACTACATGTCGAGTGACTCTGAGCCTCCGTCTGCACTGCTGCTCAGAGAGGTCCAGGAAGCTGAGCCTCGGTCTGTGGACCCTGTGGCGAGGGTAGTGCCTTCTGTGATGCATCTCTCTCTGCGGTTGCCCTCCCTCCTGATGTGCAAGCGGATGTGTCACAGCACTGTGTTGTGGAGCTCCATGTGTCAGAGGTAGACGGCGTGGCCGGCGAGGCTGGTGATGCTGTTCGTCCTCCGAGGATGTCATGACTGCAGCTATGGCGGCCCCCATGAGGGGGTCCGCAAGGTAGGTAAATGTGGCTGCACACCGGGGTAAGTGTGCAAGTTTGTGAATGTTATTGTTAGGAGGAGGGTGGTGGAGACCAAACTTTGTCCAAAGTGACAGAGTGGCCTCCTGCAATGAGTGAGGGTCTCCCCCCACCACCTGTCAAATGAACCTTTGCAGCTGAAACAGGCTGATGGCTACAACACGTCCATTTCAATTGGGAGTGTTTCCCCCAGTACGGGAAACAGTCTCAGTTGAGGTGAAAATCTCACCCCTCCTAAAATATCATGTCAATCAGGTCTGCTAACAACCTGAAGTATCAAAATAATTACCTTAAGTGGCATCCCGCCAGCTTTAATTGAGCGGGCGGGTTGGAGCCGGGCTCCGGACCCGCCCCGGGAATCCCCGATTTTCGGAGCCCCCCCCCGCCACGAACCCGCCGGCTCGGTGGTCCGAAAATCGAGCCCCTAGAGTTGATTCAAGGTCAACTGAGACCTTTAAAAAAGATCTGGATTGATAGCTGTTGAGAAGGGGAATTGAGGGTTATAGAGATACAAGTAGCATTTCTTGATTTTTTTTTCAGGGGAGGTAGAAGCACAGATGTATGGCTCTGAAATTATGCTGTGGAATAAAAAAGTATGATGTTAGGTGTTATCCCATTTATTTTAAACGAGTCAACGACTCCACTAAAACTATTGAAAGGGGAATTTTAGATCAAACGTACCTTGGTATCACATGGGTCCTGGTGTTCCTAACAGTAGGGGAATCAACGGGTGGCATGGCAGGGAGGCCTCTGATAGAACTATCGACACTTGAGCACAGAATTTAGGCTGATACTTCAATGCAGTACTGAGGGAATGGTGCACTGTTGGACGTGCCGTCTTTCAGATGAGACGTTAAACCAATGCCCCATCTGCCCTCTGAGACGGACGCAAAAGATCCCATAGCATTATTTTGAAGAAGAGTAGGGGAGTTCTCCCCAGTGTCCTGGTCAATATTTATCCCTCAACCAACACCACAAAAAAAATCAGATTATCTGGTCATTATCTCATTGCTTTTTGTGGGACCTTGCTGTGCGCAAATTGGCTGTTGTGTTTCCTATATTACAACAGTGACTACACTTGAAAAGTACATCATTGGCTGTAAAGTGCTTTGGGACATTCTGAAGTTGTGAAAGGTGCAATATAAATGCAAGTCTTTCTTCCTATGGATGGAGCAAGCTTGATGGGCCAAATGGCCAGACTTTCTTATGTTCTTCTCTCCTGACATTTCCAAAACACATTGCTTTTTTTAATGCAACCAATGTCATCACATTGCTGTATAAGAGAAGTAAACAAAGAAGGTTTGCCAAACATTCTTCAAAATAAAATCATTCCCCCTTTAAATGTAAATGATAATACACAACGAGGTTTAAAAAAACACATTAAAAAGTCTGAAGTTGGCAGATTTTCAGATTCTGTTCTGACAGAATTTGCCCTTTTGCACCTTAATCACCATCATCAAGGACAACTCCAAGAGACTCAGAAAATGCCAGTTCCAGGAGGTTAAATGTAGGCCTGACACCAGCTTCCGAGTTCATTATATTCATTGTGATAAATACTGGCTCCAGGGAACCTAGGGCACAGCATCAGTCAGGATCAATCCCAGGCTCCCTGCGCATGGGTTGGCTTCATTTTCCCTGGAGTTGTCCTTGCAACAGATTACATTCTTTTTCCAAAATAAACTTACAAATGAAAGAATAAACACAGAAAGCCAGTGTGAAAGGTTAATTTGTAGAAAGTATGTGCCGTGGATGGATTGTTTACAAGAAATACTGTGATAAACAAGTTAAAAATTGGCAGCAAGGAAGGATGTCAGGTGGAACTTTAGACCCAAAAGCTAATAGATTTGTGGCATAAAATAACAGGGATGGGCAGTGAGCTGGGCAATGTAGGCAAGGTATGATAGTGTAGTTGTTATGGTACAGGACCAGTAACCTACTCGTGGCAAGTTGGCAAATTGAATTTAATAAATCTCGTCACTTGTGGGCTAGCACCAGGGAGAAAATGACCATGAATGTTGCTGGATTGTCATAAAAACCCAATTGGTTCACGAATATCCTTCAGGGAAAGGAACCTGCCACCTCCTTTTGGTTTATAGAATCATAGAATCATAGAAGTTACAACATGGAAACAGGCCCTTCGGCCCAACATGTCCATGTCGCCCAGTTTATACCACTAAGCTAGTCCCAATTGCCTGCACTTGGCCCATATCCCTCTATACCCATCTTACCCATGTAACTGTCCAAATGCTTTTTAAAAGACAAAATTGTACCCGCCTCTACTACTGCCTCTGGCAGCTCGTTCCAGACACTCACCACCCTTTGAGTGAAAAAATTGCCCCTCTGGACCCTTTTGTATCTCTCCCCTCTCACCTTAAATCTGTGCCCCCTCGTTATAGACTCCCCTACCTTTGGGAAAAGATTTTGACTATCGACCTTATCTATGCCCCTCATTATTTTATAGACTTCTATAAGATCACCCCTTAACCTCCTACTCTCCAGGGAAAAAAGTCCCAGTCTGTCTAACCTCTCCCTGTAAGTCAAACCATCAAGTCCCGGTAGCATCCTAGTAAATCTTTTCTGCACTCTTTCTAGTTTAATAATATCCTTTCTATAATAGGGTGACCAGAACTGTACACAGTACTCCAAGTGTGGCCTCACCAATGCCCTGTACAACTTCAACAAGACATCCCAACTCCTGCATTCAATGTTCTGACCAATGAAACCAAGCATGCTGAATGCCTTCTTCACCACCCTATCCACCTGTGACTCCACTTTCAAGGAGCTATGAATCTGTACTCCCAGATCTCTTTGTTCTATAACTCTCCCCAACGCCCTACCATTAACGGAGTAGGTCCTGGCCCGATTCGATCTACCAAAATGCATCACCTCACATTTATCTAAATTAAACTCCATCTGCCATTCATCGGCCCACTGGCCCAATTTATCAAGATCCCGTTGCAATCCTAGATAACCTTCTTCACTGTCCACAATGCCACCAATCTTGGTGTCATCTGCAAACTTACTAACCATGCCTCCTAAATTCTCATCCAAATCATTAATATAAATAACAAATAACAGCGGACCCAGCACCGATCCCTGAGGCACACCGCTGGACACAGGCATCCAGTTTGAAAAACAACCCTCGACAACCACCCTCTGTCTTCTGTCGTCAAGCCAATTTTGTATCCAATTGGCTACCTCACCTTGGATCCCATGAGATTTAACCTTATGTAACAACCTACCATGCGGTACCTTGTCAAATGCTTTGCTGAAGTCCATGTAGACCACGTCTACTGCACAGCCCTCATCTATCTTCTTGGTACCCCTTCAAAAAACTCAATCAAATTCGTGAGACATGATTTTCCGCTCACAAAACCATGCTGACTGTTCCTAATTAGTCCCTGCCTCTCCAAATGCCTGTAGATCCTGTCCCTCAGAATACCCTCTAACAACTTACCCACTACAGATGTCAGGCTCACTGGTCTGTAGTTCCCAGGCTTTTCCCTGCCGCCCTTCTTAAACAAAGGCACAACATTTGCTACCCTCCAATCTTCAGGCACCTCACCTGTAGCTGTCGATGATTCAAATATCTCTGCTAGGGGACCCGCAATTTCCTCCCTAACCTCCCATAACGTCCTGGGATACATTTCATCAGGTCCCGGAGATTTATCTACCTTGATGAGCGTTAAGACTTCCAGCACCTCCCTCTCTGTAATATGTACACTCCTCAAGACATCACTATTTATTTCCCCAAGTTCCCTAACATCCATGCCTTTCTCAACCGTAAATACCGATGTGAAATATTCATTCAGGATCTCACCCATCTCTTGTGGTTCCGCACATAGATGACCTTGTTGATCCTTAAGAGGCCCTACTCTCTCCCTAGTTACCCTTTTGCCCTTTATGTATTTGTAGAAGCTCTTTGGATTCACCTTTGCCTGATCTGCCAAAGCAATCTCATATCCCCTTTTTGCCCTCCTGATTTCTCTCTTAACTCTACTCCGGCAATCTCTATACTCTTCAAGGGATCCACTTGATCCCAGCTGCCTATGCATGTCATATGCCTCCTTCTTCTTTTTGACTAGGGCTTCAATCTCCCGAGTCATCCAAGGTTCCCTACTTCTACCAGCCTTGCCCTTCACTTTATAAGGAATGTGCTTACCCTGAACCCTGGTTAACACACTTTTGAAAGCCTCCCACTTACCAGACGTCCCTTTGCCTGCCAACAGACTCTCCCAATCAACTTCTGAAAGTTCCTGTCTAATACCATCAAAATTGGCCTTTCCCCAATTTAGAATTTTAACTTTTGGGCCAGACCTATCCTTCTCCATAGCTATCTTAAAACTAATGGAATTATGATCACTGGTCCCAAAGTGATCCCTCACTAACACTTCTGTCACCTGCCCTTCCTTATTTCCCAAGAGGAGGTCAAGTTTTGCCCCCTCTCTAGTCGGGCCATCCACATACTGAATGAGAAATTCCTCCTGAATACACTCAACAAATTTCTCTCCATCCAAGCCCCTAATGCTATGGCTGTCCCAGTCAATGTTGGGAAAGTTAAAGTCCCCTACTATTACCACCCTATTTTTCTTGCAGCTGTCTGTAATCTCCTTACATATTTGCTCCTCAATTTCCCGTTGACTATTTGGGGGTCTGTAGTACAATCCTATCAACGTGATTTCTCCCTTCTTATTTTTCAGTTCTACCCATATAGACTCAGTGGGCGAACCCTCGGATATATCCCCTCTCACTACTGCCGTGATGTTCTCCCTAATCAAGAACGCAACTCCCCCTCCTCTCTTACCTCCTGCTCTATCTTTCCTATAGCATCTGTACCCTGGAACATTGAGCTGCCAGTCCTGCCCCTCCCTTAGCCATGTTTCAGTAATAGCTATAACATCCCAGTCCCATGTACCCATCCATGCCCTGAGTTCATCTGCCTTGCCCATCAGACTTCTTGCATTGAAATAAATGCAGTTTAATTTAGACTTCCCTTGGTCTTTGCCCTGCTTTCTCAGACCATCTGTCCGGTCATGTTCTGTACACTCTCCCTTACTGCCTTTTGTTTCTGTCACCACTTTATTTCCCACTGACTTCCTGCATCGGTTCCCATCCCCCTGCCACATTAGTTTAAACCCTCCCCAACAGCACTGGCAAACACTCCCCCTAGGACATTGGTTCCAGTCCTGCCCAGATGCAGACCGTCCAATTTGTACTGGTCCCACCTCCCCCAGAACCGGTTCCAATGGCCCAGGAATTTGAATCCCTCCCTCTTGCACCATCTCTCAAGCCACGTATTCATCTTAGCTATCCTGTCATTCCTGCTCTGACTAACCCGTGGCACTGGTAGCAATCCTGAGATTACTACCTTTGAGGTCCTACTCTTTAGTTTAACTCCTAACTCCCTAAATTGGCAGATTGGAGGGTGGCAAATGTAACCCCACTATTTAAAAAAGGAAGGAGAGAAAACAGGGAAATACAGACCGGTTAGCCTAACATCAGTAGTAGGGAAAATGCTAGAGTCTATTATAAAGGATGATAACAGGACACTTAGAAAATATCAACGGGATTAGACAAAGTCAACATGGGTTTATGAAAGGGAGATCATGTTTGACAAACCTACTGGAGTTTTTTGAGGATGTAACTGGTAGAATAGATAAGGGAGAACCAGTGGATGTGGTTTATTTGGATTTTCGGAAGGCCTTTGATAAAGTCCCATATAAGAGGTTAGTGTGCAAAATTAAAGCACATGGAATTGGGGATAATATACTAGGTTAACAGACTTGGTTAATATACTTGGTTAACAGACAGGAAACAGAGAGTAGGAATAAATGGGTCTTTTTCGGGGTGGCAGGCAGTGACTCGTGGGGTACCACAGAGACCAGTGCTTGGGCCCCAGCTATTCACAATATATATCAATGATTTGGATGAGGGAACCAAATGTAATATTTCCAAGTTTGCTGGTGACATAAAACTAGTTGGAATTGTGAGTTGTGAGGAGGATGCAAAGAGGCTTCAAGGTGATTTAGACAAGTTGAGTGAGTGGGCAAATACCTGGCAGATGCAGTATAATGTGGATAAATGTGAAGATATCCACTTCGGAAGGAAAAACAGAAAGGCAGAGTATTATTTAAATGGTGATAGATTGGGGAATGTTGATGTACAAAGGGACCTGGGTGTCCTTGTACACCAGTCACTGAAAGCAAACATGCAGGTGCAGCATGCAGTTAGGAAGGCAAATGGTATGTTGGCCTTCATTGCAAGAGGATTTGAGTACAGGGGCAAGGATGTCTTCCTGCAGTTATACAGGGCCTTGGTGAGACCACACCTGGAGTATTGTGTGCAGTTTTGGTCTCCTTACCTAAGAAAGGACATATTTGCCATAGAGGGAGTGCAGTGAAGGTTCACCAGACTGATCCCTGGAATGGCAGGACTGTCGTATGAGGAGAGATTGGGTTGACTCAGCACTCGAGTTTAGAAGAATGTGAGGGGATCTCATTGAAACATATAAAATTCCGACAGGGCTAGACAGACTGGATGCAGGGAGGATGTTTCCCCTGGCTGGGGGGTCCAGAATGAGGGTTGCAGTCTCAGGATATGGGGTAGGAAATTTAGGACTGAGATGAGGAGAAATGTCTTCACTCAGAGGTCGGTGAACCTGTGGAATTCTCTACCACAGAAGGCTGTGGAGGCCAAGTCACTGAATATATTTAAGAAGGAGCTAGATAGATTTCTAGACACAAAAGGCATCAAGGGGTATGGGGAGAGAGCGGGAATATGGTATTGAGATAGAGGATCAGCCATGATCATATTGAATGGCGGAGCAGGCTTGAAGGGCCAAATGGCCTACTCCTGCTCCTATTTTCTATGTTTGGCCTCCACGTGACTCTAGTCCTACACTTTGTAGTTGACTCTTAATGCCCTCAGAGCAACTAGGTATGGAGAATAAATGCCACCTTGCCAGTGTTGCTCAAATCCCAAGAACAAATAAAAAAAATGAGACATATTTCTGATACAGAAAATGAACTACTGAATGTTTCTAGAAAGGTAGCTTGTGAGAGTTGAGAATGAATCCTTCCTTCATGAGTATTTTAATTGTACATTACATACAACACAGGATCCTAGAAAGGACAGCTGGAGATATTAGCAGACACATCTTAATGGCCTCGTATCACATTTCTCCATTATTTTTTTGGAGACATAACTAATTTGAAGTAAATGGATTAGAGCCTGTGCTTAAATAACACACTAAATAAATGTGCAAATTGTGTGCTCATTGATTTTGCTGATGATAATTTCTAGATTACAGCGAATATAACAAAGTAGTTTAAAGTTGGAAAGAAAAGAAAGAACTTGCATTAAATAGAGCTTTTCATGACCTCAGGGCATCCCAAAGCACTTTATAACCAATAAAGTGCTTTTCAAGTGTATTCACTGTTGTGATATAGGAAATGCGGCAGCCAAATTTTGCACAGAAAACTCCCACTATCAGCAATGAAATAAGTGACCAGATTATCTGTTTTAGGTGTTGGTTAAAGGATAAATGTTGGCCAGTGCATCACAAGAACTCCCCTGCTCTTCTTCGAAATAGTGTCAGGTGATTTTTTACGTCCACCTGAGAGGGCAGATGGAGCCTTGGTTTAAAGCCTCTTTTGAAAGACCCAGCTCTGGCAGTGCAGCACTCCCTCAGTACTGCAATGGAGTGTTCAAGTCTCTAAAGTGGGACCTGAACCCACAACCTTCTAACTCAGAGGCGAGAGCACTACTAATTGTGCCACAGCTGTTTATGAAAAGTAGTTAATCATGTCACTTCCAGACATATTTACTGTTCTGACTATCAAGTGATATAACAGCCAGGTTAGGCTGATGTAGGGGTAAAGTTTCAGAGTTTTCACCAGTGACAAGGTAGCTCGCCCATCATCAGCTTAAGTCGCAAAGCCGTGGGTGCGCCATCAGTGAGTTTCCAGTCATTGTGTACAGTAAATCTCAGGCAACACGATATTCCAAAATAGTGGTGATGGATGTAGACTCTAAAAATATGGGATATAGTTTAATACATTTTTCTTTAAAGACCTGCATTATCATGACTCTCAGAAATATCTCAAAGCAGTTCATATACAATGAATGGCTTTGCAGTACAGTGACTGATGTTATAGGGCAAAGTCAGTGACTGATTTAGTACACATAAACAGCAAAGAGATAAGGGACCAGTTTGCTTTTGGTAGTTTTGATTGTTGGACACTATTGTCATCCATCTGAATTTCCATTCCTTGTTTTTCTCCCAGAATGTATTACTTGATATTTCTGTGCGTTAAATTACACCTTATCACATTTCTCGGGATGTCCCAAATGTAACAATGAGTTACTTTGAAATTCATTCACTGCTGTTATGTAGGTGAACATGGCAACCTTCTTGCACACAGCAATGTCCCATACACAGCAATAAGATGAATGACCAGTTAATTGGGATTTTGATGTTGGTTGGTTGGCCAAGACAACTCTCTGCTCTTTTTTAAATTGTGTCATGGGATCTTTAATGTCCAACTGAATGTGCAGACAGAACCTTAGTTTAACATGTCACCTGAAAGACAATACAACAATCTCCTACTTTTGCACTTAAGTGCCAGCCTGGTTTTATGTGCTCAAGTCCTGGAGCTAGGCTGAAACCCACAGCCCTCAGTGGTAAGAGGACTATCAATTGAGGCAAGCTGTCAATATACCTACAAAGAAATGGATGGAATGAAACCTAACTGAAATTTTGAAGATTATGAAGGAAATTGACAAAGTTGGTCTAAGTCAATCTAAGCAAACAATGATGAGTGGTTCAAAGAAGGCAATTCAAGGAGATTGTTTTCACCCCAAGAATAATAGTTTTAAACAAATTAACAGACCACTGAAGCAGGTGTATAAATGGACTCAAGAGGCAATTATTTCTGGATAGAAAAGGGATTCAGGGTTATAAGTCTTGAAATTAATGCTGGCAATAACAGCAAGTGAATGCTTAAAGTATTCGACTCTTCACTATTTTAACACAGCTGTTAATCCATTCATTCTGAATTGTTAACTCCACCATAAAATGGTAGACAGAGGAATGTCACACTATTAAGTGTTTGACCACCAATATCGCCAATAGCAATTTCTAGGCTAGAGCAAGAAGGGAATTAGCTATACTTGAGATGAATTAATAGTGGACAGGCTTGTTGGGCCAAATGGCTTCTAGCTGTTGCTAAAAATTATCTTCAAACTACATGAAACTAAGCAAACCTAAAGCCAGGTTTTCCTCAAACACATAAATAACTGTCATAAAAACAGAAAATGCTGGAAACATTCAGCAGGTCAGGCAGTATCTGGTGAGAGAGAAACAGAATTAACGTTTCAGGTTTTTTTTATTCGTTCATGGGATGTGGGCGTCGCTGGCGAGGCCAGCATTTATTGTCCATCCCTAATTACCCTTGAGAAGGTGGTGGTGAGCCGCCTTCTTGAACCGCTGCAGTCCGTGTGGTGAAGGTTCTCCCACAGTGCTGTTAGGAAGGGAGTTCCAGGATTTTGACCCAGCGACGATGAAGGAACAGCGATATATTTCCAAGTCGGGATGGTGTGTGACTTGGAGGGGAATGTGCAAGTGGTGTTGTTTCCATGTGCCTGCTGCCGTTGTCCTTCCAGGTGGTAGAGGTCGCTGGTTTGGAGGTGCTGTCAAAGAAGCCTTGGCGAGTTGCTGCAGTGCATCTTGTGGATGGTACACATTGCAGCCACAGTGAGCCGGTAGTGAAGGGAGTGAATGTTTAGGGTGGTGGATGGGGTGCCAATCAAGCAGGCTGCTTTGTCCTGGATGGTGACGAGCTTCTTGAGTGTTGTTGGAGCTGCACTCATCCAGGCAAGTGGAGAGTATTCCATCACACTCCTGACTTGTGCCTTGTAGATGGTGGAAAGGCTTTGGGGAGTCAGGAGGTGAGTTACTCGCCGCAGAATACCCAGCCTCTGACCTGCTCTTGTAGACACAGTATTTATGTGGCTGGTCCAGTTAAGTTTCTGGTCAATGGTGACCCCCAGGATGTTGATGGTGGGGGATTGGGCGATGGTAATGCCGTTGAATGTCAAGGGGAGGTGGTTACACTCTCTCTTGTTGGAGATGGTCATTGCCTGGCACTTGTCTGGAGCGAATGTTACTTGTCACTTATCAGCACAAGCCTGGATGTTGTCCAGGTCTTGCTGCATGCAAACACTTCATTATCTGAGGGGTTGCGAATGGAACTGAACACTGTGCAATCATCAGCGAACATCCCCATTTCTGACCTTATGACGGAGGGAAGGTCATTGATGAAAAGATTGATGACCTTTCAACATAACTGGAAGAAGTTAGAGATTTAACAGTTTTTAAGCAAGTACAGAGCCAGGGAAAAGGGGCGGGGGAGGGGGTGGTTGGTGAGGAAACAACAAAGGTACATTGATGGCTGTGTTTATGTAAGCTAACATTAAAATCAACTGATTCAGATTTCCTGCACCCAAAGGAGGCTTCAAGCTTTCACCACGGCCCCCTGGAGCAAATGAAATTTGAATCTGTTGATTCAACTTTCTGGAAACATGGACAAGATGGGCCACCAGCAACAAGTTTGGGCAACAAGCCTATCCCACTAAGGCAAAAGAAATTATCTCAGATACGGCTGTACTGCATCATAACATTAACAGTAAGGAATAATTATCTCGTCTCATTCCTCCCAACTGACAGTTCAAGATAGTTCTTATCATACTTTTTTTGGGGTCGACGCCTCACAAACACTGACCCCTCCCAGGAACCTCATACAAATGTTGACACTCTTCTGGGGAACCCTTGCAAGTATTAACATAATTCTAGGGACCTCCCGTAATAATACTAACACATTTGTGGGGAAGCCTTGTAAATAATTACACACTCCAGTGACCGCTTCTCCCCCATAAATATTAACACACTCCCAAGGATCCCCCTGCAAATATTGAGACACTCCTTGGGATTTCTGCAAGTATTAACACACTCTCGGAGAACCCCTGAAAATGTTGGCACACTCCCTGCCATTGCCATTCTAAGTTCCAAAAGGAGGTGTCGGTTAGCCAAAGGAAACAATGCTAAGACTGCAGCAAATGTTTTTTTTAATTAGTTTACGGCAACTGAATAAATGTGCTGGTACATCAACAAATACAGAAAAATATAGAATTCTGAGGACTAATTTCTGTGAGTTCAAAAGGGATCTGGCCCAGGTGGATTGGAAACAAAGATTGGCAGGTAAAACAGTAAATGATCAATGGGAGGCCTTCAAGGAGGTGATAGTTCATGTTCACACGTTCCTATGAGGGGGAAAGGTGCTCCCTGGACCATGAAAAATATTGAGATTAAAATGAAGCAGAGAAAGAAGGCTTATGATAAATGTTAGGTTCATAATACAGTAGAGAATCAAGCAGAATTCAGAAAGTGCAGAGGAGAACTGAGAAAGGAAATAAGTGTGGCAAAGACAGTGTATGAGAAAAGATTAGTGGGTAACATAAAAGGGAACACTAAAGTCTTCTATAAACATATAAAGAGTAAAAGGGTAGTCAATGGAAGGGTGGGACCGATTAGGGACCAAAAAGGAAATCTTCTTCTGGAGGCAGAGGGCATGGCTAAGGTACTAAATAAGTACTTTGCATTTGTCTTCACAAAAGAAAAGGATGCTGCCAATGTCCCAGTAAAGGAGGAGGTGGTAGAGAAATTGGATAGGATAAAAATAGATAAAAAGGAAGTACTTAAAAGGTTGGCAGCGCTCAAAGTAGAAAAGTCATCCTGTCCAGATGGGATGCATCCTTGGTTGCTGAGGGAAGAAAGGGTGGAAATTGCAAAGGCTCTGGCCACAATCTTTCAATCCTCCTTAGATATGGGCATGGTGCCAGAGGACTGTTGGGTTGCAAATGTTATACCCCTGTTTAAAAGGGGGAGAGGGATAAACCCAGTAAAGGTAGGCCAGTCAACCTAACATCGGTGGTGGGGAAGCTTTTAGAGACCATAATCCGGAACAAAACTAATTGTTACATGGAAAAACATGGGTTAATAAATGACAGCCAGCATGTCTGCCAAATTTAATTGAGTTCTTTGATGAAGTAACAGAGAGGGTTGATGAGTGTAGTGCGGTTGATGTTGTGTATATGGACTTTCAAAAGGCATTTGATAAAGTGCCACATAATAGACTTGTTACTAAAATTGAAGCCCGTGAAATTAAAGAGGCAGTGGCAACATGGATACGAAATTGGCTAAGAGACAGAAAGCAGAGAGTAGCGGTGAACGGTTGTTTTCCAGGCTGGAGGGAAGTATACAGTGGTGTCCCCTAGAGGTCGATATGGTAGAATGGGCCCATATTCTCTGGAGTCTAGAAGAATGAGCGGTGATCTCATTGAAACGTATAAAATTATTAGAGGGTTTGAAAGGGTAGATGATGAGAGGCTGTTTCCCCTGGCTGGAGAGTCTAGAACTAAGGAGTCATAGTCTCAAGATAAGGGGTCGGCCATTTAGGACCAAGATGAGGAAAAATTTCTTCACTCAGAGGGCTGTGAATCTTTGGAATTCTCTACGCCAGAGGGCTGTGGATGCTGAGCCATTGAATATATTCAAGGCTGAGATGGATAGATTTTTGGACACTAGGGGAATCAAGGGATATGGGGATTGGGCGGGGAAGTGGAGTTGAGGTAGAAGATCAGCCATGATCTTACTGAATGGCAGAGCAGGCTTGAGGGGCCGTATGGCCTACTCCTGCTCCTATTTCTTCTGTTCTTATGGTATTAGGAACAATGCTTTTTATGATATATATTAATGACCTAGACTTGGGTATGAAAGGCATAATTTCAAACAGAGAGACCTAGGAGTTTACATATACAAATCTTTGAAGGTGGCAGGACAATTTGACCAGGCTGTTAAAAAGCATACAGAATTCTGGGCTTTATATATAGAGGCATGGAGTACAAAAGCAAGGAAGCTATACTAAATCTTCATAAATCACTGGCTAGGCTTGATGGAGTATTGTTTCCGCACTTTAGGAAGGATGTCAAGGCCTTGGAGAGGGTACAGAAGAGAGAATTACTAGAATGGTACCAGGGATGAGGGGCTTCAGTTATGTGGAGAGACTGGAGAAGCTGGGATTGTTCCCCTTAGAGCAGAGAAGGTTAAGGGGAGATTTAATAGAGGTGTTCAAAATTAGGAAAGCTTTGGCTAGAGTAAATAATGAGAAACTGTTTCCACTGTCACAGGACAGGTAGATAAGGTGGTTAAAAAGGCATATAGAATACTTTCCTTTGTTAGCCGAGGCATAGAATATAAGGGCAGGGAGGTTATGCTAGAACTGTATAAAACATTGGTTCGGCCACAGCTTGAGTATTGCGTACAGTTCTGGTCACCAAATTACAGGAAAGATGTGATTGCACTAGAGAGGGTATAGAGGAGATTTACGAGGATGTTGCCAGGGCTGGAGAATTTTAGCTTTGAGAAAAGATTGGATAGGCTGGGGTTGTTTTCTTTGGAGGTGGCAACTTTTGAATAAGTCATTAAACCAAGGCCCCATCTGCCCTCTTACGCGGACGTAAAAGATCTCATGGCACTATTTCAAGGAAGAGCATAGGAGTTTTCCCCGGTGTTCTGGCCAATAGTTATCCCTCAGCCAACATTACTCAAACAGATTATCTGGTTAATAACTCACTGCTGTTTGTGGGACCTTGCTGTGTGCAATTTGGCTGCAGCATTTCCTACATTGCAACAGCGACTACACTTCAAAAGTACTTCATTGGCTGTAAAGCACTTTGAGATGTCTTGAAGTTGTGAAAGGTGCTGTATAAATGCAAGTCTTTCTTTCTTTCAGTTAGCAAAGGTTTAATGCAATAGAGCCATACATCCCTGGTTTGATTCCTACTTTGTGCTGAAATATCTAAACTCAGTCAGAGTGGCAGCTGGATTGCTACAACAGCTCTCAGTGTCCGAGCTAGGGTCATGGGGAAAATAATCCAGAGAATCTGCTTCTAATGGCTATCGAGTGACTCTTGCTGCAAAATTTGTGAATGCAAGTAAGGTTAGGATTACATAGCCTCAGCTGGAGTATTGTGTACAATTCTGGGCACCACACTTTAGGAAGGATGTCAAGGCCTTGGAGAGGGTACAGAGGAGGTTTACCAGGATGATACCAGGGATGAGGGACTTCAGTTATGTGGAGAGACTGGAGAAGCTGGGATTGTTCTCCTTAGAGCAGAGAAGGTTACAGGGAGGCCTAATAGAGGTATTCAAAATTATGAGGGGTTTTGATAGAGCAAGTAGGAAGAAATTGTTTCCTCTGACAAGTGTGTCGGTAACCAAAGGTCATAGATTTAAAATAATTGGCAGAAGAACTAGAGGGGAAATGAGGAGAATTTTTTTTACACTGAGCTTTGTTAAGATTCTCTGGGCTTGAGCACAGAGACTGGTAAAGACAGAGACTGAACCTCTAATGCAGTGAATTGCTAACAGATTGAGGACTTTCAACTGGGAATTTGGTGAGTGTGGGAATTCATTGGTAAGTAGTGTGTTTTATTTTTATCAAACTGAAATTTAACTTAGATTAAACTTAGTTTATTAATTTTAAAAGCTGCAAGTCAGTGGCAGTTAACAGTTAACAGACAATCAGCTGTATGTTCCTGAATAGGTATTAATTTTTTTTGGATTAACCCCCTTAAAACAAAAGGATTTCATTTCTTTTAAGCCCCTTAAAAAAGACGGGGGGGGGGGGGGGGGGGGCGGCGGTTAGGCACAAACTTGTCTCTCCACTGATGACACTAGGCCAACCCGTGTCATCCTAACTGACCAATCACCAAAACCAATTAAATAAGAATTTTACTATCTTCTGTTGATGATACATTCCAGTCCCTGAGGTGCCCACCGGTCGCGGAAAAGCCTCAAGCGACTGGCAAACACCGCGTGCTCCTTCTCCGGGGCCACCCGGGCACAGAGAATGCCACAGACGAGAGGCAGGCAGCTGGAGCGACCGCCCCCAGGCACTGCATCCAGACTGGTCATGTAGATGGTCACCTTGGCCAGGCCCAGGAGCTGACCCATAAGGCGATCCTCCCTTTAATTAGTGAAATAGGGACTGCAACCTCTCACACTTAATGAAAACATGGAAAACGGACTCATCCAGGCTGCAGAAATTGCAAGCTGCCTGGGAGTCCATAAACTGGCTTAGCAGCCAGTTTGTGGGGACTGCTTCGACTAGGTATTAATTATTGTGGCTGGAAGTTGACTAACCAATTGTAACTAGGGTGTGTCAGAAAGGTATATAGTACAAGGATCTTTGCAAAAGCACAGAGTTTGAGCACAGAGGCTGTTAAAGACAGAGAGTGAAACGCTAACGGAATGAATTGCTAAAGAGTGAGGAGTTTCAACTGGGAATTTGGTGAGTGTGGGAATTCACTGGTAAGTAGTGTGTTTTATTTTTATCAAACTGAAATTTAGGGAATTTGGTGAGTGTGGGAATTAGATGCAGAAGGGGAAGGGGTGCTAAGCAATTTAAACCTAGGGACTATAAACTAATTTATCAACTTTTAAAACTTAAATAAAAAATACATAATTTTAAAAAAGACTAAGTAACTATTAATTATTTTGAAATCAAGCTAAATCCATTTACTAAATATAATCTAGATCTCAAATGATTCTATTAGTCCTAGAAATAAACTACCAATTAAATAAGTAAAAACTAGAGATGGCAGTACAGGTTGTATGTCGGGACTGTAATATGTGAGAGTTTGTGGACAGTGAGACTGTCCCAGATTGCCACATCTGCAGTAAATGGCTCTGGCTTGAGACACTCCGGTTCAGAGTCTTTGAGCTGGAGTGTGAGTTAGAGACAATCCGACATTTAAGGGAGGGGAAGGTAGAGAAAGAGGTTCCGCAGACACTGGTCCTATCCAACAGGTATGAGGTACTTGTTTTTTTGAGGATAAGGATGGAGGCTGCAGGGAGGATGCCCAGAATGCTAACCGTGGCACCATGGAGCATGAGGCAGTCCAAGGGAGGGAGGATCAGAATAGAAAGGTTGTAGTCATTGGGGATTCTGTAATCAGGGGGATAGATAACATCCTCTGCAGTTGCGACCGAGGGTCCAGGAGGGTATGTTGCCTACCTGGTGCTAGAGTAAAGGATATCTCGGAGCAACTGAAGAGGAACTTGGAAAGGAAGGGTGAGGATCCACTTGTCATAGTCCATGTCGGCACCAATGACATAAGGAAGAACAAGGAGGAGGTCCTGCTAAGGGATTATCAGAAGCTAGGTACTAAATTAAAAAGCAGGACCTCACGGATTGTAATCTCAGGTTTACTACCTGAGCTACATACTAATTGGCATAGAGATAGGCAGATCAGAAAGATGATGGCACTATCTGAAAAATGCGTGGCTGAAAGAGTGATGTGGGAAGAGGGGTTCCATTTCATGGGACATTGGCACCAGTAGGTAAAAAGCCCAACAAAAGAGGAAGCACTGATGGAAATGAACCAGAACGGATAAGAGAAATAAGCGTAGTGGAACATCTAGGCAATAGCGATCACAACATAATAAGGTTTACGATAAAGGTTGAGAAGGATGTAAGTAAGACAAAGACCAAAGTAATAAATTGGAAAAAAGCTGATTTTCAGGGGATGAGAATGGTACTAGGAAAAATAAACTGGAAAAATGTACTAGTAAACAAAGAAATAGATCAGCAGTGGAAACATTTAAAACGGTGATCAAGAGAGTTCAGTAGAAATATATCCCACTAAAAAACAAGAACAAACTAGCCAGTAATGGTACACCATGGACGGATAAAGAAATAAGGGCAAAATTAAAACTAAAGAAAAAAGCATACACTAAGTACATAGGCAACAAAGGAGAGGATGACAAAAGGGATTAAAGAAAAAGTTAGGAAAGAAGTTAAAAAAACAATTAGGAAGGCAAACAGAAACTATGAAATTAAATTATCAAAGCATATAAAAAGTAAAGTATTCTACAGACACATAAATAACAAAAGAAAAATCAGGATAGTTTTAGGGCCACGAAGGGATACACATGATAAACTCAAAGGTAATGACAGCAAAATGGCAGAAATATTAAATAATTACTTTACCTCAGTATTTATCAGGGAGATTAAAAAGGTGGGCATGACATTAGAAGAAAAGATCAATAAAGATATAAAGATATTTAAGATAGAAAGCGAAGCGATAATTAATAAACTAATCAAACTTCGAGAGGAAAAGACCCCTGGTCCAGATGGATTTCATCCATGCATTTTAAAATAAGTTAGGGAAGAGATAGCAGAGGCACTATTACAGATATATAAAAATTCATTAGAGAAGGGAACAGTGCCAGAGGACTGGCGGACAGCTAATATGATTCCTATACTTAAAAAGGGAGATAGAACTAATCCAGGGAACCATAGACAAATTAGCTTAACATCAGTGGTAGGAACGATAATGGAATCCTTACTCGAAGATGTAATAGAAAAACATCTAGAAACCAAAAATATAATAAAGAATAATCTGCACGGATTTCAAAAGGGAAGGTCATGCTTGACCAAACTTATTGAATTCTTTGAAGAAGTAACAGAAAGGATAGATAAGGGTAATGCGGTACATGTAATAAATTTGGATTTTCAAAAGGCCTTCAATAAGGCACCGCATAGTAGACTCATGACTAAGGTCAGTGGATGTGGAATCATGGGACAAGTAGCAGAATGGATAGCAAGCTGGCTATAAAAACAGAAAATGGAGAATATGGGTTAAAGGTAGTTACTCAGACTGGCAAAAGGTGGGAAGTGGTGTTCCACAAGGATCAGTGCTGGGGCCACTGTTGTTCACTATTTACATAAACAATGTGGGCTTGGGAATCAGAAATATAATTTCTAAATTTGCGGATGACAACAAAATGGGTGGTATAGTTAATATCGAGGAAGACTGCAACAAAATATAGGAAGACATTAATAAACGTGCAGAATGGGTGTGTAATTGGCAAATGAATTTCAATATAGGTAAGTGTGAGGTATTACTTTTTGATAGGAAGAATAAGGGGGCCACATACTGCTTGGATAATAAGAGTCTAAATGGGGTAGGGGAGCAGAGGGATCTGGGGGTACAGATAAACAAATCATACTAGAAGTAGCAACGCAGGTTAATAAGGCCATAAAAAAGGAAACCAAGCACAAGGGTCCATTTTTAGAGGGATGGCATTGAAAAGCAGGGATGTTATACAAAACTTGTATCGAACATTGGTTAGACCACACTTGGAGTACTGTGAACAGTTCTGGTCTCCACATTATAAAAAGGATATAGAGAAGGTGCAAAAAAGATTTACTAGGATGAGTGGCCCTGTCAGTCCTCAACATTGACTACGGACCCCATGAAATCTCATGGCATCAGGTCAAACATGGGCAAGGAAACCTCCTGCTGATTACCATCCATCGTCCTCCCTCAGCTGATGAATCAGTGCTCCTCCATGTTGAGCACCACTTGGAGGAAGCACTGAGGGTAGCAAGGGCACAGAATGTACTCTGGGTGGGAGACTTCAATGTCCATCCCCAAGAGTGCCTTGGTAGCACCACTACTGACCGAGCTGGCCGAGTCCTGAAGGGCATAGCTGCCAGACTGGGCCTGCAGCACGTGGTGAGTGAACCAACATGAGGGAAAAACCTACTTGACCTCGTCCTCACCAATCTACCTGTCGCAGATGCATCTGTCCATGACAGAATTGGTAGGAGTGACCACCGCACAGTCCTCGTGGAGACAAAGTCCTGTCTTCGCTATGAGGACACCATCCAACGTGTTGCGTGGCACTATCACTGTGCTGAATGGGATAGATTCAGAACAGATCTAGCAGCTCAAAACTGGGCATCCATGAGGCACTGTGGGCCATCAGCAGCAGCAGAATTGTATTCCAGCACAATCTGTTACCTCATGATCCAGCATATTCCTCACTCTACCATTACCAACAAGCCAGGGGATCAATCCTGGTTCAATGAGGAGTGCAGAAGAGCATGCCAGGAGCAGCACCAGGCGTACCTAAAAATGAGGTCCCAACCTGGTGAAGCTACAACTCAGGACTACATGCATGCTAAACAGCGGAAGCAACATGCTATAGACAGAGCTAAGCAATTCCACAACCAACAGATCAGATCAAAGCTCTGCAGTCCTGCCACATCCAGTCGTGAATGGAGGTGGACAATTAAACAACTAACGGGAGGAGGTGGCTCTGTAAACATCCCCATCCTCAATGATGACGGAGTCCAGCACGTCAGTGCAAAAGACAAGGCTGAAGCATTTGCAACCATCTTCAGCCAGAAGTGCCGAGTGGATGATCCATCTCGGCCTCCTCCTGATATCCCCACCGTCACAGAAGCCAGTCTTCAGCCAATTCGAATCACTCCACGTGATATCAAAAAACGGCCGAATGCACTGGATACAGCAAAGGCTATGGGCCCTGACAACATCCCGGCTTTAGTGCTGAAGACTTGTGCTCCAGAACTAGTCGCGCCTCCAGCCAAACTGTTCCAGTACAGCTACACCACTGGCATCTACCCAACAATGTGGAAAATTGCCCAGGGATGTCCTGTCCACAAAAAGCAGGACAAATCCAATCCGGCCAACTACCGTCCCATCAGTCTACTCTCAATCATCAGCAAAGTGACGGAAGGTGTTGACGACAGTGCTATCAAGCGGCACTTACTCACCAATAACGTGCTCACTGATGCTCAGTTTGGGTTCCGCCAGGACCACTTGGCTCCAGACCTCATTACAGCCTTGGTCCAAACATGGACAAGAGAGCTGAATTCCAGAGGTGAGGTGAGAGTGACTGCCCTTTACATCAAGGCAGCATTTGACCGAGTGTGGCACCAAGGAGCCCTAGTCAAACTGAAGTCAATGGGAATCAGAGGGAAAAGTCTGGAGTCATAACTAGCACAAAGGAAGATGGTAGTGGTTGTTGGAGGCCAATCATCTCAGCCCCAGGACTTTGTTTCAGGAGTTCCTCAGGGCAGTGTCGTAGGCCCAACCTTCTTCAGCTGCTTCATGAAGGACCTTCCCTCCATCATAAGGTCAGAAATGGGGATGTTCGCTGATGATTGCACAGTGTTCAGTTCCATTCGCAACCCCTCAGATAATGAAGCAGTCCATGCCTGCATGCAGCAAGACCTGGACAACATCCAGGTTTGGGCTGATAAGTGGCAAGTAACATTCGCGCCAGACAAGTGCCAGGCAATGACCATCTCCAACAAGAGAGAATCTAACCACCTCCACTTGACATTCAATGGCATTACCATTGCTGAATCCCCCACCATCAACATCCTGGGGATCACCATTTACCAGGAACTTAACTGGACCAGCTATATAAATACTGTGGCTACAAGAGCAGGTCAGAGGCTGGGTATTCTACGGCGAGTAACTCACCTCCGGACTCCCCAAAGCCTTTCCATCATCTACAAGGCACAAGTCAGGAGTGTGATGGAATACTCTCCACTTGCCTGGATGAGTGTAGCTCCAACAACGCTCAAGAAGCTTGACACCATCCAGGACAAAGCAGCCCGCTTGATTGGCACCCCAGCCACCACCCTAAACATTCACCCCCTTCACCACTGGCGCACTGTGGCTGCAGTGTGTACCATCCACAGGATGCACTGCAGCAACTCGCCAAGGCTTCTTCGACAGCGCCTCCCAAACCCGCGACCTCTACCATCTAGAAGGACAAGGGCAGCAGGCACATGGGAACAATACCACCTGCACGTTCCCCTCCAAGTCACACACCATCCCGACTTGGAAATATATCGCCGTTCCTTCATTGTCACTGGGTCAAAATCCTGGAACTCCCTTCCAAACAGCACTGTGGGAGAACCTTCACCACACGGACTGCAGCGGTTCAAAAAGGCGGCTCACCACCACCTTCTCAAGGGTAATTAGGAATGGGCAATAAATGCTGGCCTCGCCAGCGATGCCCACATCCCATGAACGAATAAAAAAAATACCAGAACTGTAAAGCAGAGTAGTGATACGGGTTAAAACAAGTGGAGTATGTCAGGAAGGGAGAGAGAGTTTAACAAATGTAATAGGGTATAAGTGACTAAAGTCACATCAGGGAAAAAAAGTTAAAATTAAAGGCACTATATTTGAATGCACGAAGCATTCGTAACAAGATAGATGAATTAATGGCACAAAGTGATAAATGGGTTTGATCTAGTAGCCATTACTGAGATGTGGTTGCAAGGTGACCAAGGTTTGGAACTAAATATTCCAGGATACTTGATTTTTAGAAAAGATAGGCAAAATGGAAAAAGCGGGGAGGGAGCCCTGATAATAAAAGATGAGATAAAGACAGTAGTGAGAAAGGATCTTAGCTGAGAAAATCAGTCTGGACGGAGCTAAGAAATAACAAGGGGCAGAAAACAATGGCGGGAGTAGTTTAAAGGCCCCCTAACAGTCGTTATATTGTTATAGTGACAGAGTATAAATCAAGAAATTAGAAGAACATGTAACAAGGGTAATGCAATAATCGTGGGGGACTTAAATCTTCATATAAATTGGGCAAACCAAATTGACAAAAGTAGTTTGGAGGACGAGTTCATGGAATGAATTGGAGACAGCTTTCCAGAACAATATGTCAAGGAACCCACAAGGAAACTGGCTATTTTAGATCTAGTATTGTGCAATGAGACAGGGTTAATTAGTAATGTTATAGTTAAGGATCCTCTGGGGCAGAGTGGTCTACATGGACTTCAGCAAAGCCTTTGACAAGGTACCGCATGGTAGGTTGTTACATAAGGTTAAATCTCATGGGATCCAAGGTGAGGTAGCCAATTGGATACAAAATTGGCTTGACGACAGAAGACAGAGGGAGGTTGTAGAGGGTTGTTTTTCAAACTGGATGCCTGTGTCCAGCGGTGTGCCTCAGGGATCGGTGCTGGGTCCGCTGTTATTTGTTATTTATATTAATGATTTGGATGAGAATTCAGGAGGCATGGTTAGTAAGTTTGCAGATGACACCAAGATTGGTGGCATTGTGGACAGTGAAGGAGGTTATCTAGGATTGCAACGGGATCTTGATAAATTGGGCCAGTGGGCCGATGAATGGCAGATGGAGTTTAATTTAGATAAATGTGATGCATTTTGGTAGATCGAATCGGGCCAGGACCTACTCCGTTAATGGTAGGGCGTTGGGGAGAGTTATAGAACAAAGAGATCTAGGAGTACAGGTTCATAGCTCCTTGAAAGTGGAGTCACAAGTGGATAGGGTGGTGAAGAAGGCATTCGGCATGCTTGGTTTCATTGGTCAGAACATTGAATGCAGGAGTTGGGATGTCTTGTTGAAGTTGTACAGGGCATTGGTGAGGCCACACTTGGAGTACTGTGTACAGTTCTGGTCACCCTATTATAGAAAGGATATTATTAAACTAGAAAGAGTGCAAAAAAGATTTACTAGGATGCTACCGGGACTTGATGGTTTGACTTATAGGGAGAGGTTAGACAGACTGGGGCATAGATAAGGTAGATAGTCAAAATCTTTTCCCAAAGGTAGGGGAGTCTATAACGAGGGGGCATAGATTTAAGGTGAGAGGGGAGAGATACAAAAGGGTCCAGAGGGGTGGTGAGTGTCTGAAACGAGCTGCCAGAGGCAGTAGTAGAGGCAGGTACAATTTTGTCTTTTAAAAAGCATTTGGACAGTTACATGGGTAAGATGGGTAAGATGGGTATAGAGGGATATGGGCCAAGTGCAGGAAATTGGGACTAGCTTAGTGGTATAAACTGGGCGACATGGACATGTTGGGCCGAAGGGCCTGTTTCCATGTTGTAACTTCTATGATTCTATGATAATATGATAGAATTTCATATTGAGTTTGAGAGTGATGTAGTTAAGTCCGAATCTAGGGTCTTAAATTTAAACAAAGCGAATTACGTAGGTATGAGGGGCAAGTTGGCTAAAGTAGATTGGGAAATTAGATTAAAAGATAGGATGGTACAGAATCATAGAAAATTTATGGCACAGAAGGAGGCCATTCGGCCCATCGTGTCCGCGTGGGCCGAAAATGAGCCACCCGGCCTTATCCAACTTTCCAGCCCTTGGTCCTTGGCCTTGTAGGTCACGGCACTTCAGGTGCACATCCAGGTACTTTTTAAATGAGTTGAAGGTTTCTGCCTCTGCCACCCTTTCAGGCAGTGAGTTTCAGACCCCTACCACCCTCTGGGTGAAAATATTTTTCCTCAGCTTCCCTCTAATCCCTCCACCAATCACTTTAAATTTATGCCCCCGGTTATTGACCTCCCTCCTAAGGGAAATAGGTCCGTCTTATCCGCTCCATCTAGGGGTGATATCAAGAAACGGCTGAGTGCACTGGATACAGCAAAGGCTATGGGCCCCGACAACATCCCAGCTGTAGTGCTGAAGACTTGTGCTCCAGAACTAGCTGCGCCTCTAGCCAAGCTGTTCCAGTACAGCTACAACACTGGCATCTACCCGACAATGTGGAAAATTGCCCAGGTATGTCCTGTCCACAAAAAGCAGGACAAATCCAATCAGGCCAATTACCGCCCCATCAGTCTACTCTCAATAATCAGCAAAGTGATGGAAGGTGTCATCAACAGTGCTATCAAGCGGCACTTACTCACCAATAACCTGCTCACCGATGCTCAGTTTGGGTTCCGCCAGGACCACTTGGCTCCAGACCTCATTACAGCGTTGGTCCAAACATGGACAAAAGAGCTGAATTCCAGAGGTGAGGTGAGAATGACTGCCCTTGACATCAAGGCAGCATTTGACCGAGTGTGGCACCAAGGAGCCCTCGTAAAATTGAAGTCAATGGGAATCTGGGGGAAAACTCTCCAGTGGCTGGAGTCATACCTAGCACAAAGGAAGATGGTAGTGGTTGTTGGAGGCCAATCATCTCAGCCCCAGGACATTGCTGCAGGAGTTCCTCAGGGCAGTGTGCTAGGCCCAACCATCTTCAGCTGCTTCATCAATGACCTTCCCTCCATCATAAGGTCAGAAATGGGGATGTTCGCTGATGACTGCACAGTGTTCAGTTCCATTCGCAACCCCTCAAATAATGAAGCAGTCCGAGCCCGCATGCAGCAAGACCTGGACAACATCCAGGCTTGGGCTCATAAGTGGCAAGTAACATTCGCGCCAGATAAGTGCCAGGCAATGACCATCTCCAACAAGAGAGAGTCTAACCACCTCCCCCTGACATTCAACGGCATTACCATCACCGAATCCCCCACCATCAACATCCTGGGGGTCACCATTGACCAGAAACTTAACTGGACCAGCCATATAAATACTGTGGCTACGAGAGCAGGTCAGAGGCTGGGTATTCTGCGGCGAGTGACTCACCTCCTGACTCCCCAAAGCCTTTCCACCATCTACAAGGCACAAGTCAGGAGTGTGATGGAATACTCTCCACTTGCTTGGATGAGTGCAGCTCCAACAACACTCAAGAAGCTCGACACCATCCAAGATAAAGCAGCCCGCTTGATTGGCACCCCATCCACCACACTAAACATTCACTCCCTTCACCACCGGCGCACAGTGGCTGCAGTGTGTACCATCCACAGGATGCACTGCAGCAACTCGCCAAGGCTTCTTCGACAGCACCTCCCAAACCCGCGACCTCTACCACCTAGAAGGACAAGAGCAGCAGGCACATGGGAACAACACCACCTGCACGTTCCCCTTCAAGTCACACACCATCCCGACTTGGAAATATATCGCCGTTCCTTCATTGTCGCTGGGTCAAAATCCTGGAACTCCCTTCCTAACAGCACTGTGGGAGAACCGTCACCACACGGACTGCAGCGGTTCAAGAAGGCGGCTCACCACCACCTTCTCGAGGGCAATTAGGGATGGGCAATAAATGCTGGCCTCGCCAGCGACGCCCATATCCCGTGAACGAATAAAAAAAAAGAGTACCACCCCAGCCTATCCAATCTTTCCTCATAGCTAAAATTCTCCAGTCCTGGCAATATCCTCGTAAATCTCCTCTGTACCCTCTCCAGTGCAATTACATCCTTCCTATAATGTGATGACCAGAACTGTACACAGTACTCAAGCTGTGGCTAACCAGTGTTTCATACAGTTCCAGCATAACCTCCCTGGTCTTATATTTTTAGATAGGCAATGGTGAACATTTAAAGAAATAATTCATAATTCTCAACGAATATACATTCCCTTGAGGAATAAAAACACCACAGGAAAAATGATCCATCCGTGGCTAACTAGAGACGTTAAGGATAGTATTAGATTAAAAGAAGAGGCTTACAATGTTGCCAAAAAGTGTAGTAAGCCTGATGATTGGGAGGGTTTTAGAAATCAACAAAGGATGAACAAAAAATTGAATATGAGAGTAAACTAGCAAGAAAAGCAGTTTGTAGGAGCTTCTACAAGTATGTAAAAAGGAAGAGATTAGCGAAAGTAAACAAGAGTCCCTTACAGGCAGAGACAGGAGAAATTATAATGGGGAATAAGGAAATGGCAGAGATGTTAAACAAATATTTTATATCTGTCTTCACAGTAGAAGACACAAAAAAATACCAGAAATAATGAGGAACCAAGGGTCTGATGAGAGTGAGGAACTTAAAGCAATTAAGATTAGTAAAGAAAAAGTACTGAAGAAATTAATGGGACTAAAAGCCCATGGACCTGATGGGCTACATCCTAGGGTTTTAAAAGAGGTGGCTGCAGAGATAGTGGATGCATTGGTTTTGATCTTCCAGGGTTCCCTAGATTTTTTTTTTCACAGAAATAAAATGCAAGGCCAGCATTTATTGCCCATCCCTAATTGCCCTTGAGAAGGTGGTGGTGAGCCACCTTCTTGAACTGCTGCAGTCCGTGTGGTGAAGGTTCTCCCACAGTGCTGTTAGGTAGGGAGTTCCAGGATTTTGATCCTGCGACGATGAAGGAACGGCAATATATTTCCAAGTTGGGATAGTGTGTGACTTGGAGGGGAACGTGCAGGTGATGTTGTTCCCATGTGCCTGCTGCCCTTGTCCTTCTAGGTGGTAGAGGTCGCGGGTTTGGGAAGTGCTGTCAAAGAAGCCTTGGCGAGTTGCTGCAATGCATCCTGTAGATCGTACACACTGCAGCCACGGTGTACCGGTGGTGAAGGGAGTGAATGTTTAGGGTGGTGGATGGGGTGCCAATCAAGTGGGCTGCTTTGCCCTGGATGGTGTCGAGCTTCTTGAGTGTTGTTGGAGCTGTATTGGAGAGTATTCTATCACAACCCTGACTTGTGCCATGTAGCTGGTGGAAAGGCTTTGGGGAGTCAGGAGGTGAGTCACTTGCCGTAGAATACCCAGCCTCTGACCTGCTCTTGTAGCCACAGTATTTATGTGGCTGGTCCAGTTTAATTTCTGGTAAATGGTGACCCCCAGGATGTTGATGGTGGGGGATTCGGCGATGGTAATGATGTTGAATATCAAAGGGAGGTGGTTAGACTCTCTCTTGTTCGAGATGGTCATTGCCTGGCACTTGTCTGGCACGAATGTTACTTGCTACTTATCAGCCCAAACCTGGATGTTGTCCAGGTCTTGCTGCATGCAGGCACGGACTGCTTCATTATCTAAGGGGTTGTGAATGGAACTGATCACTATGCAATCATCAGCGTACATCTCCATTTCTGACCTTATGATGGAGGGAAGGTCATTGATGCAGTAGCTGAAGATGGTTTGTTGCTGGATTATTGCTCTGGCTACTGATGCACTTGTACTTGTTTTTAGAGGTCTCCCATACATGAATACTAGGACTAGGGGACACAGCCTAAAATGTAGAGCCATGACTTTCAAAGTGAAGTTATGAAACACATCTACAAGCAAAGGATGGTAGATGTTTGGACCTCTCTTCCGCAAAGAACAGTTGATGCTAGCTCAATTGTTAATTTTTTATCTGAGACTGATAGATTTTTGTTACCCAAAGATATTAAGGGATATGGGGCTAAGTTTGAATAGCTGCCAGTGTATGTGACCTGTAAGTTGTAAGTTGTGGGTGTGTGGCTTGCAACAATGGTAATGTGGCTCGAGGAATGGTGCAAGGGGGAGGGATTCAAATTCCTGGGACACTGGAAACGGTTCTGGGGGAGGTGGGACCAGTACAAACCGGATGGTCTGCACCTGGGCAGGGCCGGGACTGCTGTCCTAGGAGGAGTGTTTGCTAGTGCTGTTGGGGAGGGTTTAAACTAAAGTGGCAGGGGGTTGGGAACCTGAGCAGGGAGACAGAGGAAAGCGTATCAGGAAGGGACAGAAGGTATGGAGTAATAGGTAAAGTGTTAAAAAAGGAAAAAGCAGGAACTAAGTGTCACAAAACAGATTTGAAAGTTCTTTATCTGAATGCACGTAGCATTCGTAACAAAATGGACGAGTTAGCGGCACAAATAACTACGTATGGGTATGATCTTGTGGCCATTACAGAAACATGGCTGCAGGGTGACAACAACTGGGAATTAAATATGCCAGGGTATTTAACAATAAGGAAGGACAGGCAGGAAGGAAGGGGAGGTGGGTTGGCTATGTTAATAAAGGAAGGAGTCGCTGTAATACAGATAAATGATATTGGGACAGAGCATCAAGATAATGAAACAGTTTGGGTAGAGATAAGGAATAATAAGGGGAAAAAACACTAGTGGGCGTAGTATATAGGCCTCCTAATAGTTGCAACTCTGCTGGAAGAAGTATTAATCAGGAAATAGTCGGGGCATGTAATAAGGGAACAGCTATAATTATGGGGGATTTTAACTATCATATTAACTGGACAAATCAAATTGGGCAGAGCAGCCTTGAGGAAGAGTTCATTGAGTGCATGAGGGATGGATTTCTTGAGCAGTATGTAACTGATCCTACAAGGGGGCAGGCAACCTTGGACCTGGTCCTGTGTAATGAGCCAGGATTAATTAATAATGTCCTAGTTAAGGATCCCCTTGGAATGAGTGACCACAACATGGTTGAATTCCATATCCAATTAGAGGGTGAGAAGGTTGATTCTCAAACAAGTGTACTGAGCTTGAATAAAGGAGACTATGATGGTATGAGAGCGGAATTGATTAAAGTGGACTGGGAAAATAGATTAAAGGGTAAGACGGTACATCAGCAGTGGTGTTCATTTAAGGAGTTATTTTACAACTTTCAAAATAAATATATTCCACTGAGGAAAAAAGGGTGTAAAAGAAAAGACAGCCATCCGTGGCTAAGTAAAGAAATCAAGGATAGTATGCGACTAAAAACAAGGACATATAAGGTAGCCAAACTTAGTGGGAGGATAGAAGATTGGGAAGTCTTCAAAAGACAGCAAAAAGTAACTAAAGGATTGATTAAGAAAGGGAAGTTAGATTATGAAAAGAAATTAGCAAAAAATATAAAAACAGATAGCAAGAGTTTCTATAGTTATATAAAAAGAAAAAGGGTGGCTAAGGCAAACGTAGGTCCCTTAGAGGATGAGACCGGGAAATTAATGGTGGGAAACATGGAGATGGCAAAAATGCTGAACAAATATTTTGTTTCAGTCTTTACGGTAGAGGACACTAAGAATATCCCAACACTGGACAAACAGGGGGCTCTACGGGGGGAGGAGCTAAATACGATTAAAATCACTCAGGAGATGGTACTCAGTAAAATAATGGGACTCAAAGCGGATAAATCCCCTGGACCTGATGGCTTACATCCTAGGGTCTTGAGGGAAGTGGCAGTAGGGATTGTGGATGCTTTGGTGATAGTTTTCCAAAATTCCCTGGACTCAGGAGAGGTCCCGGCAGATTGGAAAACTGCTAATGTAACACCGTTATTTAAAAAGGGTAGTAGGCAGAAGGCTGGAAATTATAGGCCAGTTAGCCTAACATCAGTGGTGGGTAAAATTTTCGAGTCTATTATTAAGGAGACAGTAATGGAACATTTAGATAAGCATAACTTAATAGGACAAAGTCAGCATGGCTTTATGAAGGGGAAGTCATGTCTGACAAATTTGCTTGAGTTCTTTTGAGGATATAACGTACAGGGTGGATAAAGGGGAACCAGAGGACATAGTGTATTTAGACTTCCAGAAGGCATTCGACAAGGTGCCACATAAAAGATTATTGCTTAAGATAAAAAAATCACGGGATTGGGGGTAATATTCTGGCATGGGTGGAGGATTGGTTATCGAACAGGAGGCAGAGAGTTGGGATAAATGGTTCATTCTCGGACTGGCAACAAGTAACCAGTGGTGTTCCACAGGGGTCAGTGCTGGGTCCCCAACTCTTCACAATCTATATTAACGATTTGGAGGAGGGGACCGAGTGCAACATATCAAAATTTGCAGATGATACAAAGATGGGAGGGAAAGTAGAGAGTGAGGAGGACATAAAAAACCTACAAGGGGATATAGACAGGCTGGGTGAGTGGGCGGAGATTTGGCAGATGCAATATAATATTGGAAAATGTGAGGTTATGCACTTTGGCAGGAAAAATCAGAGAGCAAGTTATTATCTTAATGGCGAGAAACTGGAAAGTACTGCAGTACAAAGGGATCTGGGGGTCCTAGTGCAAGAAAATCAAAAAGTTAGTATGCAGGTGCAGCAGGTGATCAAGAAAGCCAACGGAATGTTGGCTTTTATTGCTAGGGGGATAGAATATAAAAACAGGGAGGTATTGCTGCAGTTATATAAGGTATTGGTGAGACCGCACCTGGAATACTGCATACAGTTTTGGTGTCCACACTTAAGAAAAGACATACTTGCTCTCGAGGCAGTACAAAGAAGGTTCACTCGGTTAATCCCAGGGATGAGGGGGTGGACATATGAGGAGAGGTTGAGTAGATTGGGACTCTACTCATTGGAGTTCAGAAGAATGAGAGGCGATCTTATTGAAACATATAAGATTGTGAAGGGGCTTGATCGGGTGGATGCAGTAAGGATGTTCCCAAAGATGGGTGAAACTAGAACTAGGGGGCATAATCTTAGAATAAGGGGCTGCTCCTTCAAAACTGAGATGAGGAGAAACTTCTTCACTCAGAGGGTGGTAGGTCTGTGGAATTTGCTGCCCCAGGAAGCTGTGGAAGCTACATCATTAGATAAATTTAAAACAGAAATAGACAGTTTTCTAGAAGTAAAGGGAATTAGGGGTTATGGGGAGCGGGCAGGAAATTGGACATGAAGTTGAGCTCGGATCGGTCAATGCCCTGTGGGTGGCGGAGAGGGCCCAGGGGCTGAGTGGCCGGGTCCTGCTCCTACTTCTTGTGTTCTTTGGATTTGTGGTTGGGATCAGATCAGCCATGATCTTATTGAATGGCGAAGCAGGCTCGAGGGGCCGATTGGCCTACTCCTGCTCCTATTTCTTATGTTCTTATAATGTGTGAGGGTGAGATGAAGCACCTGATTGGAAGAGTTGAGTACTGATTGAAAGAGTTTGTTGGTATGTGGGTGATGGGGGGTATAGCGTGTGGAGCAGTGAATGCGGCTCGTGGTGCAGTTGGTAGGTGATGCCACTTGACAATTGAAGTCACACACCTTGACCAGTCATGTCAAATCATTGCACTTTTTTTTGCACTGCATCCATGTTCGTTGTGCTATGCTCCTGGCATTGACCTCGTTGCCTATTGCCTCGGGAGCATATGTCTGGACGGCTTCTTGCCCCACTGCGGATTTGGATGCCCCTCCTTCTGTCCACTTCTTGCACCAAGGCCTCTAGTGCATCATCAGAGAACCTCGGTGCACGCTCTCTCGCAGGCCTCAGATCGGCAGATTGGTGGTTTTCTGGCGTGCAGTTTGGAGGGTGTGGGATGTCGTTGTGAGCAACCTTTATTCAATATTTTTAAGGATCTCAACAGTTTGTAAACATAAGGATGGGACCTGCATCTGTGTTTTACGGGTGCAATTTCTGATCTGCATTCAGACCCGTATCTTAGATTTTGAAAATATGAGTCCCACAAATTTTGAGCAGCCAAGTTGTTGCTGATTCAAAATTCCAGAGTTCCCATCATCACCATGTTTCATTATATTGCAGCACAGATTCATTTCACCATTGACTTCCACCACTTCCTGCAACCACAGTGCACCTTCCCTTTAAGAGGTGCAGGCTGCCTTAAAGTGGTGATAGCCCCTCGCGATATCTGGGTTCCCTGCCGCTCAGCAGCCATTCAACAGTGCAGGTAGGGCTGGCTGCTCACGGCAATCATGTAAAGCACCAGGTAGCACGAATGTTACGTGCTGCCGGCATCTCAGCGACCCGGCACGGGTTAATCGCGCACCACGATCACCGTGCCCGTTTTTGTGGGTTAACCAATTTAACCTCCTATGATTCTATAGTCTAGTAGCCTGCCAACACATTGCCTATGCTCTTACATGAAGAGTAACCACTAGGACAAGATACTGAAAGGTACCTGATGTCAGTGTAATTACAGCTCAGTAGTAATCAACAGCTAATGGAAAGAGAAATGAGCAAAAGAAGACAGTGAAAAGAAAGGTGAACATTTATATAGCATCTCATAATATCTCTCAATAACACCTCAAAGCACTTTATAGAATGAATCTGAAGTGAAATAACTGTTGCAATGTAAACAGATGTGGCAACCACTTTACACATGAAATAAAAAAAGATTTACATTGATATAGGGCCATATCAGTTCTCTCAGAAACATCCTGAAGCTTTTCACATATTACAAATTACTTTGAACGGCAGTGACTGCTGTAATGTAGGAAACACATGACCAGTTAATCTGTTTTTGGCGGTGTTGATTGAGGGAGGAATGATTCCCAAGATGCCCAAAGAATTCCTTGCTCTTTTTCAGATAGTGCCATAGGATCCTTAACGTTCACCTCAATCACCAGAACAGGCAGACAGGGCCTTGGTTTAACAGATTATGAGGAGAGGTTGCATAAACTTAGCTTGTTTTCCCTTGAGAATAGAAGATTGAGTGGTGATGTAATCGAGGTGTATAAAATGATAAAAAGAAAGATAGGGCAGATAAAGAGAATCTATTTCCTCTGGTGAGGGAATCCAGAACAAGCGGGCATAATCTTAAAATTAGAGCCTAGCCATTGAGGAGTAAAATCAGGAGGAAGCACTTCTTCACAAAAAGGGTAACAGAAATCTAGAACTCTCTCCCCCAAAAGACTGTGGATGCTGGGTCAATTGAAGCTTTCAAGACTGAGATCGATAGATTTTTGTTAGTAAGGGTATCAAGGGATATGGTTCAAAGGCGGGTAAATGGGGTTGAGGTGCAGATCAGCCATGATCTAATTGAATGGCGGAACAGGCTTGAGGGGCTGAATAGCCTACTCCTGTTGCTATGTTCCTATTTCATCCAAAAGAGAAAAACGCAGGAGTAAAAAATTGCAGGGTAGACAAAGGGAAAAAATGGAAAACAAAATCACAGAAAAAAAAAGATATTTTCACCAAAGTTTGATAAGCTCTGTATATTGACAAAAGATTAACAGATCAGAGAGGTTAAACAGGAATTACATTTTGGGCAGATAAAACACAAAGATACAGCATTAAAACCTTACTGTTACTTATCTAAAAAATCCTCAAGATCATTAGCTTTGTAATGTAGGAATTATAAAATTGCAGGGATGTATTGATTAGGTTGTACATCTTGGCGGGAGTTGGTGGATAGTCTTATTCTGGTCACAGCAAGGCAGATGTAAAACTGTGCCAACTTGCTGAAGAGTACATTAACCACAAACTGTGAACTGGCAATGCAGTTGTGTTGAGTATTTGAATTAACCCCATCACTGGCTAGTTATGATTCTCCTGAAGCTCTCACTTGAAGTCTCCATTATTGTAAAGCCTTTGCTGACTGTTGCTGTTGTCTTTTAATTAATAATTGTTTTGGCCATCTTATTTTAAACTTTTGTTATTTCCCCCCTCCCAGGTGAAGATGCTGACTCTTGCTGTTGTACGTATCCAGCACAAGCCATTTTCTAGTACCTCTCCTGTACCCATTTTCTCCATCACTAGGGTTTACCTCATATCATTTCTGAGTCTGTTGTAGACTAATTAATAGAGATTGATTGCTATGATTAGTCAACAACTCCATTACTGTTGTATCATGCAACTACCAGGATGGTTGAAGGGGCACTAGATGGACCTTGGTCTTTTTTGTTTAGCAATTCCTATGTTCCTATGTTTCATGTGTGAGCCCTCACAGTGGTGCTAAATTACTGTCAAGTCTGATCCTGTCCTGATCTGATGTTCACATACAGGCACAGCCAGCAGGTGTCGCTGGGTAGCAATCAGAAGAACACAGGAAAGTCCACAATGAGAGAATACTTACCTGAATGTGGAGCCGTGAGGAGCAGGAGTGGTTTTACTAAGCATACAGTATATAAAATAGTACTTGGGCATACACTTAAAATATAGTACTTACAACCACATCTGATGGTTGGGGACTCAAATACATTACAGTTCTGAGCTCAGTATTCCGGTTCATCCAACCCTTATCAATCCAAATGCTCATTACAAGTCTTCCATTTTTATACCTTTCTGAGCTACAAATTCCTTATCAAAATGTCCATATATGGTATGTTACACAGACCTGAACACACTTTGTTCACATGTATACTTTTATATCTTTACACTGCAGAAGTGACTAATGGGTCATTTTACAATACTTCTATTGATTGACATAGGTGAAAATGTAAATATCTTGCTTTCCACTTCCTCAGGAACGCAACTCTGTATAAGCAGAACTTAACTGGACCTGTGCCTTATCAATAATTTTAGTTTATAAAATAAAAGTAAAATACTGTGGATGCTGGAAATCTGAAATAAAAATAGAAAATGCTGGAAAGACTCTGCATGTGTGGAGAGAGAAACAGAGTTAAAGTTTCAGGTTGATGACCTTTTATTTGAAGTCCCGATCTGAAATGTTAACTCTGTTTCTCTCTCCACAGATATTGCCTGACCTGCTGAGCATTTCCATCATTTTCTGTTTTTATTTCAGTTAATAAGCTGATGAGCTTACCAATGAACTCTTTTTCCATTGGGCTAACAAGATCAGTATAACTCCCTTATTTCGATATCTTACAAATTACTCTCTCGTTACATATAATTGCTGTTCAACTAGGTGAAACTACTAATTACAAGTCTGTCTTTGATTACGTACCATTGAAAACCAGATTAACCCCCCCCCTATTCTACAGAAACCTTAATTAAAAAGATAATATTTACCCAGATGATTTCCAGTTGCAGGAGTAACTTTTGTCCTTGAATCCATGACATTGATTGCAGCTCCCTGAAACTTAGGAACCAGTATGCAATGGCCAATTAACTTATCTCATTAGGCAGGTGGTTACTTCATATTAAAACCTGCCGTGCTGTGAGGTTAATATTAGTTCAAAGGTTCAGCGGTCACTCTTTAAAACTGAATCACTTCCCTACTTAACAAGCTAAAGGCTACCATTATCAAGAAAAAACAATAGCTGTGTCACATTAGCACACTTCAAGTCAGTCCGGTTAACCTTTTTGTTACAAGAGAAGTAACACAATCACAACTTCCTGATTTATGTAATTATTTTTCTCCTTTTCAATACTGGTGGTATTATGGACCCTAGGTCCTTCACTTTGACTCCATTATGTGGGTACTGTGTAACTTAGTATCAAACTAGTATCTGCAACCACAATAACAGTATTTAGAGACTTTCTGGCAGTCAGTTACAAACACATGCGTGTCACATGAACAGTTACACTCAGGAAGCCATTAATTGCTTATTTTGGCTGTCAGCACTTTGGGCTATAAATGAACAGAACATCCTGTAACTGGAAAAAAAAAGCTAATTCATTTTCTTTTACAGAGATATATGAACACTGCAACTTAGAGCTATGAAAAAAACTTTTGGAATATATAGGAAAACTTTGGGCATCAGCCTCAATTATATCATTTCTAAATAATGATGCCTGTGCAGTCTTATTACAGAATGCAGTGGTTTGAGTCTTTCAAGTGATTCTGCTCAGTGGGGGTGAACTCTCTCGCTGTTTCCGGCGTACGTATGTACTGGAACTACATTGGCTTTTGCGAGGAAAGTTAGGTGGAAACTGTTTCCGCCCGACTTCCACGTTTAAACGTCTTCACCTTGCGTTTCTGCAGCTCTCCCACCAAACGCCCGCTGAATCGCCACCGGCCTCATTTAAATATGCCAGAGTGAGAGCCGATGGCGAAGCAGCTCTGAATCTCCTGGAGTTGGACCACTGCTGCGCCTGGGGTAAGTTAAACGCAGCTCAGTGAGGCTCAGCAGCTGTCAGGATCAACCGTTCAAGGTGGAAGTGAGGGGTTCCTGAACCAGAAGAGGCTCAGGAAACTCGTGTGCATCGTCCTCTAGAGGCCATTGGCAGATGCAACACTTCTTTTAAAGGTGCAAGTCATTTTGAGGAAATTCTAGGCCAGTATTTGCAAGTTACACAGACAGAATTTGCCCATATGCTCATTATGTTTCTGCTGTGGTGGAGGTCTTTAGTATTTTAATGTGGGATGGGTGACATTGCTACATGTGTACAATTCTTCCTATTAATGGAGCCTGAAATAATAATCTCAGCTCAGCACTAAAATGTTTTTTCAGTTTCTGCTGTGCAATGATGTTCTGCACCATCTGTCGCAGAGCAAGAACTGAACTCCATCCCAAATTCTGAGTACGCAATAATGGAAGTTACTGTCAGCTCCATTTTAAAATCATGAAACAGGCACTCAAACTCATCCCTGACAGTAAAGGAAAAAGAAAGATTTGCATTTATATATCGCCTTTCAAGATCTCACAATATCCCAAAGTGCTTTACAGCCAATTAAGTACTTTTTTCAATGTAGGAAACGCAGTAGAGCAAGGTCCCACAAACAACAATTAAATAAATGATCATATTATTTGTTTTAGGCGTTGGTTGAGGGATAAATATTGGCCAAGACACCGGGAGAACTCCCCTGCTCTTCTTTAAATAGTGCCACAGGATATTTTTAGAGGGCAGACGGGCTTAGGTTTAATATCTCATCCGAAAGACAGGACCTCCAACGGTGCTGCACTCTCTCAGTACTGCACTGAAGTGCCAGCATAGATTATGTATTCAAGTCTCCAAAGTGGGGCTTGAACGCACGGCCACTGAGCCATTGCAAGATGCATCTGGGTTTCCACAACCATCTATATTTTTACCTGCAGTTTTGGACTTGATTTATGTTGCTACATGGAAAGAAGAGATCTTGAGGTAACCTGGTTGAAGCTTTCAAGGCATAGAAAGGAATTGACAAAGTTTATTTTGGCAAATTGTTCACTATGGAGAAGACATCAGGGGCACAAGTTGGCAGTTGAAAAAAGGGAAGTCAGGTAGAACATATTCATTCAAAGGTTAATGGAATTGTGGAATAAGTTACCAAGGAAGTTCCTTGAAGTGGACAATATAAATGAGTCCTAGCAGCATTAGATATATTTCTGGAGAGAAGAGATGGAGGATATGGTGAGAAGGTGAACAGTTGAAGTTAATCTATGAAAAGAATCATTGGGCCCGAATGGTCTTTTCCTGTTCATATTGCAAACAAAAATTTAGAAATCAAAACAGATGGCTTCTTCTGTTGTGTTGAAGGGACCCCACCCAAAACATTAACTTATTGTTTACGCTTTCAGATGCTAACAGGCATGGTTTTCCTTTTGGGGTAAATTTTCGGAGACTCAGTTTCCAGCATGGAGTCTCAGCTGACAGAAACGCAGTTTGGAGAATTAGCCATTGAAGTCAGCACACCCAATTCACTCAAAATCGGGAAAATTGGGAGTGGTGTGAATTGGGCACGCTGACTTTGAACACCCAATTCTCCCATCCACACAGGATTCAAGCGAGTCTCCATGCCAGGATTAGAGATGCACTCTTTTGCCTCTAATGCAGTCAACAGTTTTTTTCAATTTGTTTTATAATCTTGAAAACCTGGATACGTTGGACACAGAACTTTCTTTTTAACTTTGACATCTGGGAGGTAATTAGGTGGAGTGGGTCCCATGTCCATTGTGGAGCTCACCTGATTTTTGTTCCATTTAAATCAACAACAGGTGGGTGATTTGCTCTGCCAGGTTACTGCCCGGGTGGCAAAGTTGAAAATTACCCCCAGATTTTCCCAATAACCTACTGATTTTTTTTCTTCTTGCAGGAATGATGCCACGATTGTTAGCTTTCAAGAATAAATGTGAACACATCTCACTGACATGGAGATCACTGACAGTTCAGCGCTGACATTCAGAACACTCTCCTGCCTTGTAAAGACCCCGAGGAATCCATTATTCCCTTTGTGTATTGCAACAAAGTGTTCTGGAATGTTATTGTTTCCTGCAGTTAGTAAAATATTAATAGTTATAGTGGTTAAAAGAAAATTGTTTTATTTTCAGTTTCAGGACACTCATTCAATCACTAACTCAATGCAACACTGTAATCAAAGTAAGCATTTTTGGCTTCCAGATATAATTGCTTATGTGATACTTCTGTTTGTGACTAACTGCCAGGAGGCCTCTGATACTACCTTTGTGCTGCAATTACTGGTTTGACACCAGTTCTTTCTTTTTAGCAATTTGGAGCTTGTTGTTCTGAGTTTTGAAATAATGAAGGGATTACTACAGTCTAGTTAGATAGGTTGGGATCTATTTTGACTTTTGGACCACCGACTGGTGGAGCACGCTGGTCGGTTGCCCATTCCGGTGGCAAAGAGGCGCCCGTGATTTTGAGGTCCAGGCCTCATTTAAATCTGCAGGCAAGCTGCGGGGCGCCGAACAGGCATCTATCAGATTGTTGGCCTCAAAATTGGGCCAGAGCAGCCATCAGCAAGGTACGTTACAGGGGTGGGGGCCGTGACCACAGAGGGTGGCAGCGCCCCAGATTATTTTTGTGGGCCCCAAAGGATCAAGTGTGCTCCTCCAGGGCCCACAGAAATAATTCAACACACACCTTTAGTGGGCCTCTTCGGTTCCATCGTCTGTGGAACTTGCAGACTTAAATTTCCATATTAAAAGGGGCCTATCATCTGAAACAGGCAGGCGCATTGGGCACCCGGCGGTAGGACTCATTCAAAATGGAGCTGACTGCATTGCCGGTGTTAACGTCATGGTAAGGTTACCCACCGCAACTTGAGGCGATTAACGCCAGGTGATAGCAGTCAAACTCAACCCTGTTATTTGAATTGGAGCAGGATGAACATAAAAAAATAGGAGCAGGAGTAAGCCATACGGCCCCTCGAGCCTGCTCCACCATTCAATAAGATCATGGCTGATCTTCTACTTAAACTCCACTTTCCCGTCTGATCCCCATATCCCTTGATTTCCTTAGCATCCAAAAATCTATCGATATCAGTCTTGAATATACTCAACAACTGAGCATCCACAGCCCTCTGGGGTAGAGAATTCCAAAGATTCACAACCCTCTGAGTGAAGAAATTTTTCTTCATCACGGTCCTAAATGGCCGACCCCTTATCTTGAGAGTATGACCCCTAGGGGTAGACTCTCCAGCCAGGGGAAACAGTCTTTCAGCATCTACCCTGTCAAGCCCTCTAAGAATTTTATATGTTTCAATGAGATCACCTTTCATTCTTCTAAACTCCAGAGTATATAGGCCTATTCTACTCAATCTCTCCTCATAGGTCAACCCTCTCATCCCAGGAATGAATCTAGTGAACCTTGGTTGCACCCCCTCTAAGGCAAATATATCCTTCCTTAGGTAAGGAGACCAAAACTGGACACAGTACTTACTCTAGGTGTGGTCTCACTACAGCCCTATATAATTGGAGCACGACCTCCTTACTCTAATACTCCAATACCCTTGCAGTAAAGGCTAACATACCAATTGCCTTCCTAATTGCTTGCTGTACCTGCATGGTCGGATTAGAGGTTACGTCCATAAAATCCCTAGGCAATGAGTTTGGTTGGAGTCCAGGAAGTATTTCTTTCCTCAGAGCATTTTTGCCCCCTGGGACAAACTACCAAGACATGTGGTGAGTATGGGATAATTACAGTCTTTTAAATGTGAGCATGATAAGTCCTAGAGAGAAGAGAACATTGCCAGTTACAGAGAGGGAGTTGTGAGTTAGTTGATTGTGAAGCACCATGAGCAACCATTACCTCCTGGACTTGGCTTGATAGACAGGGAATCAGAGAGGAATTTTCCTGAGTTTTTTTTTGCTGAATTGATTTTAGCATTTCCCAGAAATAGTGTTGCTAGGTAATAGGTGACCGTTGTATGAGGTTGCAACATTGGCTAGATAGGGCAAGTTTGATAGGCCTGGTGGTTTTTACACAGAGCTGTGTATTGTCTTAATTTGAGATCAGTGCAGAACTAGCAGTATAGCTATACCATCTTTTCTTGTGTTGGTATAGCTATACTGCTAATTCTGCACTGATCTCAAATTAAGACAATACATAGCTCTGCAAATGTGTGCTTTAATACACAGTAAAGAAAGAACTTGCATTCATATGGCGGATTTCATGTCCTGTTGTTAGGTATACAAATGCTAGTTAAAAATGTTAATATTCATGAAGAACCAATGGTCTTACAGGCTGTTTATTAGTATTAAACATTTTGAAAAGGTGTAGCAGACCAACTGGGAATGTTTTAAACTATAAACTGCAAGAGGCTACCCCATGGGGAAGGACTTATGTCCAATATCCAAATCTAAACCAATGCTGGTCTGGCGTCAGTTATATTGCATTATTGGAAAGCTGAAACACCTGACAAAATATACCCTATGAATCTTACGGAAACCTCAATGCTGAAATACACATAGATAAGATTTTTGAAATGAATTATTGACAAGCACAGAGGGTTAATTTTCATCTTTATTGCCTGGATGGTAATCTGGTGGAGCAGATTGTCTGCCCGTTATAAAGCCAGCCCAATTTTCATTCCCGAATAGAATGAAAATCAGACGGGTTTTACAATGGGTGGGCAATCTGCTCTGCTAGATTACCATCCAAGCAGTGAAGACAAAAAATTACCCCAGGTTTTCTGATACAGTAATCAGATACAGTGAGGAAAATAGCATAGATGCTTTTAAGGGGAAGCTAGGTAAGTGCACGATGAAGAAAGGAATAGAAGGATTCCTTTCTTCATCGTTAGATGAAGTAGGGTAGGAGGAGGTGCGTGTGGAGCATTAACACTGGCATAGACCTGTTGGGCCGAATGGACTGTTTCTGTGCTGTAAATTCTATTGAATTCTATGTAATGTACTGATTTTTTTTCTTCTTATAGGAATGATAACACAGTTGTTAGTTTTCAAGAATAAATGTCAGCACGTCTTATTGACATGGAGTCTGATGACAGTTCAGCACTGACAATCAGAATACTCTATTGCCTTGTAATGATCCCGAGGTATCCATTATTCCCTTTGTATATTGTAGCAAAGTGTTATGGAGTGTAGTTTGTAAAATCTTAATAGTTATATAGTGGTAAAAAGGCAAAGCTGCGTTGTTGACACTCTCACATTGACATTGCAAGTGCTTGGGTGAACATCGATGAGGAAGTGACTGCATAACATGGTCCCGATTTGATTCCAGAACACACTAAAACCAAAGTGTGAGTCCGCTCCAGATGCCCATTTTGCACCACGTGGATTTGGCACCATGTGGAGTATAACTCCAGTGCAGCCAGGTTTAAAAAGCGCTTAGGTGATCCATTGGATCGCTTATTGCTGATGTCTAGATACGTGTTCCCAGCCAGCATGCACATATACAGAATGCTAGGATTAGGCTTACAGATGGTCTACACAGAGGACAGCTGCACTACTTAGATGTAAGTGCAAGAGACTGGCACACTTATGTTCCATAACCCAGCCTTCTTGGACTAAAAAAAGGTAATTCATCCCCTAGCTGAATAAACTACACTCACCACCTTTGTTATTTAACATCAATTTCTCTCAATGTTGAAAAGTCCTACTCTTTATGGATTGAGTTAGTGTTGAAAATTTCCACCCTTTCTGCTCTTCTCTCTTGAATGCCCTGACTCGTGCTGGGGTATAGTTCCACTGGTCCAAGCAGCCTACAATATCTCACCCAAGTGACCAATCTTCAGGTGTGAGCCCAGATAGAAAATGTTAGAGAACTATTCACACCCGGAGAGCATTTCAGCCCACATGGCGGAGTGGTGGGGTGGGGGGAAGGATTTCCTCTCTGTGCTATTTGCCACAAATTGTAAGCTTGTCATAGAGAATAAGTGTAGATGCAACAAAGAGGAAATCCTCCCCGTTAACCACATATATATTTGCCAACAAGGGCCGTTAAATAGCATCAGAAGTGGGAATCCTGGCTCAGTTTTTCACTAACTCAACCCAAGTGCTGCGTCTAATGTCCTTAAATTCCTTCTCTCATACAAACAAAACCCCCTTTTGGTGAATTTTATACTTATTAAAGTGCAAGTGTTAGCCCTGAAAAATGGAACATTTTCCTATTTTTTGCAGCTGTCAAGAACTCCTGTGACAGATATGTCATGAATTTGATGCAAAGCAAGGCCACTCAGTATCCAGACAATGAGAAATCACAAAGGATGTTATCTATACTGGTTGAGGAGCAAATAGCCACTGTTGACTTTTGAATGGGTGACCATGCCCCCATCCCGATCCCTGACCCAGGCCCTGATCCCCGACAACACTCGCAGCGGCTCAAACATAGAGTCCTCTTGACCCCCTCACCAGCAACATTGAAATGAGGCTCAAGGCCCGATATCTGGGAGTGGGCGGCATGAACTACGCTTCCCCGCCGCCAAAAAATGGTCGCGGCCCAATTTCTAGGCCAAGATTTTTTACATACGCTTTGAACAAGAATAGTTCTATTGTTGTAGACAAAAGAATCTGTTTATGGGTCTCACGTGGCAACAGACCCTAAGGCTCTGCAAATCACATTGGCCTCACACTGCAAATCAATGTGAGTGATATTCAAAATTTCTCAGTTCAACTCAGTTGGAGGAGACCAGCCGCTGCCTCAGGCTTTTGACAATTACTTAAGTAATTCATTTTTTGCCTTCATTCAAAGGGCATTAACTAGCAGGTGTCCGACACTAATAGCATACAGATCCACATATTGGTAATAAACCTCTCTGTATGCTTCTGTCTCCATGCAATGCACAGAGATCAATTAAGTTGATTCAATGTAGATGTACTGGTCTACCTGTCTAAATCAATTCAAATTCAATCTGTGCAAAACCATTCATCTCAAACCAATTGAGTGCTATAACCTGAATAAAATAAATGCTTACTTTACCTGAGCTTTATTTAAAATCATCTAAATTGGCTAAGGCATTCCTAAAGATTTCCATTTAAGAACTGCATTGCCCGGTCCAAAACTGGATCGGTGGTAACCAGCACTACCGCTGATATTGAACATAAAGAGTGCTCAGGAAAATAAATCTTCTGTAGCTGAGCACATTGTTGAATCCCACAGTACTATTCAAAGAAGAGCAGGGGAGATCTCCCGGTGCCCTGGCCAAGATTAATCCCTCAACCTACAACACTAAAATATAGATTATCGCATTGTTTGTGAGACCTTGCTTTGCACAAATGAGCTGCCATGCTTCCTTACGTTACAACAGTGACTACACGTTTAAAAGGGTTTCATTGGATGTAAATCACTTTAGGACTTCCTGAGGTTGTGAAAGCAGCTATATAAATGCAAGTTCTTTCTTTTTTTTTCTAACAACCGCCAGTCTGGGATTGAGCCAAATGAAGCACTACAGTACGTAAAAACAGAACTTAAGATAAAATCAAAGGATAAACAGGGACAGCAATTTAAAGTGACATTTGAAATACATTATTTCAAAAATGCAGAACCAAGCAATCATGTTAATGATGAATCCTCACCTCAAATAATCATAGAAGAGCTAACGCTTCTGATATATAAAAAATATGAACATTTGTCAGGAAACCTGGGATGTTTACTGCCATGTTATAATGATGTCCATGATGACCTCCCTAACTCACAACAATTTTCAGCTGACATTAAGTTAAGAACATAAGAAATAGGAGCAGGAGTAGGCCATACGACCCCTCGAGCCTGCTCTGCCAATCAATAATATCACGGCTGATCTGCGACCTCAACTCCACTTTTCTGCCTGATCCCCATATCCCTTGATTCCCTTAGAGTCCAAAAATCTATCTATCTCAGCCTTGTATATACTCAATGACTCAGCATCCACAGCCCTCTAGGGCAGAGAATTCCAAAGGTTCACAAGCCTCTGAGTGAAGAAATTCCTCCTCATCTCAGTCTTAAATGGCCGAACCCTTATCCTGAGACTATGCGCCCTAGTTTTAGACTCTCCAGCCAGGGGAAACAACCTCTCAGCATTTACCCTGTCAAGCCCCCTCAGAATCTTGTATGTTTCAATGAGATCACCTCTCATTCTTCCAAACTTCAGAGAGTGCAGGCCCATTCTACTCAATTTCTCCTCATAGGACAACCCACTCATGCCAGGAATTCATCTAGTGAACCTTTGTTGCACTGCCTCTAAGGCAAGTATATCCTTCCTTAGATCAGGAGACCAAAACTATACACAGTACTACAGATGAGGTCTCACCAAAGCCCTGTAAAGTTGTAATAAGTCTTCCTTACTCTTGTACTCCAACCCCCTTGATAAAAAGGCCAACATACCATTTGCCTTCCTAATTGCTTGCTGTATCTGCATGCTAACATTTTGTGTTTCTTGTACAATGACACCCAACTCTCTCTGAACACCAACATTTAATAGTTTCTCACCATTTAAAAAATATTCTGTTTTTCTATTCTTCCTACCAAAGTGAATAACCTCACATTTCCCCACATTGTACTCCATCTGCCACCTTCTTGCCCACTCACTTAACCTGTCTATATCCCTTTGCACTCTTTGTGTCCTCCTCATAGCTTACTTTCCCACCCAGCTTTGTATCATCAGCAAACTTGGATACATTACACTTGGTCCCTTCATCTAAGTCATTAATATAGATTGTAAATAGCTGAGATCCTTGCAGCACTCCACTAGTTACAGCCTGCCAACCTGAAAATGACCCGTTTATTCTTACTCTCTGTTAAATGATCTTATAGTAAAATGGATGAAATACTGCTGTAGCAACTAGAATTGAGTTGCTTGACTTTGCTAAAGAGTCAAGCGTCATAAGAACTTGTAAGAAGATGGCATATGTTACAAGGCCTCTCAGATAACTCTAATTCAGAGATTGTGAATTAACTTTTTAAATCACAACACCTCAAAAACCAGGATAAGATCATGAGCACTCCATATAGAGGTCCAACAGCAACTGGATTTTGAATAGTTTGGGTTCAAATGACTGTACACTTTAGTAAAGCATCTCAAATCAATGGGAATGCAAGAAATGCTTCAGTGACCTCATAAAAATGTCAAGAATTAGCATAGAAGAGATGAAAGAAAGAAAGAAAGATTAAGATTAAATTTTAGGATTACGGGAGCGTCCAGTGACATTAGTCACTCTACATTTTAGTGTGAAACACCAGTATAATTCAAATCATATTTAATTTGCACACCACATACACAGTAAAATGTGACAGTCTGAATACATGTTGCTGTCTATCATACCTTTATTGTGCAAATAACAAAGAGTCAAGATATATTGAAATAATTCAGTTCTTATGGAAAATGTGCAGATAAAGCCGCTCACAGTCCCCATTGAAAATATGTTCAATAGAACGTAATGAGTAAATTTTGCAAGGTTGCACTCCTGAGATGGAGACTTGCTTCTTGGGAATGCAGAGTGGAGAATCAAGACCACGGGTCACAGTGTTCTTTGAAATTCACTTGTGATAATGTTGTGCTGGCACATGTGTCCTTGCACCTCTTTCTTATGGATATACTTGCTTCTGATTGGTATTATAAGGAAACAGTCTGAGGGCCTAAAAACCCTAGTGTGCTATGGGCAGAATTCAGGTAATAGAGACCCAACAGGGGTGGAAGTTAGGACGGGACCCAGAAACACTGGGTTTCCACATGGCAGCCAATTTGCCTTTGGGCCTAGGAGTGCGTAACTTCTGCAAACTTCAAAAATGACCCATAACATTGATGGAGGTGGGGAGGGGTGGGACATGGGGAATATTGTTCTCAGACTCTTTCCACCACCATTCCACCCAGCAATCTAGATACAGGGAAGAACCCAATATACAGGCCACTGGAGCAACAGAAGTGGGCCCACCAGGGTCTCCAGGATGGGATACTGGCCTCAAAGACCTCAGAAAAGTATTAGACCAGACTAATACTGTGAAGGATGAATTCCTGGAATGTATAATGGATGGTTTTCTAGTTCAGAATGTCGAGGAACCAACTAGGGAACAGGCTATTTTAGATCTAGTATTGTGCAATGAGAAAGGGTTCATTAATAGTCTTGTGGTAAAGGGGCCCTTAGGGAAGAGTGGCCAAAATATGATAGAATTCTTCATTAAGTTTGAAAGTAATGTAGCTCAATCCGAAACTAGGGTCTTAAATCTAAACAAAGGAAACTACAAAGGCATGAGGCGCAAGTTGGCTGTGGTTGATTGAGGAACTACATTAAAAGGTATGATGGTAGACAGGCAATGGCTAACATTTAAAGAATTAATACATAATTTGCAACAAATATATATTCCTTTAAGGCACAAAAAACCGACAGGAAAAGTGGTCCATCCGTGGCTAATAAGAGAAATTAAAGATAATATTAAATCAAAGGAAGAGGCATATAAAGTTGCCAGAAAAAGCAGTAAGCCTGAGGACTGGGAGCATTTTAGAGTTCAGCAAAGGAGGACCAAGAAATTGATAAAGAAAGGGAAAATAGAATATGAGAGTAAACTAGCGAGAAACTTAAAAACGGACTATAAAAGCTTCTATAGGTATGCAAAAAGGAAAAGACTAGCGAAGGCAAATGTGGGTCCCTTATAGACAGAGACAGGAGAATTTATAATGGGGAATAAGGAAATGGCAGAGAAGTTAAACAAATACTTTGCGTCTGTCTTCACGGAAGAAGACACAAAAAACCTCCCAGAAATACTAGAGAACCAAGGGTCTGGCGAGAATGAGGAACTGAAAGAAATTAGTATTAGTAAAAAAATACGAGAGAAATTAATGGGACTGAAAGTCGATAAATTCCAAGGACCTGATGATCTACATCCGAGGATTTTGAAAGAGGAGGCTATAGAGATAGTGGATGCATTGGTTGTCATCTTCCAAAATTCTATAGATTCTGGAATGTTCCTGCAGAGTGGAGGGTAGCAAATGTAACCCCACTATTTAAGAAAAGAGGGAGAGAGAAAACACGGAACTACAGACCTGTTAGCCTGACATCAGTAGTAGGGAAAATGCTAGAATCTATTATAAAGGATGTGATAATAGGACACTTAGAAAATAATAATAGGATTTGGCAGTGGATTTATGAAAGGGAAATCATGTTTGACAAACCTATTGGAGTTCTTTGAGGATGTAACTAGTAGAATAGATAAGGGGGAACCAGTGGATGTGGTGTATTTGGATTTTCAGAAGGCTTTCAATAAGGTCCCATACAGGAGGTTGATGAACAAAGTTAGAACACATGGAATTGGGGGTAATATACTGGCATGGATTGAGAACTGGTTAACAGACAGAAAAAAGAGAGTAGGAATAAACAGGTCTTTTTCAGGTTGGCAGACTGTGACTAGTGGGGTACCGCAGGGAGCGGTGCTTGGGCCCCAGCTGTTCACAATCTGTATGAATGATTTGGATGAGGGGACCAAATGTGATATTTCCAAATTTGTTGACGACACAAAACTAGGTGGCAATGTGAGTTGTGAGGAGGATGCAAAGAGGCTTCAAGGGGATATAGACAGTCTAAGTGAGTGGGCAAGAACATGGCAGATGGAATATAATGTGTAAAAGTGTGAAGTTATCCACTTTGGTAGGAAAAACAGAAGTGCAGAGTATTTTTTAAATGGTGAGGGATAGGGAAATGTTGATGTTCAAAGGGACCTTTTTTTAATATTCGTTCATGGGATGTGGGCGTCTCTGGCGAGGCCGGCATTTATTGCCCATCCATAATTGCCCTTGAGAAGGTGGTGGTGAGCCTTTTTGAACCGTTGTGGTCCGTGTGGTGAAGGTTCTCCCACAGTGCTGTTAGGAAGGGAGTTCCAGGATTTTGACCCAGCGACGATGAAGGAACGGCGATGTATTTCCAAGTCAGGATGGTGTGTGACTTGGAGGGGAACGTGCAGGTGGTGTTGTTCCCATGTGCCTGCTGCTCTTGTCCTTCTAGGTGGTAGAGGTCGCGGGTTTGGGAGGTGCTGTCGAAGAAGCCTTGGCGAGTTGCCGCAGTGCATCCTGTGGATGGTGCACACTGCAGCCACTGTGCGCCGATGGTGAAGGGAGTGAATGTTTAGGGTGGTGGATGGGGTGCCAATCAAGCAGGCTGCTTTGTCCTGGATGGTGTCGAGCTTCTTGAGTGTTGTTGGAGTTGCACTCATCCAGGCAAGTGGAGAGTATTCCATCACACTCCTGACTTGTGCCTTGTAGATAGTGGAAAAGCTTTGGGGAGTCAGGGGGTGAGTCACACGCCGCAGAATACCTAGCCTCTGACCTCCTTTTGTAGCCACAGTATTTATATGGCTGGTCCAGTTAAGTTTCTGGTCAATGGTGACCCCCAGGATGTTGATGGTGGGGGATTGGGCGATGGTAATGCCATTGAATGTCAAGGGGAGGTGGTTAGACTCTCTCTTGTTGGAGATGGTCATTCTCTGGCACTTGTCTGGCACGAATGTTACTTGCCACTTATCAGCCCAAGCCTGGATGTTGTCCAGGTCTTGCTGCATGCAGGCTCGGACTGCTTCATTATTTGAGGGGTTGCGAATGGAACTGAACACTGTGCAATCATCAGTGAACATCCTCATTTCTGACCTTATGATGGAGGGCAGGTCATTAATGAATCAGCTGAAGATGGTTGGGCCTAGGACACTGCCTGAGGAACTCCTGCAGCAATGTCCTGCGGCTGAGATGATTGGCCTCCAACAACCACTACCATCTTCCTTTGTGCTCGGTATGACTCCAGCCACTGGAGCGTTTTCCCCCTGATTCCCACTGACTTCAATTTTACTGGGGCGTCCTTGTACATGAGGTACTGAAAGCTAACATGCGAGTGCAGCAAGCAATTAGGAAGGCAAATGGTATGTTGACCTTTATTACAAGAAGATTTGAGTACAGGAGTAAAGATATCTTACTGCAATTATATAGGGCCTTGGTGAGACCGCACCTGGAGTATTGTGTACAATCTTGGTCTCCTTACCTAAGAAAGGATATACTTGCCATAGAGGGAGTGCAACGAAGGTTCACCAGACTGATTCCTGGGATGGCAGGATTGTTGTATGAGGAATGATTGAGTAGACTAGGCCAGTATTCTCTAGAGTTTAGAAGAATGCGAGGTGATCTCATTGAAATATACAAAATTCCTACAGGGCTCGACAGGGTAGATGCAGGGAGAATGTTTCCCCTGGCTGGGGAATCTAGAACCAGGAATCACAGTCTCAGAATAAGGGGTAGGCCATTTAGGACTGAGATGAGGAGAAATTTCTTCACTCAGAAGGTGGTGAATCTTTGGAATTCTCTACCCCAGAGGGCTGTGGAGGCTCAGTCATTGAGTACATTCAAAACAGAGATCGATAGATTTCTAGATATTAAAGGCATCAAGGGATATGGGGATAATACAGGAAAATGGCGTTGAGGTAGAAGATCAGCCATGATCTTGTTGAATGGCGGAGCAGGCTCGAGGGGCCAGATGGCCTATACCTGCTCCTATTTCTTATGTTCTTAAATGCTGGCAAGAAATTTTCCTGATTAACCCTTTTATAAAGGGGGCTGATTAATTGAAGGGGAGCCTCTCAGCAGCCCACTCAAGCAAACAGCCTACCCCAGATTTCCCATCCCTCCTAGTGGGCTCCCAAGATACACCTTTACTGACACAGGTGACTACTAAAGATATGTAAATCAAATGATCTCACCCCAAGCACAGGTACTCCAGTGGGGTTAGAAGCAGAAGTCAGTGACTCCCACTCCACCACCATAAAGCCAGAGGAGTTAGCCCAACGGTTTTTGGGCCTGGTAAGAGTATCATAGAATCATACAGCACAGAAGGAGGCCATTCGGCCCATCGTGCCAGTGCCAACTCTTTGAAAGAGCTATCCAATTAGTCCCACTCCCCTGCTCTTTCCCCATAGCCTTGCAATCTTTTCCCTTTCATGTATTTATTCAATACCCTTTGAAAGTTATTATTCAATCTGCTTCCACCACCCTTTAGGCAGTGTATTCCAGATCACTACAACTCGCTGCATAAAAAAAATTCTCCTCATCTCCCCTCTGGTTCTTTTGCCAATTACCTTAAATCATATATATAGGGAAAGCCATTTCATAATCACACCAACTTTTCACTTACAGTAGAACCAATGAAAAATATGCCCCACTAGGGTTTACTCCTATTAGCCCTTAAATCTTTCTTTAGGAATAATGATCACCAGTTTCTATTCATGAAAATCATTTGTCAATCAACTCGCAGGTACATTGTGTTTTCTCTGGTTGGATTCATGCTGTACAAATTCGAAAATCTCATCAGCAGAAGCTGGCCATCAGGTGCTCATTTCCATACTTCTCAAGCAGTTAACAAGCTGCTTAATGATTAGATCTTCCAAACCAGCTGTAAATGCAGCTGTGCAGTGAGGAAATCAGGACACATAGGCAATGGCAACATTCAAAAATCCCAGTTTTCTGTCTTTGTCCTCACTGTCTTTCTTGACGACATGCATGAATAACAGGCACTACCTTTTCTGGCCTACTGTGTGTAGGTTAAGAATGTCTGAATCTGGATGACTGAGTGAATTGGGGCTGACTCAGAAAGCTAAAGAAGAAGTGCCGTGATTTAAAGAGAGCCACGAATGTATGGTGGAAATGGAACTGAAAGTGCTGTACTTCTTACTATATACTGTAGCCACTTATTTCAGTCTGATAGTTTAAGGTGCTATAAATGTTATAATTGGAAGCCATACTTCAGTCCAAATTTTAAAATTCTCACCCTTGTTTTCAAATCCCTCCATGGCTTCGCCCCTCCCTATCTCTGTAACCTCCTCCAGTCCTACAATCCTCTGAGATCTCTGCGGTCCTCCAATTCTGGCCTCTTGCGCATCCCCAATTTTCATCGCTCTATCATCAGCGGCTGTGCCTTCTGCTGCATGGGCCCTTAGCTCTGGAATTCCCTCCCTAAACCTCTTTGCCTCTCCACCTCTCTCTCCTCCTTTAAGACGTTCCTTAAAACCTACCTCTTTGATCAAGCTTTTGGTCACCTGTGCTACTATGTCCTTATGTGGCTCGGTGTCAAATTTTGTTTGATAACGCTGCTGTAAAGCGCCTTGTGACGTTTTACTACGTTACAGGTGCTATATAAATACAAGTTGTTGTTTGAAACAGATATAACTGTGTAAAGAGAACAAAATACATGCAGTGTTTTTTTTTAAAATGCCCTGACAGTCCAGTGAAGCTATTGTCCTTCTCCCCTTTTTAGGTCCATTCAATGGCTCAGACTCTGCATCCACGCAGATGGAGGAGGACAAGCTGGGTGGGACATACAGTCAGTTAGAAGGGTCTGCACAGAGTGACTAGCAGTGCAGAAGTGAGCCGGAGCAGGTGCCATTGGAAAAGACAACCCAGGAAGTGGCTCACTGGAGGGAAAGCTCGAGTCTGAGCTCTGCTGAAGAGATGCCGATTTCAAGAGCCCAGACTCTAAAAGAAAGATCTTCCATGTGCTCGAGTAATTGCTCGAGGCATTGGACTGCTGCCTAAGAGCTCCTGCAACATGTCAAGAGTATGGAGGAATCTGCTGCCAGCTTGTATGGGATTCTGGGGTTCTGACAGAGGGCATCAACACTCTGCAGTCTACCAAGGAGCGTGTGGTTACCTCTATTGTCTCTGCAGCTTGTCCTCTTTCCAAGAGTATCTGGCACCCGTAACAGCATCTCTCAGGGAAGCTAATACTGATGCCATGCAGGGGCTTTGGGTTTCACCATCTCCACCCCCACCTTGTACAGGCTGGGGAATGAATAGATAGGGGCTTCATGAACATCACAGATCTTCTGAAGCCTGCTCTCATGAAGATCAGTTGGTATGCTGAGCTATAGCCAAAAGCAGTGGTGCAATGAGAGTGGCACATGATGCCATCTCTGGGCCCTTGCCAACAAATACCCACAGTGGTGCCAGAATGCCAGCTGGGCCAGACTGCCCCGGCAGCAGCTGAGACGCTGCAGTGTGAAGGTGGGCCCTTCCAGGCCAAAGCTCCTAGAGGCCATTGTCCATGAGCATCTCAAGGGCCCTTATCTGCGCATCAGCCGCTTTCTACCTCCCATGCTGAAGTCATTGGGGGGAGCACCTCGTAGGAGCAGTAGAATAGCAAGGAGATTGTTTAAGAAAGGCACCATGGGCTAACACCTGGGTGATAATTTTACATTAAAATCTAATAGAGTTTGGAATTATTAATTTGTCTGCAGAGTGCTTCTCTAGTAGCTGCTGACCCTGTAATGTTAGGTGTCATAGATATCAGTGTTGGTCTATGGTCGGAAATACTTTACTGCAGGGTGGAAGGACTGAGGGAGATGTTGTTCAGAACTCTTATTGCAAGGGTAAAGTAGGGGCCAGGAGTAGTTCAGCTGAAGCGATGGTCAATTAGTTGCAGGTTGGTGTTTGTGCCCTTCTGTTTCTGCTCCATTTTCACTGTCATTGAGGTCTTCCTCATCAGGTGGCCAAGGCTTCTTCGACAGCACCTCCCAAACCCGCGACCTCTACCACCTAGAAGGACAAGAGCAGCAGGCACATGGGAACAACACCACCTGCACGTTCCCCTCCAAGTCACACACCATCCCGACTTGGAAATATATCGCCGTTCCTTCATTGTCGCTGGGTCAAAGTCCTGGAACTCCCTTCCTAACAGCACTGTGGGAGAACCGTCACCACACGGACTGCAGCGGTTCAAGAAGGCGGCTCACCACCACCTTCTCGAGGGCAATTAGGGATGGGCAATAAATGCTGGCCTCGCCAGCGACGCCCACATCCCATGAATGAATAAAAAAAAAGGTGGCAAAAGGTCTTCATCTAGTCTTGGATCCAATCACTGTCCCCATTGCAGAGCAAGGTTGTGCAAAATGCAGCAGATGACCATGATCTGGGACATCTGGCATAGCCCAGCGGAATTGGTCATTTTACCGCCAGTTTCTGCCCGGAAAATGAGAGCAACAATGACCAATTTCTACCCCTAAGAGTCAACCACATAGCATGCACTAGAGCCACTGGCTGGGGTGGTAGGTTCCCTCACGACAAGTACATTTTTGAGTCAGTTGAGTTTTTACAATAATGCTGGAGCTCTCACAGCTATCTCATCTGATGCCAGTCTATAACTTACCATATATGCTCACTGCAAACCAATTTTTTTTAAGGGTACACTCCATTTTTCCTTGCATGGTCATGCATCAACTACAACTGTGGGAGAGACATTTTTTAGATAGGTTGGGCATTGTTGCCCTTTTTGTATGTATGTTTGTGTGCAGAGTAAGTGAACTACTCCTAGATCTCCACCTCCATTCTGGACAGGATGCAAATGCACTCATAACAGCAGTCCCAGGGCAAACTCTGGCATAGATCTTTCTGGTATCTGGTCTCTACTCTTCCATCTTGCTTGATGCCACTAGGATCGGGAACTTAGATTGAACCTGTGTTCCATAATCAGGATATAAAGCACTGGCACCACTTCACCAAATGTATTTTCATTCAACAGAATACACAGTTCACCACTGAAAGTCTTCTGTTGATTTTCTCATTAAATACCTGTCCAACTGCCTCTTAAATCCTAATGTTATTAACCTTGATCACCTCCCTGGTCAGTCCATCTGAAATATTCACCACCCTCTGCAGAAAGGAGAACATGAGAATTTTTAGGAACAGGCAAACCTATTACACACAACGATGCTATCCCTTTTTGATAAATCATTCCACTAACTTCCTAACTTGCCTTCTCACCTTATCCCCTTTGTTCTCCAAAGGTACATTTAATTACCTCTTGAACTTATTTATAGATGCCACTTCAACAGCATTTCCTGGTTGTTTTACAAATATATTACCCTTTGGTGAAAATGTCTCATCTGACTTCCCTTTTATTTTACTTTCTAGCTTGTAACTAAGATGCTCCCTGGTAATTGAACCCTTCACTGCAATGAACAATTTGCCTGTTTCAAGTTTGTCAATTTCCTTCCTAATCTTGAAAACTTCAGTTGGGGCACCCAGAAATCTCCAAAGAAAACAAGTCAGCAAAAATGATTCTCAATGTCAGGAATTTTAAGTTGTGAGAAAAGATCTTTTCACACAATTTAAATTTATGATACCTAGAATCATTTTTGTTTCTCGCCTCTACAAGGACAGTTATATCCATCTAATAATTAGGTGACCAGAAGTGTTCTGCATGGAAGTCCTATTACTGCTTATAATTCCAAAGAAGCTGTAAATGGAACCATCAGTTGGATCTTCACCTCTGATTACATTATGAGAGAGTGATTTTGAAATGACAATGAATGAATGGGGGGTAATGGCAAGGGAATCAAACAAGATTGTCTCTATGCATAATGAAATGAGGAATTTGAACATATCAAAAATCCATGCAGGTATTGTCAAAAGTTTGTAAGCCTGTTGACAGCTGAATTTAAAACTGCTGACGATAAGTAGCAAATGGAGAGCATGCATTTAAAATCCGAGAGACAGTTTTTCCAGATTGAGACGATGTACGATGGAAAAACTGCCTTGATTTAAATAATTAGGCTTAACAGAGTACTGATTAAATAACTGGTGCAGAATGTGTCACTGTCAGTACCTCATCAAAAGTTACTGACCCCGAAAAATCATCACAAATGTAAGATACTTTCTGTGATCATGTAGGTTTAACAATATATGTTAATTCATTGTATTTCATACTGTCAAGTTCATTCATTCTATTATGCTATTCCTTCCCACTTCCCAAAGAGCTCATCAGCAATTATCATTTAAATAAAATATTCAATTAGGGTGCCAGCTGATGCGGTGGGTTAATTTGGAGCCTTTTGCTTCCAGGAACAGCTCAAACTCAGGAGGAAAGTCTCCTTTCGCTCCCCTGTTTATAAGTGCCCCACATAAAAAGAATTGGAAGAGTTTCAATCTATTTCTCAGTGAGCAAAGGTCCATTACACAAAATTGCTCCTAATTGGGCATTAAATTGCCAATCTTACTCAAAGAGGTCACACAATAATGTAGGAATTTTTTTATTGCCCATCCCTAATTGCCCTTGAGAAGCTGGTGGTGAGCCGCCGCCTTGAACCGCTGCAGTCCGTATGATGAAGGTTCTCCCACAGTGCTGTTAGGAAGGGAGTTCCAGGATTTTGACTCAGCGACGATGAAGGAACGGTGATATATTTCCAAGTCGGGATGGTGTGTGACTTGGAGGGGAACGTGCAGGTGGTGTTGTTCCCATGTGCCTGCTGCTCTTGTCCTTCTAGGTGGTAGAGGTCACGGGTTGGGAGGTGCTGTTGAAGAAGCCGTGGCGAGTTGCTGCAGTGCATGCTGTAGGTGGTACACACTGTAGCCACGGTGCGCCGGTGATGAAGGGAGTGAATGTTTAGGGTGGTGGATGGGGTGCCAATCAAGCGGGCTGCTTTGTCCTGGATGGAGTCAAGCTTCTTGAGTGTTGTCGGAGCTGCACTCATCCAGGCATGTGGAGAGTATTCCATCACACTCCTGACTTGTGCCTTGTAGATGGTGGAAAGGCTTTGGGGAGTCAGGAGGTGAGTCACTTGCTGCAGAATATCCAGCCTCTGACATGCTCTTGTAGCCACAGTATTTATGTGGCTGGTCCAGTTAAGTTTCTGGTCAGTGGTGACCCCCAGGATGTTGAATGGTGTGGGATTTGGCGATGGTAATGCCGTTGAATGTCAAGGAGGGGTTTAGATTCTCTCTTGTTGGAGATGGTCATTGCCTAGCACTTGTCTGGCGCGAATGTTACTTGCCAATTATCAGCACAAGCCTGGATGTTGCTGCATGCAAGCACGGACTGCTTCATTATCCGAGGAGTTGCGCAAGGAACTGAACACTGCAATCATCAGCAAACATCCCCATTTCTGACCTTATGATGGAGGAAAGATCATTGATGAAGCAGCTGAAGATGGCTGGGCCTAGGACACTGCCCTGAGGAACTTCTGCAGCAATATCCTGGGATGGAGATGATTGGCTTCAAACAACCACTACCATCTTCCTTTGTGCTTGGTATGACTCCAGCCACTCGAGAGTTTTCCCTCGGATTCCCACTGACGTCAATTTTACTAGGGCTCCTTGGTGCCACGCTCAGTCAAATGCTGCCTTGATGTCAAGGGCAGTCACTCTCACCTCACCTCTGGAATTCAGCTCTTTTGTCCATGTTTGGACCAAGGCTGTAATGAGGTCTGGAGTCAAGTGGTCCTAGCAGAACCCAAACTGAGCATCAGTGAGCAGGTTATTGGTGAGTAAGTGCCGCTTGATAGCACTGTCGACGACACCTTCCATCACTTTGCTGACGATTGAGAGTAGACTGATGATGCGGTAATTGGCCGGATTGGATTTGCCCTGCTTTTTGTGGACAGGACAATTTTCCACATGTCGGGTACATGCCAGTGTTGTAGCTGTACTGGAACAGCTTGGCTAGAAGGGAAAAACCTACTTGACCTCGTCCTCACCAATCTACCTGTCACAGATGCATCTGTCCATGACAGTATTGGTAGGAGTGACCACCGCACTGTCCTCGTGGAGACGATGTCCCGTCTTCGCAATGAGGACACCATCCAACGTGCTGTGTGGCACTATCACCGTGCTAAATGGGAAAGATTCAGAACAGATCTAGCAGCTCAAAACTGGGCATCCATGAGACGCTGTGGGCCATCAGCAGCAGCAGAATTGCATTCCAGCACAATCTGTAACCTCATGGTCCGGCATATTCCTCACTCTACCATTACCAAAAAGTCAGGGGATCAATGGTTCAATGAGGAGTGTAGAAGAGCATTCCAGGAGCAGCACCAGGCGTACCTAAAAATGAGGTGCCAACCTGGTGAAGCTACAACACAGGATGACATGCATGCTAAACAGTGGAAGCAACATGTTATAGACAGAGCTAAGCGATTCCACTACCAACGGATCAGATCAAAGCTCTGCAGTCCTGCCACATCCAGTCGTGAATGGTGGTGGACAATTAAACAACTAACGGGAGGAGGAGGCTCTGTAAACATCCCCATCCTCAATGATGGCAGACTCCAGCGCGTGAGTGCAAAAGGCAAGGCTGAAGCGTTTGCAACCATCTTCAGCCAGAAGTGCCGAGTGGATGATCCATCTCGGCCTCCTCCCGATATCCCCACCATCACAGAAGCCAATCTTGAACCAACTCGATTCAGTCCACGTGATATCAAGAAACGGCTGAGTGCACAGGATACAGCAAAGGCTATGGGCCCTGACAACATCCTGGCTGTAGTGCTGAAGACTTGTGCTCCAGAACTAATCGCGCCTCTAGCCAAACTGTTCCAGTACAGTTACAACACTGGCATCTACCCGACAATGTGGAAAATTGTCCAGGTATGTCCTGTCCACAAAAAGCAGGACAAATCCAATCCGGCCAATTACTGCCCCATCAGTCTACTCTCAATCATCAGCAAAGTGATGGAAGGTGTTGTTGACAGTGCTATCAAGCGGCACTTATTCACCAATAACCTGCTCACCGATGCTCAGTTTGGGTTCCACCAGGACCACTCGGCTCCAGACTTCATTACAGCCTTGGTCCAAACATGGACAAAAGAGCTGAATTCCAGAGGTGAGGTGAGAGTGACTGCCCTTGACATCAAGGCAGCACTTGACCGAATGTGGCACGAAGGAGCCCTAGTAAAATTGAAGTCAATAGGAATCAGGGGGAAAACTCTCACCACCTCCCCTTGACATTCAACGGCATTACCATCGCCGAATCCTCCGCCATCAACATCCTGGGGGTCACCACTGACCAGAAACTTAACTGGACCAGCCACATAAATATTGTGGCTACACGAGCAGGTCAGAGGCTGGGTATTCTGCGGTGAGTGACTCACCTCCTGACTCCCCAAAGCCTTTCCACCATCTACAAGGCGCAGGTCAGGAGTGTGATGTAATGCTCTCCACTTGCCTGGATGAGTGCAGCTCCAAAAACACTCAAGAAGCTCGACACCATCCAGGACAAAGCAGCCCGCTTGATTGGCACCCCATCCACCATCCTAAACATTCACTCCCTTCACCACCGGCGTACCGTGGCTGCAGTGTGTACCATCGACAGGATGCACTGCAGCAACTCGCCAAGGCTTTTTCGACAGCACCTCCCAAACCCGCATCCTCTACCACCTAGAAGGACAAGGGCAGCAGGCACATGAGAACAGCACCACCTGCACGTTCCCCTCCAAGTCACACACCATCCCGACTTGGAAATATATCGCCGTTCCATCATCGTTGCTGAGTCAAAATCCTGGAACTCCCTTCCTAACAGCACTGTGGGAGAACCTTCACCACACGGACTGCAGCGGTTCAAGGCGGCGGCTCACCACCACCTTCTCAAGGGCAATTAAGGATGGGCAATAAATGCTGGCCTTGCCAGCGACGCCCACATCCCATGAACGAATAAAAAAAAAGTTCTGGAGCACAAGCCTTCAGCACTACAGCCGGGATGCTGTTGGGGCCCATAGCCTTTGCTGTAACCAAAAGTAGAAAGAAGAATGTCACACTGCTTTTCTAAGTTTGGAATCTTACAACACCAGGTTACAGTCCAACAGTTTTATTTGAAAATCACAAGCTTTTGGAGGTTTCTGACCGTTTGTATATTCAGTCGTCCTGTATGTAATGTCTCTTTGTCTGAACACTATTCGACTCCTTTGATTGCCTTGACAACGGGCAGTTGGAAAGATTATCTGTAATCACCAGGCATTGTTCTCTGACTATATATGTGGTACCTTTCATGGAATCCCACACTCACCTGACGAAGGAGAAAGCCTCCGAAAGCTTGTGATTTTCAAATAAAACTGTTGGACTATAACCTGGTGTTGTAGGATTCCTTACATTTGTCCACCCCAGTCCATCACCGGCATCTCCACATCATTTCTAAGTTTGGACTGAGGCACAATGTTGGGGTAGAGGAGAGGGAGCTTTACTTTAACTCTAACTGTATTATACTTGAACTTGGAGTTCAGGTATAATATCAACTTGATGTTGACACGGGGTGCTTGAATTTTAGATTCTTCCATTACCTACTGCTAATAAGCACAGCCCTTTGTCAATAAGCACAAAAATTAACACCAAAAATATTTTAAAATTTCACTCATTACCAAAAATTGTTGAACTTAAGGACAGGATTTTGCAAAGACGTGAATTTTTAAAATGCATGCTGATGGTTAGGCTAAGCTATTTTTAATGACTTGAATGAGGGTATTAAATGCAAAATCTCTAAGTTTGCAGAATACACCAAGATTTCCACGATGAAGAACAACATCACCAAATTTAGGATTTAGTAACTAAGCCAAATACGTGGCTGATGCAGTTCAATATGGATAAGTGTCAAATATTATGGGAGCAAGAAACTAAAAGCGTGAGTACATGTTAAATGGAAACGTTGGACAGCATGCTGATAACTGGAGGTCGAGGGGTTATAAAAGATCCATGAAACTCGTGTTTAGCTGAAGTAAAAAGGAAAATCAGGTGCTTGATTGGATTAGCAAAGGGATAGAGTACAAATCAAGAGATTGCAAAATTGGCATGTAAATGAATGGTTAAACGCCATCTGAAGTACTGGTGTAGTTCTGGTCGCCTAATCATAGGCAGGATATTGTTGGCCTGGTGAGGATGCAGAGGCAAGCAACAACAAAGATTAATTCTGAAGTCTCCTTTCTTCCAAAGAAAACAAGCCTAATTCGATCGATTTTTCCTCACTGCTTAAAATATGGAATCAATGGAAAGGAAAATAGGGTGTGGAGTAAAACGGTTGGCTGACCTACTGCATGCCGTCCCTATCCCCCATCCCCCCTCTCCCGTTCCCATTCCCCGTCCTCCTTCCCCGTCCCCCTCCCCCATCCCCCCATCCCAGTCCCTGTCCCCCCTTCCCCTGTCCACGTCCCCTCTTCCCCGCCCCCCCTCCCCATCCCTGTTCCCCTTCCCCAACCCCGTCCCCGTACACCGTCCCTCGAGCCTCCTCCACGTCCCTGTCTCCCATCCCCCCTCCCCATCCCCGTCCCCCATCCCCCCTCTCCGTCCCCTCTCCCCCGACCCAGTCCCCCGTCCCCGACCCCAGTCTCCGTCCCAGTCCCCACTCCTCCGTCCCCCTCCCCATCCCTGTTCCCCATCCCCATCCCCCCTCCCCCATCCCCAACCTTCATCCCCATCCTCCCATCCCCAACCTTCGTCCCCGTCTACCCCATCCCCAACCTTCGCCCCCGTTCCCCATCCCCCTTCTTGGTCCCCCGTCTGACTTAGTTCCCCGTTCCCTGTTCCCCCATATCCCGTCCCCATTCCTGACCCCCCTCTCCCATCCCTGTCCCCGTATCCCCTCCGCTGTCCCCGTCCCCGTATCCCCTCCGCTGTCCCCGTCCCCATCTCCCCTCGCCTGTGCCCCGTTCCCGACCCTCGTCCTCCATCCCTGTCCTCCATTCCCCAGTATCCCATCCCCCATCCCCCCCCCCATCTTAGCGGGAATAGTTAAAATCAACCCAATGGTTCTTGGAAAGAAGAAAGGGAGAAAATGCAGTAAAGGGCAGCAACGAGCAAGTGAGGAAATGGAATAAAAATAGCTATGGAGGAGGGGATAGGGAATAGAGAAGCTCACTCCTACACCTAGTGGCAATGGCGTATTAGCTTGGTTCAATGGTAACACTCTTGCCTTTGAGTTAGATGGTTGTGGGTTTAAGCCTTACTGCAAAACAGCACGTGATCTGGGCTGAAACATGAGGTGCTGCATTGTTGCAGATGTTAAACTGAGGCCCTCTCTGGTGGATGTAAAAGAGCCAATGACACCATTTGAAGAGAAGCAGAGGTGTTCTGGCCAATATTCGTCCCTCAACCAACACCACAAAAAACTGGTCATGTCTCTCATTGCTGTGTGTGGGATCTTGTTGTATGCAAATTGGCTCCTGTGTTTCCCTGCAAAACAACAGTGACTGTACTTCAAATGAATTAATTGTGAAGCTCTTTGGGATGTTCCAGGATATGAAAGATGCTATTTAAATACAAGTTCTTTCTTTAGCATTGACGTAACTACTAGCCTTCCTTTTAAAGGGGCACTGTTTTTAGTAATATGTATTTGTCAAACTTATCTTCTATTTATTTACAAACACAGTGCAATAACATCTTAAAAGACACTATTGGATCTCACTTGAGTGAGATTTGAATGTGATAAAATAATGCATGCCTCTTGTTCCTCCGTGAACGAGAAAAAAGGCTTGCCAAACATTTTTTTCATAACGACAGTGCCCTTTAAATACCTTATCTCACTCATATAAAATTTCCTCCCAAAAGGTATCTGACGAGCATTATACCACATGCGAGTTGGCTGAAAAAGTCAAATGATTCTGAAATACTTCATTTTCAAGTACATTAATATTTAAATCAATGTCTGGCAGTATTGTGTGGAAAAGATGGTTGGCTGTAAGAAGAATTATGGCTTTGATTTATGCAATCATTGCAATTGGCAACATCGCTCGAAACTGACTAATGCAATTTTGAATGAAAAAAAAATTGCTTATCATATTCAATCTGTTGCAACCTTGGTTTGGAAGCATCAAAGCTCCTCTGAGGCTCAGTGCTAGAGGTTTCAAAATGAGGGTCCCGCAGGAGGTGCAGAAGGAATAGTTCATGGGCTGATGGGTTGAAGTGATATATTAGAAAGCATTGAAAATAGGTTTTTGATTATATTCAGTATCATTTTCAGAGGCAGTTTGATTTGAGTTTTACGCAACTGTCAGTTTTGCATGAAGTTGTTTGGGTGACTGGGTGGAAGGTGGAAGTGTAGTGCTGAGTGCGGTCTTCGTGATCAGAAATTGTCTGTCTTTGAAATATTTTAAAATTACAGTTATATTCCCTTTGGACGTCTTTTTAGTCATGGGTCAGAAAAAGGGAAGTCAGTAAGAGGAATCCATCTTACTGTTTTTCACTGATTTCAGCATTGAGATTACTAAACAGAAATTTCAGTGACACAATGCTCAAAATAATATATTTTGTATTTTATCACAATGTAAAATTCATTTGATGCTAACCCTGTTACAGAACATTCATTGAGCTCCTTGCACCATGATTATACAATATTTGTTTTGTGATTTTGCACTCATTAAGGTGAGAGATGTTGTAGGTGCTGGGGAATGGAACTTTTCCCATTTCAGCCACCCATTGCACCATCCAGCACTCCCAGGCCCGGGTATGGCATAGTTGAAATGCATGGGCTTTTTAATTTATTATGGGGATGTAGGTGACACTGACAAGGCAGTATTTGCCCATGGTTAGTTGCCTTGAGGGCACGAAAAATCAAAAACATAGTGTGGGAATAGAGTCACATGTGGACCAGAATTTGCGATTTTACAAAATGCAGTAGCTTTTGTAGTTGTTTTCCTGGTGTTAGCTGGTAAATTACCACATTTTTAAAATTCAATTTCACATCTGGCCAGAGATTTGAACGCGTGGATTGCTTGCTCATAACCACTAGGCCCTTTCTACCGTCCGATCAATGGCATCAGTCCCACCCTAAAAAGAGCAACCTCTAATGCATCAGTGCTGACACTTTTCTATTTCTCACACCAGTTTCTCTGAATGAAATTGCCAATTTAGTGTTAAAATAAGACCAGTTTTTGTGTTGTGGCCTTTGGTCACTCGGCTTAAGACTTTCCAAACTCATTTCAAGAATGACTGATACTGCCACTATCCCATCAGTCAGGGCTAGATTTAAACCTAGGTCTCAGAGTTGAACAGCTTCTGTCAAACCCACAGTTCTCCCCATTGTAGTTCATTATGCATGCATTTATTATGAATTATTGCTAAGCTAACTAAAATTAAGTTCTAAAGAAAGTGAACTACACAGGAAAGGGTTAAATACAAGGGGGGAAAAATTGGATAAGGGTCCGTTCTGGGCGATGGTAGCGCAATGCGCTAACACCCCGTGCCCGACGGACCCTGGGCAGGCAAGACGCAAGTTTGGACCCAAGGGAGCACTTACCTGCAATCGACGTTCTTTTCCAGGCCTTGCACGTGGAATCAGTGCAATTCACATCTGGCCAGAGATTTGAACGCGTGGATTGCTTGCTCATAACCACTAGGCCCTTTCTACCGTCCGATCAATGGCATCAGTCCCACCCTAAAAAGAGCAACCTCTAATGCATCAGTGCTGACACTTTTCTATTTCTCACACCAGAGGGAACTCCATCTCTTAAAGGGAGGCTGTTTCTTAGAAATCTCTTAAAGGTAGTTTGTACCTGTTATTGGCTGAAAATAACAGTCTACTGTCTGCATGGAGTCTGAACAGAGATCAGACATCACACACGTAAAACACAGATGCAGATCCCATCCCTATGTTTACACACTGATGAGTTATGGTAATACATTAAATAAAGGTTGCACACTACTAAATCCCACATCTTCCAATCTGCATGGCAGACCTCACCAATCTGCCGATCGGAGTTGGTACCAAGCCTGCGAGAGTGCATGCACCAAGGTTCTCTGCTGATACACTAGAGACCTTGGGTGCAAGAGGTGGACAGAAGGAGGGACATCCTATATCCGCAGTGGGGGCAAGAGGCCCTCCAGACATATACTCAAATGGCAGTGGGAGGCAGCGGGGGACAAAGTCAATGCCAGGCGCATAGCATCATGAACGTGGATGCAGTGCAGGAAGAAGTTCAATACTTTGACATGAGTGGGCAAGGTGAGTGAGGTCAACTGTCAAGTGGCGTCTCCTATCAACTGGACCACGCACTACACCCCCATCCCCCACATACCAATAAACTCTTTCCATCAGTACTCAAGTCTTCCAATCAGATGCTTCCTCTCGCCCTTACACATTACCACTGTTTCAAGCCGCCCACCCACAACTCACAGGCCACACACACTGGCAGCTATTCAACCATGACAGGCACATCACCCTGACACACGTCCCGCTTTCTTGCAAGGGAAGGTGGCACATATCAAGAGGCAGCAAGTGGCTGTGGCATTTAACCCGTCGAGCCTGTTTCACCATTCAATGAGATCATGGTGGACCTGTGACCTATCTCCATATACCCGTCTTAGCCCCATATCCCTTAATACGCTTGGTTCACAGAAATCTATCAATCTCAGATTTAACATTCACAAGTGAGCTAGCATCAACTGCCGTCTGCAGAAGAGTGTTCCAAATGTCTCCCACCCTTTGCGTGTAAAAGCATTTCCTAATTTCACTCCTGCACATCTTCGCTCTAAATATTAGGCTACGTCCCCGCGTCCTAGTATTGAAGTCTAGGAGACCTCCAAAAACAGTTACAAATGTCTCAGCAGCCAGAGGCAATAATCCAGTTACTAACCTGTAAATCCTGCATGGTCCCTTTAAATAGCGCCAGTGGGGGGGTCCTCCAGGCACTCTAAGACACGTTCAGATAGTTGGGGTTAAGACTGTGCATTGAGTTGAACGTTAAGTCCCAAAATGTGTTCTATCACTTTAAATCAGCGTTGCACACTGATTGAAGCCATTTTCTCCCTACTTTACATGATTCCACCTGCACAAACTCCTATACCAATATGGCGTCATGCAGGAAAAGTGCGTACGCATCCAAGACGCCATCTTGGATGTTGGAGAGACTGTGTAGCACCGAAACAACGGGCGCTACACGGCCCAATTTAGCGCCCAAGGTGTTCAGGAAAGATAGGGAAGGGAAAAAAAGAGCGGGGTGAGGGGGTGCGGTGGCAGTATTGATTAAGGAAAATATTGCAGTGCTGGGGAAAGAGGATGTCCTGGAGGGGTCAAGGACAGAATCTATTTGGTTAGAGTTAAGAAACAGGTGCCATTACACTACTGGGTGTAATCTATAGGCCACCAATTAATGGGAAGGATATGGAGGAGCAAATTTGCAGGGAAATTACAAAGAGGTGCAAGAACTATAGATTAGTGATAATGGGGGATGTCGACTATCCTAATATAGACTGGGATAGTAATAGTGTTAAGGGCAAAGAGAGGGAGGAATTCCTGAAGTGTGTTCAGGAGAACTTTCTTGATCAGTATGTTTCCGGCCCAACGAGGAAGGAGGCATTGCTGGTACTGGTTCTAGGGATTGATGTGGGTCAAGTGGAGCAAGTGTCAGTGGGGGAACATTTAAGGAACAGTGATCATACTATCATAAGGTTTAGATTAGTTATGGAAAAGGACAAGGAGCAACCTAGAGTAAAAATACTTAACTGGAGGAGGGCCAATTTCGGTGGGTTGAGAACGGATCTGGCCCGGGTAAATTGGAATCAAAGATTGGCAGGCAAAACTGTAATCGAACAATGGGTGGCCTTGAAAGAGGAGATGGTTAGGGTACAGTCTGGATGGGATGCATCCTAGGTTGCTGAGGGAAGTAAGGATGGAAATTCAAAAGCAAAATACTGCAGATGCTGGAAAGCTGAAATAAAAACAAAAAATGCTGGTAATAGTCAGGCGGCATCTGTGGAGAAAGAAACAGAGTTAATGTTTCAGGTTGATGGTTCTGACGAAGGGTCATCGACCTGAAATGTTAACTCTGTTTTCTTCTCCGCAGCTGCCTGACTTGCTGAGTATTTCCAGTATTTTCTGTTTTTATTAAGGTTGGAAATGGCAGAGGTGCTGGCCATAATCTTCCAACCCTCCTTAGATATGGGGGTGGTATTAGAGGACTAGAGAACTGCAAATGTTATACCCTTGTTCAAAAAAGGGTGCAAGGATAAACCCAGCAACTACAGATCAGTCAGTTTAACCTTGGTGGTGGGGAGGCTTTTCGAAACAATAATCCGGGACAAAATTAACACTTGGGCAAGTGTGGATTAATAAAGGAAAGCCAGCATGGATTTGTTAAAGGCAACTCCTGTTTAGCTAGATTGATTGAATTTTTTGATGAGGTAACAGAGAGAGTTGGTGAGGGCAATGCGGTTGATGTTGTGTACATGGACTTTCAAAAGCCATTTGATAAAGTGCCACATAATAGGCTTGTCAGCAAAATTGAATCCCATGGAATAAAAGGGGCAGTGGCAACATGGTTACGAAATTGGCTAAGTGACAGGAAACAGAGAGTAGTAGTAAACGGTTGTTTATTGGACTAGAGGAAAGTATAGATTGGTGTTCCCCAGGGGTTGGTACTAGGACCGCTGCTTTTTTTGATATATATTAATGACTTGGACTTGGGTGTACAGAACACAATTTCAAAATTTGCAGATGACACAAAACTTGGAAGTGTAGTAAACAGTGAGGAGGATAGTAACAGACTTCAAGAGGACATAGACAGTTTGGTGGAATGGGCGGACACATGGCAGATGAAATTTAACGCAAGAAAGTGCGAAGTGATACCTTTTGGCGGGAAGAATGAGGAGAGGCAATATAAACTAAATAGTACAATTCTAAAGGGGGTGCAGGAACAGAGAGATCTGGGGTATATGTGCACAAATCTTTGAAGGGGGCAGGGCAGGTTGAGAAAGCGTTTAAGAAAGCATACGGGATCCTGGGCTTTAGAAATAGAGGCATAGAGTACAAAAGCAAGGAAGTTATGTTGAACCTTTATAAAACACTGGTTCAGCCACAATTGGAGTACTGTGTCCAATTCTGGGCACTGCACTTTAGCAAGGATGTGAAGGCCTTAGAGAGGGTGCAGAAAAGATTTACTAGAATGGATCCAGGGTGAGGGACTTCAGTTATGTGAATAGACTGGAGAAGCTGGGGTTGTTCCCCTTAGAACTGAGAAGGTTAAGAGGAGATTTGATAGAAGTGTTCAAAATCATGACAGGTTTAAATAAAGTAAATAAAGTGAAACTGTTCCCATTGGCGGAAGGGTCGAGGACTAGAGGACACAGATTTAAGGCAATGGGCAAAAGAACCAAAGGCAACATGAGGAAAAACTTTTTTATGAAGCGAGTAGTTATGATCTGGAATGTGCTGCCTGAAAGAGTGTGGAAGCAGATTCAATTGTGGCTTTCAAAAAGGAATTGGATAAATACTTGAAGGGAAAATATTTGCATGGCTATGGCGAAAGAGCGGGGAAATGGGACTAACTGGATTGCCCTTACAAAGAGCTGGCACAGGCTCGATGGGCCGAATGGCCTCCTTCTGTGCTGTAGCCATTCTATGATTCTATAATTCTGTGAATTCCAAATTAAAATTTATGTGCACGCAAAGGAAGGCTGTAGGTTGTGGTTGTTACGGCCCAACATTGCTTACAGAAAAACAAATGTTTAAATTCTGATATGTAGAGAGTGAACTGTTTGTTGCTTATAACTAACTTGAAAATAATGAACTGCTGAAAAACAATAAGCAAAAGAAACTTGAGGATGGCTAAAAATAACCAATAAAGGAAGAAAACATAGTAATACAAGGGAGTTATAAAAGTTTGACAAAAATAGGATTACCATCGCTGAATCCCCCACCATCAACATCCTGGGGGTCACTGTTGACCAGAAACTCAACTGGACCAGCCACATAAATGCCATGGCTACTAGAATAGGTCAGAGGCTGGGTATTCTGCGGCGAGGACTCACCTCCTGACTCCCCAAAGCCTCTTCACCAGCTACAAGTCAGGAGTGAGATTATAAAACACTTCTACACACAAAGGGTGGTATAAGTTTGGAACTCTCTTCTGCAAACGGCAATTGATGCTAACTCAATTGCTAATTTTAAATCTGAGATAGATAGCTTTTTGCCAACCAAAGGTATCAAGGGATATGGGCCAAAGGCAGGCATATAGAGTTAGATCACAGATCAGCCATGATCTTATCAAATGGCGGAGCGGGCTCCAGGGGCTGAATGGCCTACTCCTGTTCCTATGTTCCTAATATGATGGAATACACTCCAGATGGGTGCAGATGCAAAAACACTCAAGAAGCTCGACACCATGCAGCACAAAGCAGTCTGCTTAATCAGCACCTCATCCACTAGCCTAAACATCCACCCCACCAAGACTATCGTACTGAGGCTGTAGTGCGTACTATTTACAGGCTGCACAACAGCAACTCACCAAGGCCTCTTTGGTAGCACCTCCCAACCCCACATCCTCCAGCACCTAGAAGGAAAAGGGCAGCAGTCGCACAGGCACATCATCACCGCCAAGTTCCCCTCCAAATTGCGCATCATCCTGACTTGGATATATACCGCCGTTCCTTCATTGTCGCTGGGTCAAAATCCTGGAACTCTGTTACCTAACAGCAGAGTTCTCACGGCAACTAGGGATGGGCAATAAATGCTGGCCATGCCCGATGACTCCCACATCCTGAGAATGAATTAAAAGGAAAGGTGAAATTGCTACCGTCAAACAGGAGAAGCCAGTGATAGGCTATGATTGTCAAATTCAGGTTAAACGGTTAGTTCTGTAATACTTAGATGGACGACAATAGACCACTCGGACGAAGGGACACAGGTTCTCTTGGAGCAAAGCAAGCAGAAGGTTGTATATAATGTAATGTTAAAGAATTATAAATAAATTCAGAAGCAAAAGCAGTTACAGTTTCTGTCTCCTTCTGTTCCTGAGTCATTTTGAAACTTAAATAAGCTATTTCTGCAACTTAGGCAACATAATTGTGTAGACTGTCAAAGATGGACACTGGTCGTTTATCATAGAATCATAGAAAGTTAAGGCACAGAAGGAGGCCATTCGGCCCATTGTGTCCGTGTCGGCTGAAAAAGAGCTATCCAGCTTAATCCCACATTCCACTTGGTCTGTAGCCCTGTAGGTTACGGCATTTCAAGTGCTCATCCAAGTACTTTTTAAATGAGTTGAGGGTTTCTGCCTCTACCACCCTTTCAGGCAGAGTTCCAGACCCCCACCACCATCTAGGTGAAAAAAATTCTCCTCAGCTCCCCTCTTATCCTTCTGCCAATTACTTTAAATCTATGCTCCCTGGTCACTGACACCTCTGCTAAGGGAAATAGGTCCTCCCTATCCACTCTATCTAGTCTCGTCATAATTTTATACACCTCAATTGAATCACCCCTTAGTCTCCTTTGCTCCAAAGAAAACAACCCCAGCCTATCCAATCTTTTCTCATAGCTAAAATTCTCCAGCCCTGGCAATATCCTTGTAAATCTCCTATGTACCCTCTCTAGTGCAATCACATCTTTCCTGTAACGTGGTGATCAGAACTGTACGCAGTACTCAAGCTGTGGCCGAACCAATGTTTTATAAAGTTCCAGCATAACCTCCCTGCTCTTATATTCTATGCCTCGGCTAATAAAGGAAAGTATCCTGTATGCCTTTTTAACCACCTTATCTACCTGTCCTGATACCTTCAGGGATCTGTGGACATGCACTCCAAGGTCCCTTTGTTCCTCTACACCTCTGAGTATCTTCCCATTTATTGTGTACTCCCTTGCCTTGTTTGCCCTCCCCAAATGCATTACCTCACATTTCTCTGGAATGAATTCCATTTGCCACTTTTCTGCCTACCTGACCAGTCCATTGATATCTTCCTGCAGTCTACAGCTTTCCTCCTCACTATCAACCATACGGCCAATTTTTGTACCATCTGCAAACTTCTTGATCAAGCCCCCCACATTCCAGTCCAAATCATTAATATATACCACAAAAAACAAGGGACCTAGTACTGAGCCTTGCAGGACTCCACTGGAAACAGCCTTCCAATCGCAAGAACACCAGTCAAACATTACCCTTTGCTTCCTGCCACAGAGCTAATTTTGGATCCAACTAGCCACTTTCCCCTGGATTCCATGGGCTTTTACTTTTTTGACCAGTCTGCCATGTGGGACCTTGTCAAAAGTCTTGCTAAAATCCAACATCAAACATGCTACCCTCATCGATCCTCCTTGATGCCTCCTCAAAAAATTCAATCAAGTTAGTCTGACACGACCTTCCCTTAACAAATCCATGCCAACTGTCCTTGATTAGCACGTGCCTTTCTAAATGATGATTTATGCTGTCCCTCAGAATCAATTCCAATAATTTGCCCACCACCGAGGTTAGACTGACTGGCCTATAATTACTCGGTCCAACTCTTTCTCCCTTTTTAAACAATGGTACAACATTAGCAGTCCTCCAATCCTCCAGCACCACTCCTGTAGCCAGGGAGGATTGAAAATGATGGTCAGAGCCTCCGCCTTTTCCTCCTCTGCTTCTCTTAACAGGCTGGAATACATTTCATCTGGGCCTGGCGATTTATCTACTTTCGAAAATGCTAATCCCCTTAATACTTCCTCTCTCACTATATTTATCCCATCCAATATTTCACACTTCTCCTCCTTAACTACAATCTCTGCATCGTCACCCTCTTTTGTGAAGACAGACACAAAGTATTCATTAAGAACCATACGCACATCTTTCGCCTCCACACATAAGTTACCTTTTTGGTCTCTAATAGGCCCTACTCTTTCCTTAGTTATCCTCTTGCTATTTATGTATTTATAAAACGTTTAGATTAGTGCAACCAGACATCTGACACCACACCTCCACCCTTAACATTGTAATTTACACCTTCATAGAATACCAATTACTTCCACTCAGCTCTCCTGTCAAGCGAGATTCTGTACTGGGAGACTTGCCTCGCAAAATTTATCCTGTAGTCTTTGCCAGGACCATTTACATTAAAAATATGCTACTATTTTAAGCTTTTTTTATTTAATTATTTGAACTAAAAACATTACTTTGTGTTGGTCACAACACGCATTAAAGTAAGTTCAGAGGATGGCTGTATCCTGGCTGGTCTTCCCTCCTTTTGCAACACAACGTCTGAGCCTTTGATTTCAGGTACCACAACTATCTTTCTGACAGCCTTCCTCTTTTCCTCAGATGTCACAACCCTATCTAGGTTCCTCTCAGTGACAGACTTGAATTAGTGGTAGCACTCTTGTCTCTGATCTAAAAGTTGTTTGTTCAAGTGCCACTTTAGAGATTTAAGCATATAATTAAGCTGATATTTCAATACTATGCTAACAGTGTACTGCTTGTCACAGGGACCATATTTTTAATGAGAAATGAAACTGACGGCCTGCCTGTTCAGGTAGATGCAAAAGATCCCATAGGAATTGATGAAGAGCAATGGAGCTCTCCTGGTGCCCAAGCCAATATTTATCTCTTAACTAACACTGCTAGAACAGATTACCGGGTCATTCATCTCATTATTGTAGGATCTTACTGTAGCAAATTGACCGCTGTACTGGTCTACCAAACGACGGTAACTACACTTCAAAGAAGTACTTCAATTAGGACCACTGCTCTTTTTGATATATATTAATGACCTGGACTTGGGTATAGAGGGTATAATTTCAAAGTTTGCAGATGACACAAAACTTGGCAATGTAGTAAACAATGTGGAGGATAGTAACAGACTTCAGGAGAACATGGACAGACAGACTGGTGAAATGGGCAGACACTAAGGCAGATGAAATTTAATGCAGAGAAGTATGAAGTAATACATTTTGGTAGGGAGAATGAGGAGAGACAATATAAACTAAATGGTACAATTTTAAAGGGAATGCAGGAACTGAGAGACCTAGGGGTGTACACAATCTTTGAAGGTGGCAGGACAAGTTGAGAAGGCTGTTCAAAAAGCATATAGGATCTTGGGCTTCATTAATAGAAGCATGGAGTACAAAAGCAAGGAAGTTATGTAAAACTTTTATAAAATGCTAGTTAGGCCGCAGCTGGAGTATTATGTTCAATTCTGGGCACCATACTTTAGGAAGGATGTCAAGGCCTTACAGAGGGTGCAGAAGAGATTTACTAGTATGGTACCAGGGATGAGGGACTTCAGTTGGAGAAGCTGGGGTTGTTCTCCTTCGAACAGAGAAGGTTAAGGGGAGATTTGATAGAGGTGTTCAAAATCATGAACGGTTTTGATAGAGTAAATAAGAAGAAATTGTTTCGGTAACCAGAGGACACAGATCTAAGGTGATCGGCAAAAGAGCCAGAGGTGAAATGAAGAAACATATTTTACGCAGCGAGTTGTAATGATCTGGAATGCACTGCCTGAAAGTGTGATGGAAGCATATTCAATCGTAACTTTCAAAAGGGAATTTTTAAAAAATTATTCGTTCATGGGATGTGGGCGTCGCTGGCAAGGCCAGCATTTATTGCCCATCTCTAATTGTCCTTGAACCGCTGCAGTCCGTGTGGTGAAGGTTCTCCCACAGTGCTGTTAGGAAGTGAGTTCCAGGATTTTGACCCAGCGACAATGAAGGATCGGCGATATATTTCCAAGTCGGGATGGTGTGTGACTTGGAGGGGAACGTGCAGGTGGTGTTGTTCCCATGTGCCTGCTGCTCTTGTCCTTCTAGGTGGTAGAGGTCGTGGGTTTGGGAGGTGCTGTCGAAGAAGCCTTGGTGAGTTGCTGCAGTGCATCCTGTGGATGGTACACACTGCAGCCACTGTGCGCCGGTGGTGAAGGGAGTGAATGTTTAGGGTGGTGGATGAGTGTTGTTTATGAATGAAATTTGAGGTTCACGAACTAGAATTGTTTATTTCATCTGCAACCAACATGCCATAATTATACAAGCCTTCCTACATCTTGTTTAAGCTTAAGTGGCAAGAAAATTACGGTACATTGCGTGCAGTTAAAGAACATTAGGATTCTGATAGACAGAAATTGGCAAAGTCTTGCTGGAAAATACAGGGAATCAACTCTTAAAATTTAAGGTGATAAAAATAAAAAGAGAAAATGCTGGAGATACACCTGAAAGGAGAAAAGATGAGTTAATACCTAGAGTAGAGACCCTTCATCAGGGCCCTTTATCTGTAGCCGAAATATTAATCTCTCTTTAAACTTAGAGTTACATTTCCTCCACTTGCTATGCTTGCAAAACATTCAACATATCATACTCTGCCATTTCCACCACCTCCAGCGCGATGCCACACATTTTCCCCTCCCCTCCCCTTTCAGCGTTCCGCAGGGACCGTTCTCTCTGTGACACCCTGGCCCACTTTTCCATCACCCCCAACAACTGCTCTCCTCCCAATGGCACCTTCCCATGTGAACGCAAGAAATGCAACACCTGCCCCTTTCACCTCCTCCCTTCCCACTGTCCAGGACCCCAAACACTCCTTCCAGGTGAAACAGCGATTTACTTGAACTTCTTTCAATTTAGTATACTGTATTCGCTGCTCACAATGCGGTCTCCTCTACATTGGGAGGACCAAATGCAGATTGGGTGATCGCTTTGCTGAACACCTACGCTCAGTCCACAAGCTTCCAGACATTTACCATTTTAATTCTCTGTCCCACTCCCACTCTGACCTCTCTGTCCTTGGCCTCCTCCACTGTTTCATTGAAGCTCAACGGAAGCTCGAAGAACAGCACCTCATCTTTCGATTGCGCACTTTACAACGTTCCAGACTCAACAATGATTTCAATAACTTCAGATCATAACCACTGCTCCCATTTTTTCAGACAGCAGGTGCTGGTAATGGTTCTGCTGTTGCCATTTACAGCTCTTCTGGACCCATCTTTTGTTTCTTTACTTGTCCCATTACCACCCTCCTTGCCTTGCACCATCATCCCTTTTATCATTTAATCACTCCTACCCTCCATTCTATCAGAGACTTTCCCTTTTGTTCTTTCCTCCCCTCCCGTTCCTCCCCCCCTTTGCCTGGTGCTGTACTTGCTTAAAAACTGTTTAATCTTCAACATCTTCCAGTTCTGACGAAAGATCATCAACCTGAAATGTTAACTCTGTTTCTTTCTCTACAGATGCTGCCTGACTTGCTGAGTATTTCCAGCATTTTCTGTTTTTATTTCAGATTTCCAGCATCCGCAGTATTTTGCTTTTGATATAGTAATTGGTACTTACTTTGAGTTTGAACACAAAGAGATACCAGGAACAAAATTAACTCACTGTTTGCAATGCAGCTATTGTAGAATCAACATGACTTCTTTGTGGTAATTGCCTATTACTCTGCTTACAGATAAACTGTTGCCAGTGTTGTTTTAACTGGTGGAGACTGTAGGGATGAAATTCAACTTCAGCAGGGGCGCAAGGTGGGCAATGGCGGTTCATCTGCCCATTATACGCCTCGCCTGATTTTCCCTTCACTTGATTACAATGGAAAGGATAATCGGGCGAGGTTTATAACAGGTGGCTGATCTTCTACTGCCTGTTTTGCATCCCCACTGAAGTTGAATTTCACCCCCTTTCTTTTTCCTCTCCAAGTTTACATTATAAATCTATATGTATATCTGTCTGTCTCATATGGGTATCTATCTCTCTAGTCTAGAAATCCGATCACGCCCAGAATCGGGGCATAGGAGGTCAGTTAATGTGTATGTAGGCAGCATGCAATACTTGTGCTGCCTGCTAATTTTAATGATCCAAGTGTGCAGCCAGTGCTACTCATTGGCTGCATGCTTATATGAGGGGCTGGATATTGGGCATCTATTATGCCACTTAAAGGCAGCCAGCACCTCTTCAAGGGGAGGTGCCTTCAGACTGCAGACACCCAGGAAGAACTTGCTTAAGAAATGGTTGAAGGAGGGAGTGAGCAGGCACTAAGCTCTTGGTGCCGGCATTGGAGAGGACGAGGGACATCCTCTTCCCCCCAGAGGGCAGGGAGTCCTCCAGGCATCTTCTTCTCAGACAGTGGGAAGGAATCGCCAAGTATGTCAATGCCAGGAGCATTGCACCTGCCATAAGGACATGGCTACTGTCCACCTTCCTTTCAAAACCTCCATAATCAAACCATCCTCAAAACACCTACCCTCAACCCCTCTGTCCTTGCAAATTATCACGCCATATTCAACCTCCCTTTCCTCCCTAAAGTTCTTCAGCATGTTGTCATCTCCCAAATCTGTGCCCATATGTCCCGCAACTCCATGCTTGAATCCTCCTAAGCGGGTTTCTGACCCTGCCACAGCACTGAAATAGCCCTAATCAAAGTTACAAAAGATATCCTCTGTGAGCGTGGTGCACTATCCCTCCTTGCCCTCTCTGTAATCTTTGACACTGTCGACCACGCAATCCTGCTTCAATGCCTCTCCTCCACTGTCCTGCTCAGTGGGGCTGCCCTCACGATTCCATTCTTATCCATCCGATCGCAGCCAGAGCACCTTCAGCAACAGCTTCTCTTTCTGTACCCACACCCTGGGGTCAGCTTCCGTATATGCTGACGATACCTAACACTTTCCACCATCTCTCCCAACTCCTCCACTGCTTCCATGCTGTCAGACTGCTTGTCAGACATCCAGTCCTGAATGAGCCATGGTTTCCTCCAGTTAAACATTGGGAACACCAAAACCATCATCTTTGCTCTTCGCCATTTCAAACCGTAACACTGCCACCAATTCCACACCCAGGTTGAACCATACTCGGAATCTCAGCATTCTATTCGATCCCGAGTTGAGCTTCTGACCCCATATTCTCTCTATCACAAACAACACCTATTTCCACCTCCATAATATTGTCTGCCTGTGCCTGTGCCCCTGCTTCAGTTTATCCGCTGCTAAAACACTCATCCATACTTTCGTTACCTTCAGACTCAATTATTTCAATGCTCTCCTGGCCAGCCTCCATCCATGAACTTCAGCTCATCCATAACTCTGCTGTCGACATTCTATTCTGCACCTATCACCCCTGTTCTCCCTGACTTATATTGGCTCATGGTCCCCTAACATGTCCAATTTAAAATTCTCACCCTTGTATTTAAATCCCTTTGTGGCCTTGCCCCTCCTTAGCTCTGTAACCACCCCCAGCCATTCAACCATCCTAGAACTCTCCATTCCTCTAACTATGGCCACTTGTGCATCCCCCACTCCCTTCAGATGTCTAGGCCCCACACTTTAGTATTCCATCACTAAACCCCTACACTTTTCCACCTCCCTCGCCTCCATTAAGACACTCCTTAAAACGCACCTATTTGACCAAGCTTTTGGTCATTCCTCCTAATATGTCCTTCTTTGGCTTGGCATCCATTATTGTCTGATTACATTTATATGAAGCACCTTGGGACATTTATCTATGCTAAATGTGCTGCATAAATGAAAATTGTTGGTTTTTAACATTCATTTCTTCCTCAGATTAGAAGAATACGTTTGAAGTTATTAATCAATACCAATTGTGTACAAATTGGAGCTGTTTTAATGTAACAGATTCTAACAACAGGTAATGTAAAATATTTTATCTGAATTGATGAAAAAGCAAGATTAAATACCTTGTAGGGTCTTTTTCATTCTTCAAATATGAAGCATCCTCTACACCTGGCTTGAGATGAGCTGGCTGATCAACTATTCTGGGGAACTCATCTACTGGCCAATGCTGCCCGGTGATGTTTTTAACTTTGATTTATGTGAATGTCAGATAATCACGTAGCACTGATCCACATGGTAGTCCTCACTCATGCCTATATAAAGCCTGGTATATACCTCAGAGTGGCAGTTCATTTTCATCTATATTGTAAAATGTAACAAAAAGTAATAAGCCAAAAGAAAAAAAACGAAAGGAGATGGTTGCTATGGTGATGGAACCATGGGCTGTGAAAGTGGCTAGGAGTAGTATTAAGGGAAAAAGGTATGTGGGTGGTAGAACCATAGGCTGTGAGTATGGGCAGGGCCAGCGTTAAACGAGAGGGGTGTAAGGGTGATGGAACTATATGCTGCGAAAGTGTGTAGGTCCAAAATTAAACTAAAGGAGAAGCGTGGAAGAATGATTGAACCATGGTCTGTGAGAGTGGGTAGAAGCAGTATTAAAGAAGGGGATGTAAGGGTGAACCATGGATAGTGAGGGTAGATAGTGCCAGTGCTAAAGGAGAGAGATGTAAAGACAGAATGAACACTGGGAGGATCATAGAAAGCAACAAATGGAGACCAAAAAAATAACAAGCAGGCGAAGAGCTAGTACAAAAAAATTGCAGATGGTATCAAGACAAATCAAACATGTTATTCTAAATGCATCCAGAAAAAGAATGTTAAAGGAGGGGTGGGTCCATTACCAGCAGATCTAGTTGTGACCATAGTCGAGGATAACAATCTGGCAGAAGCGCTAAATGAAGCATCTTCATAATGGAGAAAGAGGGTATAATTCCAGATGGACAGGGAGAGAGGGAACAACAACAGAGCGATAGGGAAACAAGGAACAGGGAAGACTAGAAATTTGTGAAGGGATCAGTACAAACAAAAAAATGTAATGGATATTATAATGAGATTGAAGCTAGACAAATATCCTGGCCCAGATGTTTTCCCCTTAAATTTATCAAGAGACATTGGGACCAATTTTACTCTCTAACTGTGGTTGGCCTTGTAACGCTGTTAGAAAGAACAAAGGGGTAGGAAAATATCATGTGAGTGTGCAGGTGGTTGAGCAGAAGGTATGTGTTTGTTGCAGGCATGCCATTACAGTACACTGTAAACAGTGCAGCAGTCATTTGATAAATTTCTTCAGGATATTGAATTTCTTACTCATCTGTGAGAATGACCTCTTTACAGCACTGACATTTATAGCGACTGCTTGCCAGGCTGTTACCTCCCATAACATAACTTCCAGGGCTCTCTCAAAAATAAACAGCTGTCATCCCTCCCAGTGGTAATTTGCAGACTCTTGGTTCATCTTCCAGCTGAAGCAGACAAATTGACCTTTTGACACAGAATGGGCCGATGAATGGCAGATGGAGTTTAATTTAGATAAATGTGAGGTGATGCATTTTGGTAGATCGAATCGGGCCAGGACCTACTCCGTTAATGGTAGGGCGTTGGGGAGAGTTATAGAACAAAGAGATCTAGGAGTACAGGTTCATAGCTCCTTGAAAGTGGAGTCACAGGTGGATAGGGTGGTGAAGAAGGCATTCGGCATGCTTGGTTTCATTGGTCAGAACATTGAATGCAGGAGTTGGGATGTCTTGTTGAAGTTGTACAGGGCATTGGTGAGGCCACACTTGGAGTACTGTGTACAGTTCTGGTCACCCTATTATAGAAAGGATATTATTAAACTAGAAAGAGTGCAGAAAAGATTTACTAGGATGCTACCGGGACTTGATGGTTTGACTTACAGGGAGAGGTTAGACAGACTGGGACTTTTTTCCCTGGAGAGTAGGAGGTTAAGGGGTGATCTTATAGAAGTCTATAAAATAATGAGGGGCATAGATAAGGTAGATAGTCAAAATCTTTTCCCAAAGGTAGGGGAGTCTATAACGAGGGGGCATAGATTTAAGGTGAGAGGGGAGAGATACAAAAGGGTCCAGAGGGGCAATTTTTTCACTCAAAGGGTGGTGAGTGTCTGGAACGAGCTGCCAGAGGCAGTAGTAGAGGCGGGTACAATTTTGTCTTTTAAAAAGCATTTGGACAGTTACATGGGTAAGATGGGTATCGAGGGATATGGGCCAAGTGCAGGCAATTGGGACTAGCTTAGTGGTATAAACTGGGCGGCATGGACATGTTGGGCCGAAGGGCCTGTTTCCATGTTGTAACTTCTATGATTCTATGATTCTATGAATAGATGTGCAGGTACTGCTTTAGGGAGATGCACCCACACTTTTAAGGTTCACAAAGTTTGCAATGCAAGTTAACAAGGCCATAAAAATGCAAACAAAGCATTGGGGTTCATTTCTAGAGGAATAGAATTGAAAAGCATAGAAATTATGTTAAATTTATATAGAACCTTGGTTAGATCACACTTAGAACTGGGCACAGTTCTGGCCTCCATATTACAATAAGGAAAAAGAGGCACTGGAGAAGCTGCAATAAAGATTTACAAGGATAATACCAGAACTGAGAGGTTATAACTAGCAGGAAAATCTCAAAAAAAGGCTGAGTGGGACTTAATAGAGGATTTAAAAATTATGAAGGGGTTTGATAGGGTAGACATAGAGATGTTTCCACTTGTGGGGGAGACCAAAACTAGGGGCCATAGGGGTGAATCAGGTGCAGAATATAGCACCTGTTTTACACCCAAAAAACAGGCGCAATAGATATCAGTTTCTCTCCCCACCCCGGTCACTCTCTGAATTGTAATTATATTGTGATGGAATGTGTTGGGCCTTATTAAACTGATCTAAACTGTACTGAGGTATGCAATGCTCCATAAAGAGAAATATGATAGTGATACATAAATAATGTATTAATGTTTTCTACATTATTTTACGGCTGGGTACACCCACATCTAATTACAATCCGCATAAATGGGCGTGCAGGGTAGCCAGATGCCGAGAAGTTTAGAAAATAAAATTTAATGGGCAAGTAAGAAGATTTATTCAACAGTTTTAAGGCTATTTTGGCTGCATTTTTTCTTATTTTTTTTTCCTGGCACTTAATTTCTTATGTGCCTTTGGCCAATTGTTATTTTTGGCCCAAGCAGCATTACTGATATCAATGGGATTTCCAGTGGAAATCCTCCATTTGATGTACTTGGAAGAGGAAGTGGACCACCGAAGGCATGCCTGAGGGTCAGAGCATGCCTGGGATGAGAGGGTTGTCAAAAGGAGAGATTGAGTAGAATGGGCCTATATTCTCTGGAGTTTAGAAGAACGAGAGGTGATCTCATTGAAACAGGGGAAACAGCTGAGAGGCTGTTTCCCCTGGCTGGAGAGTCTAGAACTAGGGGCCATAGTCTCAGGATAAGGGGTTGGTCATTTAGAACTGAAATGTGGAGAAATTTCTTCACTTATGAATCTTTGGAATTCTCTACCCCAGACGGTTGTGGATGCTTAGCTGTATTCAAGGCTGAGATCGATAGATTTTTGGATTCTCGGGGAATCGAGGGATATGGGTTTCGGGCGGGAAAATGGAGTTAAGGTTGAAGATCAGCCATGATCTTATTGAATAGTGGAGCAGGCTCAAGGGGGCGTATGGCCTATTCCTGCTCCTATTTCTTAGGTTCTTATGTTCTTATGTCAGGCTGTTTGACATGCTCTGCTTACCCTCTAGCACATCTGCATGCTCATCTGCAGACAGGGGTGAACGTACGTCAATTTGGCAGAATATTAGAGCATGCAATAGCACCAACTCTGAAGGTAAATAGTAAATTATGACAGCAGACCCAAAGACACTGGCATCTGTGCAGGTCGCTTCCGCTCTTCAGGGGCTGATACGCCTCATCTCACTTAGTGTATTGGCATCCACATTGCCTTTGAGACTGAGGAAGTGGGAATTCCCAGCATAAGGAGTCCCCACCTCATCTATGTCAGTGGCCATGTTTGGGCGGGGCCAGGAGTTTGGGGACGTTCTACTGGATAGCCACTGAAGTTATGGTGGAGACTGCCAGAACTACAGCTTTATTTTAGGTAATCTGGCTAATCAATAATTTCTTATCTCCATTAACTACAAAAATGTATCTATAAAATTTTAGCTGAATGATTTTTTTTTCTACAAGGTTCCTCACATGTCTGTTTAATTAAAAATTACATGTTATTAACAGAATTGGACTATCTTTGCATGAGTAGATGTAATTGAATAAAATAGATTTTAACAATACAATGTGTCATGCCCAGTCCTCAATATCCCTGAATTGAGCTAAGAATTACCAGTGCTACACTTTACTTATGTTAATAGCTAGGTTGCAAATGATTCTTTTTCATGAAAATTGTTGGGCATTATCATTTACCCCTGGTTTTAAACTTGAAATGTAATCAATTATCAGTCTACACACTCCTTATACTCTCCAGTCCATTACCAACCAGATATTGATTCCCCTCCACTGTAGTTGACAGGACCCTCGACGTGTCTGTCCTATTTCCTGCACTTCTGCCAACACCCCTTCCCTTCCCTCTCAGAACCATGATAGGGTCCCCCTTGTCCTCACCTTCCACCCTACCAGCCTTCACATTCAACGTATCATCCTCTGCCATTTCCGCCACCTCCAGCGCGATGCCACCACCAAACACATCTTCCCCTCCCGTCTCCTCTCAGCATTCTGAAGGGACCGCTCCCTCCGCAACACTCTGGTCCACTCTTCCATCACTCCCAACACCGCTCTCCTCACCACAGCACCTTCCCGTGCGAGAGCAGGAGATGCAACACCTGCCCTTTCACCTCCTCCCTTCCTACCGTCCAGGGCCTAAACACTCCTTCCAGGTGAAACAGCGGTTCACTTGTACTTCTTTCAACTTAGTATACTGTATTCGCTGCTCACAATTCTCTACATTGAGGAAATCAAACGCAGATTGGGTGATTGCTTTGCTGAACACCTCTGCTCTGTCTGCAAGCGTGACCCTGACCTGCCGGTCGCTTGCCACTTTAATTCCCCGTCCCACTCCCACTCTGACCTCTTTGTCCTCGGCCTCTTACAATGTTCCAATGAAGCTCAATGTAAGTATCTCATCTCTCGTTTAGGCATTTTACAACCTTCAATAACTTCGGACCATAACCAATTTAATTTTTAAAAAATTTATTGGACTGCAACTGCTGATTATGGTTCTGCTGTTGCCATTTACAGCTATTCTAGACATCTTTTGTTTCTTAACTTGTCCCATTACCACACTCCTTGCCTGGCACCATCATCCCTTTTGTCATTTAATCCCTCTTGCTATCTACCCTATCACACACCTTCCCGTTGTTCTTTCCTTCCCTTCCCTCCCTCCCCCCCTTTCCTTGGCTCTGTACTTGCTTAAAAACTTTAACATCTTCCAGTTCTGACGAAAGGTCTTCGACCTGAAATGTTAACATTGTTTCTTTCTCCACAGATGCTGCCTCACTTGCTCAGCTTTTCCAGCATTTTCTGTTTTTATTTCAGATATGTATCCAGCTTTTTTTTGAAGAAGTTAATCAATTGAGCCTCTTATGCTTTTGTCAAATGTCCACTGGTCTCCGGATAACCCTTCTCTCAGCTTGGCTCCATTGGTCAGAAGTAGATTCGGGTGCAACTCCAGGACTCGAACAAATAATCTAGGTTAACACCCTACCGTTGTAAGGAGAGAGCACTACAACGCCAGAAGTTCTATTGTTTGGATGAGATTTTAAATTGATGTACTGTTTGCCTGTTCTGGTAGATATTAAAGAACCCATGGCAGAATTCGATGAACAGGGAGTTCTTCTGGTGTCCTGGGCAACATCCGCTCTCAACCACACCATCAGAGACAGATTAACTAGCCATTCATCTCATTTTTGTTTAAGAGACCAAGCTGCACATAAAATCACTGCTGCATTTAGCTACATAATGACATTCATTTTGTCATGAACTTTCTACCGCAAATCTGCTTGGTTCCAGCTTCGAGTTTATTATTTTTTCTTTAAGTGCACCAGATTTCTCTCTCTGTCTTAATCACAATTAGGCACAGGAGTTCAACAACCTCACCAGGGCATTTCATTCTTCCTTTTCTTCTTTGCCCATCCTGGACATTAGCACACTCTTCACCTTCTTAAAACAGTACTTGCACAACTAGCCCTTCACAATGCATTCGGGTTAAGTGGAGGTCTAACTTGCCACCTTGCACTCTGCCTACCCAGCTCCCCTAACAGCAATTACTTAAATGCACGATCCTAAAACTCCATCCTCCACTTTAACAGCCTCATAGCACCACATCTCTCAGCTCTCCCATGTCTCTGTTTTTGTATGTTCGTATGAAGACCAGCACAGCGAGGAGTCCTAGCTGCATGATACTATCATTGAAGTTAATGGAAAGGAAAATTAGGCGAGTGTATAATAGGTAGCTGATCCAATACCACAGCTTTATGCCCCCTCAAAGTTGAAATTAACCCCCCACCATCTCTCAGGACAGTGGCACATGCCAGGCCACTGACTTTACCCCTCAGAGCACCACGTTAAGAGGTGAAAACAGGCTGCCCAGGAGCAAGTTCCAAAGTTGCAACCAGCAATGGCTGTCAGGAAGAAGCTGCCATGAGAGCAACCTCAGTCCCATTGTAAGGAAAGGGTTAAATTAGACTGTCCTGAAGTCTGCTAATATTATACTGCTATTGATTTATCTTTATAGAGAAATCTTTCTCTTTGTATTAATAGTCTTTGCCTGTTAAGTAGGGAAGTTTAAGTCAATTTAAAGTACCACTAGGTTATTGAACCAGGGTTGACCTTAAATCAATGGTCAGTTTAGTCACTTTAGTAAACCAAATTAATAGACAAGCAATTGCATACTGATTCATATATTTCAGAGAACTTTAATCAGTTGATAACGTGCAGGAAAAGCAGTCTGTTCTGCAAAGGAAAACACCTGGGTTGACTTGTACAAAATGGTACTGAATCAAAGACAGATTTACAATTAAGTTTCACTTGATGGAATAGTAATTATATGAGTAAAACTATCGATAAGATTACAAAGTCGAGGAATTATATCGGTCTACGAAAAAATAACTCGTTAACACTAAAGTTATTGCTAAGGGATAAGTCAATTAAATTCTCCTTATGTGGCTTTTATATAATTATGTAATGCAGAATTTGGTGGATTGTCATGTGGAGGGAGTAAATGTATAAAAATTAGTTGTTTATAATGAGTATTTGGATTTGTAAAGGCCTAATATACTGAGCTCAGAACTGTAACACATTTGAATCGCAAACCAACCATCATTAGGTCTGGTTGTTAATATTGCCTTTTAAGTGTATGTTTAAGTACTATTATATGTGCTTTATACTTAATAATCTATGATACCCGATATTCAATGTATTAGAATCGTACTGATTTGAGGAGTTATAAATAAAAAAAACCCTTCTCTAACTCTTCTCTTCTGTAGAGCATGATCCTGACCCTCAGGTGACACCAAAAACACTGGAAAAGATTTAAAAAGGTACACATAGGCACCCAGGTGCAGCACGTAATTAAAAAAAGAGTAGGTTGATTGTGTGTACTTTGGATTTCACTGAATTAAAATAAAATGTGCACTGGCATGGCGCATTGCTCTTGATGGAGGCTAGAGTGATACAGGAAAGAGTGCACTTACATGGTGCTGACATCTTCTCTCAGACACATTCATGTAGTAGCAAAAAGAACTGCTGTGTCGTCATGTTTTAGGATGTGTAGAGGATTGAGTGAATGTCCCGTTATTGGAAAGTGAGGGAGAAGGAGGTAAGGCTGTGCTGACAAAGGTAGACTGTGTTTCACAAAAGGGAAGACTTCAGTGATGACATGTGCTCTGATGCCTCTTGTAGTAAATGCTACCTGAATCTCTTTTGCTCCAACTTGTGCTGCTACTACTCGTCTTCCTCCTCCATGATAATGCCATACAAATGTATGCCCATAGGGAATGCCATTCCTGCTTTGGAGAAGTCGACTGTGGATAGGAGATCTAAAAATCTACTGTTGGTTTGACCCTGTGAGAAACAGTGAGAAGCAAGTCCCAGGTGTCTGTAGGCAGAATGGCAAAAAAATACTTACAAGCGTTTCCTAGCTGCAGAAATCTGTATTCAAACTCTCCACACTCTTTGTGGTAGATCTTGACTTTGTGCAATAGTGTAAAGCTGGTGAAAGAGAGACGGCAGCCCGTTCTACATCTCTCCCGATTTTTATTTCCATTGAAATCAATGGGGTAAATCTTGACTTTGTGTGATAGTGTAAAGCAGCTGATAGCGAATCGGCAGCCTGTTTTACATCTCTCTCGTTATGGGCTGAATTCACTCACAGTCCCAATACTAACTGGCACTAACCTTAGAAAGCGAGGACTCTCTGTTACAGTCTGCCTGTTCCAGTCTCGAATTACACAAGACTGCTTCAAAGAGAGAGAGATAAAGGCTGACCTCTGTGTGTTCAAGATTGACTTGCCAAGTTGCCATCAAAGCTACCACCATAAATGTGAAACCTCCTCTCCCTTGGTGCGGAGCTAGGGCAACTACAGTGCATATACGTTCCATCCTTAGGTCATTAAAGATGCAAAGACCTCTGGATTGTGCTCAATTGGCTCGAAACTGAAGTAGCATGTGAGAATACATACCTTTGTAGGCTGATTCATCTAGTATTCCAACTAAACATCCAAATCAACATTCCTAGCTGACTTGTGCTTCTGGGATTTATCTTTTGTAACCTGAAACATACAACATTACATCAGTCTCAGTAAAGGAAGATATAGTTGAGATGGACTGGATGGGCTAAAAATTGATTAAGACGAGGTACTAGAAAGGCTTGCTGTACATAAAGTAGATAAGTCACCCAGTCCGGATGGGATGCATCCTAGGTTGCTGAGGGAAGTAAGGGTGGAAATTGCGGAGGTACTGGCCATAACCTTCCAAACATCCTTAGATAAGGGGGTGGTGCCAGAGGACTGGAGAATTGCAAATGTTACACCCTTGTTCAAAAAAGGGTGTAAGGATAAATCCAGCAACTATAGGCCAGTCAGTTTAACCTCGGTGGTGGGGAAACTTTTAGAAACGATAATCCAGGACAGATTTAACAGTCACTTGGACGAGTGTGGATTGATTAGGGAAAGCCAGCACGGATTTGTTAACTTTGTTAAGCTCAACACCATCCAGGACAAAGCAGCTTGCTTGATTGGCACCCCATCCACCACACTAAATATTCACTCCCTTCACCATCAGCGCACCGTGGCTGCAGTGTGTACCATCTAGAGAATGCACAGCAGCAACTCGACAAGGCTTCTTCGACAGCACCTCCCAAACCTGCGACCTCTACCACCTAGAAGGACAAGGGCAGCAGGCACATGGGAACAACACCACCTGCACGTTCCCCTCCAAGTCACATACCATCCCGACTTGGAAATATATCGACGTTCCTTCATCGACGCTAGGTCAAAATCCTGGAACTCCCTATTTAACAGCACTGTGAGAGAACCTTCACCACATGGACTGCAGCAGTTCAAGAAGGTGGCTCACCACCACCCACTCAAGGGCAATTAGGGATGGGCAATAAATGCTGGCCTCGCCAGTGACGCCCACATCCCATGAACGAATAAAAAAAAGGCAAATCGTGCTTAACTATCTTGATGAGGCAACAGAGAGGGTAGATGAGGGCAATGCAATTGATGTGGTGTATATGGACATTCAAATGGCGTTTGATAAAGTACAGCATGGTAGGCTTGTCATCAAGATTGCAGCCCATGGAATAAAGGGGGCAGTAGCAACATGGATACAGAATTGGCTAAGTGACAGGAAACAGAGTGTAGTGGTGAACAGTTGCTTTTTGGACTGGAGGGAGGTGTACAGTGGTGTTCCCCAGGGGTCGGTGCTGGGACCACTGCTTTTCTTGATATATATTAATGACTTGGACTTGGGTATACAGGGCACAATTTCCAAGTTTGCAGATGACAGGCTAGTGGAATGGGCAGACACGTGGCAGCAGAAATTTAAAGCAGAAGAATGCAAAGTGATACATTTTGGTAGGAAGAACGAGGAGAGGCAATATAAACTAGATGGCACAATTCTAAAAGGGGTACAGGAACAGACAGATCTGGGGGTATATGTGCACAAATTGTTGAAGGTGGCAGGGCAGGTTGAGAAAATGGTTAAAAAAGCATACGGGATCCTGGGCTTTATAAATAGAGGCATAGAGTACAAAAGGAAGGAAGTCATGATGAACCTTTATAAAACACTGGTTCCGTGACAACTGGAGCATTGTGTCCAGTTTTGGGCATTGCACCTTAGGAAAAATGTGAAGGCCTTAGAGAGGGTGCAGAAGAGATTTACTAGAATGATTCCAGGGATGAGGGACTTTAGTTACGTGGATAGATTGGAGAAGGGGTTGTGCTCCTTGGAACAGAGAAGGTTGCGAGGAGATTTGATAGAGGTATTTAAAATCATGAAGGGTCTAGACAGAGTACATAGAGAAAAACTGTTCCCATTGGCGGAAGGGTCAAGAACCAGAGGGCATAGATTTAAGGTGATTGGCAAAAGAACCAAAGGTGACATGAGGAAAAACCTTTTTACACAGCGAGTGATTAGGACCTGGAATGCACTGCATGAGGGGGTGGTGGAGGCAGATTTAATCATGGCCTTCAAAAGGGAACTGGATAAGTACTTGAAAGGAAAAAAATTGCAGGGCTATGGGGATAGGACAGGGGAGTGGGACTAGCTGGATTGCTCTTGCATAGAGATGGCGCAGGCTCGATGGGCCGAATGGCCTCCTTCCATGCTGTAACCTTTCTATGATTCTCTGATTCTATGAACATATAAATTTTTAAAAATCCCTTTGCTCTCCCAGGTGGTACTATGACTTTCATCCCCTTCCCTGGCAGTGCTGTTACCTTAACCCTCCCTTGACAGCAATGTGACCCTCTCTCCCTCCCAGTGTCAGAACTGTGACCCCCATCAATTTATAGTGTCCACCTGACGAAGGATCCACACCAAACATTAAACTGCTTTTTGGCTTTTCAGATGCTAACTGACTTGCTAAGGCCAAGTTTCCTCTGCCCTGCTCCCAGATAGCGCCAAACAGCAAGTGCAATGCAGAGGAAGAATGGCTGTCAATCCTTAGCTCCCATTTTGCTCCTGAATATTTGCAAACAAACTTTCTCAATGCCTTCCCTGTTGACTGCATCTGAGCAGGGTGCAGCAATGTGAATTTCATGAAATGAGTATCAGAGACATCTGACTCAAACTTCCTCTAATAGCACCATGTCCAGTTCACGGGCAAATTATTCCCAGAAAAACCTGGCACTACTGATTTCAGAGCTGCTATTTAGGTGCTATCTGTCTTAAGGGACAGGCTGGTATTGTGAACGTCTTTATTTTTGGATTTTTTAATAAAAAATGGTTTAGTTGTTTCTTTACTCATTACAGAGCCCTGTTGGTATTTTACACCGCGATGGGGGCAGTATTTAGTGCTGTGCCCTCTTGTTATATGGTTTATTTTGAGGCAGATGAGGTAAAACAACCACAAGCCCCCTTGAGAGCTGCTAAAGTCATTCATCTGGCTATTTACTGAGTCACAAACGCCCAGCAGAGAGTAGGAGTCCTCCCTCTCCCTGACTACGCCTGCTCCATGCTACCAGGAACAAAAAAGAGAAAACTCACTGTCAATCCAGCACCCTCCTAGTCCAGCAGTATCAATTTTTTTGACGCCTAGGTTGCAGCCGAGTGGTCCATCCTGTTTGAAACTTGTTTTTCTTTCTAATGGTTTGATTCGACTGAGGAGCCACTTCAAAGAGCAGTTAAGAGTCAACCACGTTGGCGTGGGACCGGAGTCACACATAGGCCATCCAGGTAAGGATGGCAGGTTTCCTTCCATTAGGACATTAGTGAACCAGCTAGGATTTTATGTCAATCTGACAGCTTCATGGTCACTTTTACCGATACCAGCTTTTTATTTCCAGATTTTCTTTTAACTGAATTCAAATTCTCAAACTGCTATGGTGGGATTTGAACTCACATTCCCTAGAATACTAGTGCAGGAACACAACCACTCAGCACTTCAGACTCAGTTACCTTTTGCTCTTAATGTCCAAGCAAGTACCAGGACCCTGCATCCTCTGGTACTTGACTGGTGGTGATGATGGTAGAAATGTGCAATAGCTGGACAGGTCCTGAGATAAACACTAAAACACTTCTGATGAAAGGTCATCGACCTGAAGCGGTAACTCTGTTTCTCTCTCCACAGATGCTGCCTGACCTGCTGAGTGTTTCCAGCATTTTTTGTTTTCATTTCAGATCCTGAGATATCGCCTTCATCATTCAGTTGAATAACAAAGTCAACCATCACTCCCTCGAAGTCAATGGTGGCCTCTCCAAAGGTGTCAAAATCTATCCCCTGCATCTCTCTCTGTCGGTCAGTGATGACTCAGTTCCACCCCACCACCACCAAAGGACGATCAGGGTTATGTAAGCAATAAAAAAGGGCCTCACTTCACGCCCTTTCAACAGCAGCACCGAATTCAGCCAGTCCAACAAAATGGCGCAGTCACCCAACGTGCCACAACCGACCGAACCACGCGCGAACAAAAAAACCGCGCAGGAGGGCAGGCACGGGGGAGCTAATTAAATCGCACACGCGCCAGAGCGGTTGAACCGCCTGAGCCAGCGTGCAGGCGCCAGAGCGGATTGATCGCCGCGACGATGTTGGAGCGGCAGAGCGTTTCCTGCAAATAAGTACGATCCAGTCTGCTCTGGAGCTCCGATGGTGATAGTGCAGGCCAGTTAGCCCAGGATACACATCAGCAACCGGCGTGGCCCCGACTAGAGTGCTCCACCAGCAAATTTCAAAGGTACCCTGTACGGTGCAGGATGTTGCTGATCACCTGCATCATTCTCATGCATCATAGTGCATATGCTGTGTTTTAGACAGGACTAAATATGCTGCTGGTGAGAAACGAAGGCAAATTAATAGGTGAACTAGAAGCACAGACACTGCAGTATTTTGACAAACAAAAACATTTGGCACTGACCAGTTATTAATAAGTATTTGGGGATATTTTTGGTCACGTAGAAAGAAAGGCTTCCATTTATATGGCGCCTTTCACCACCTCGGGACCTCATAAAGAGCTTTACAGCAATTGAAGTACTTTTGAAGTGTAGTCACTGATATAATGTAGGAAACGCAGCAGCTGATTTGAGCACAGCAAGATCCCAAAAACAGCAATGTGATAATGACCAGTTAATCTGTTTGTTGAGGGATAAATATTGGCTGGGACACCGGGGAGAATTCCCCTGCTGACGGTACAAATAATGCTCATGCAGATACAATAGTAGTGTAATTGGTGCACTGTTGTATGCAGTGTCACCAGTTCATCAATATAAGAAATAACCAAAACTGAAAAATGGCTCAATGAGGTTAATTCCAAATTTGTTATGTGTGGTACATTTACAGGGTGGTGCATTTCCTTCTCCATTCCCTGGACACAAATGAATTCCTCAATGGATAAGCAGATGCTTCTCATGCTGTGGGGATGGAGAGTATCTATGTTTGAGACTAGAGAGGTAGAGCAGAATTAACAAAGTTATTGGAATAGAAGCAGAAGGTTTGACCAATAAATAGTGAGAAATTATTACTGAAGAAAAAAGAAAAAGAAAGAGGTCACTGGGGTAAATTTTTGGTTACAGCACTGGCAGAAAACGGGTGATTGCGGGAAAATCGGGCAGGGTGTATAAACGGGCAATCGATCCGCTACCGCCCATTTTCCACCTGTGCTAAAACCGAAAATTACCTCAACTCTGTTACTGCACACAAGCCACTCCTCATTACTTTAGTGTTGGTCACTCTTCCAAGGGATTTTATCCAGCATCCTCCTTGCACAGTAGATTGATAAAATCACAAGATAAGTTTGGATAAAGAAGGTCCTTCACCTATTTGATCTTTTTAAAAATTCTTTTGGGCTTTCCTCTTGAACTGCTGCAGTCCGTGTGGTGCAGGTGCTCCTACAATGCTATGAGGTAGAGAGTTCCAATGACCGGCGCAGGCTCAATAGGCTGAATGGTCTCCTATGCTGTATCATTCTATGATGAATGAACCGTGACAAATGTCCAAGTCAGGAGGGTGTGTGATTAGAAGGGGAATTTGGAGGTGATGGTGTTCCTATGCACCTGCTGCCCTTGTCCTTCTAGGTGGTGGAGGTCAGGTGTTTGGGAGGTGCTGCTCACGAAGCCCTGGCAAGTTGCTGCAGTGCATTCAGTAGATAGTACACACCGCAGCCACAGTATGCCGTACCAACCTTACCATCATTACGTTATAGGTTTTTGTTTAAGCTCACCCGAGCATGCAAATACAGCCTTTGTTTAATATTTAATGAGAAGTATAATATACAGTCCTTAAGTACTTTTCTGGAATGTCAGTCTATATTATGCACTCAAATCCTAGGGAGGTACTTGAAAGTGCAGGCCCCAAAATTCCGGGAGTTCCATTCTGCCAGCAAAAATCCAGAAGATTGGAACTTGCCTCCGCTACCATCCGTTGATGCTGACCCCGTATCAAATTATAGAAAATCATAGAAAGATTACAGCATGGAAGGAGGCCATTCGGCCCATCGAGTCCGTGCCGGCTCTCTGCAAGAGCAATCCAGCTAGTCCCACCCACTCCCCCGCCCTTTCCCCGTAGCTCTGCAAATTTTTTTCTTTCAAGTACTTATCCAGTTCCCTTTTGAAGGCCATGATTTAATTAATGCATTCTTTTGTTGGGAGCCATACATTTTTAATTTTCAGTCCCTTCATTTTAAAATTATTCCCCCTGGTCTTGGTTTTCCCAAGAGGTGAGGTGGCCTACACCTGGGCTCTCCAGCAATGCTGCTCCCTCATTCGCTGCCAGTAGTGGCTTGAAGACCACCTGGGTCAGCTTTACCTGTACTACCCCTCTCCCTCCCTACAATAAGCAACCCAGTCTTGGTGGCTCAGCTCCATGGGTGAGATTTGGACTGTGAGGAATGCTCACCCACTGGTCTCTCCACAGGAGAAACAAACCAGTCTGCTGCCCAAAATCCAGTGTATTTCAAAAACAACACTTACATTGCTTTTAAAGGGTTTATTGTCCGGGATAACTGGAATTCTTAAAATAGATTATCCATAATTAAAGAGGCATTAAGACCAAACAACAGTCGGAGGTCCAAGACTACCAGTATTAAACTTTTATTTTTGTTTTTGTTTTAAACAAGTTAAAAGTAGTTTTAACGAGCAGTAAAGATGGTATTGCTACCTCTAACTTTCCCGCATTAAATGGGGCATGGATGGAACATGCAATGTGTGGGAATAGTTCCTTTAAAGTTTTGTCCAAAAAAAATAATTTGTGGGAAGATAGACAGCAGTACGCTGCAGAATATGGAGTACACAAAAAAAAATCCCCACGTACTCACAGGGCGAGTCTGTCACATACAATTAAAAAAATAAGGAAGGGGGAAAACAGACACTGGGAAGTAATGAAGGACTAGTGTTGTGGATTAGCTGTTCGACAGCTGTGTATACAAGCAGTGTCGTCCTCAACTGCTGAGATCCGCATGCCCTAAATGATCAGTGGGTACAGGACGTTTACAAAGAGAGCTAGTATTGCAGCTAAAGTGCTGAGGACAAAGTATCGGATGCAATCTTGGTCTGAGTAATCTGTGAGCTGAGTCCCTGAGAGCTCCTCGTTGATCCGAGGCTGCAGTAGCCTAAGTCCCTGATTATGCCTGCCTGGTGTGCAGGAACGGAGTTGTTACCATAATCGTAGCAAGGTCTAAAAATCCATCCAACCTCTGCTTCTATCCCTTCATCGGGATCCAGCTCTCAGCACCGTACAGAAGTGTTGAATGGACACCAGCTTTATACACTCTTATATACTCTTATCGCATCCCATGATACAGCTCACCTCTGCCGAAGTACTTTCCATAGTCCATTAAAAACACTTCCACATAGTAACTTCTTTATGAAGGGTAAGAAAGAACTGAAGCTTGCATCATCCTCAGATTTCCCCAGTGAGGCGCCTGACTGTCAGTCATTGTGTAAGGATTAATAGGGACTTTTAAATACCTATCCAAATCGGGTCTCACAGCTTAAAAGCAACCAGCCTGTGAGTGATTCATTTTTTTCACATCAATTAGTAACAGCGGGAAACAATATTTCTGCTATTCACAATGTTGTAACCAGGCTTCTGCTACAGCGTTTGATCTGCTCTGAAGACAGATTGATGTTATTTGCTTTAGACATGCGACGGCTTCTGCAAAGACATCCTATTTGGCCAAGCTCAGCTTGGCTAAATCTATGAAAATTCATAGAAACCATTTAAATTTCAATGGAGTAAATAAGTATGTTTACTTTGCAAGGGTTTTTGAAAAATTCTACACATCTTTCTTCCATTCTGATTATTTATCGGTAATAAAAAGTAGTTTGAAACAGGTCAACCAAAGGACTGGAGCCCATTTAACCCTAACTCTTTCACATCGTTCACCTGACGAAGGAGGAAGCCTCTGAAAGCTTGTGAATTTAAAATAAAATTGCTGGACTATAACTTGGTGTTGTAAAATTGTTTACAATTGTCAACCCCAGTCCATCACCGGCATCTCCACATCATAACTCTTAACACTGTTTGCTCCCTTTTCCTATGTGTAATGGCGAAACTAATTTTTAACATAAAAAACCTTTTCTCCCCATTTGTCTCAATTTGTTTTTATTTTGTTTATTTATCCTTTTCTTCATGTATCTCTTTCTATTCTTTCCTGTCCAAATGTATCAAGGTGTCTCGACTGTGGCAAGTTTCCCTGCGTGTTGAAGCCAAGGGGCCAAAAATCCATGGTGCTTCTGGCAGGAGGCCGGCAGAAAGGCTGGGAATTACTTTGGGACTCAGATACAGCTGGTCCCAGCCTTCTCTGCCAGTTTCCATGGGGCCTTGTTTAGAGTGGAGCCTTCATCCAGAGAGGTCAGGAACGGGGACTCAGAGGCCAGGAATTTCCTCATTACCGGCCTGGCAGAACAGCAGCAGCCAGAACATCCACAAAAGGAGGCGTACTTCTGAACCCCCAACTTGGGGGTTCAGAAGTGGGTTGTGGGAGAGACCTAGAGCTTCAAGTGCATAATTCTCCAAAAGTATGAGTGCAGGTATATAAAAGGTCAACAGCATTTTGGGTTTTTAAATAGGGAGAATAGAGTACAGGAGTAAAGTGCTTACGATAATTTTTTTTGAGGTAATGGTTAGGACGCAGAGTACTATGTGCAGTTTTGGCTGGTCCTTGCATTCCTACTGCTTGACTTCCCTCTAGGCACTGTGCCCAAGAACAATAAGAATACAATCTACCCCTAAATCTCATGCCTTTGACATTGGATCCTTCTTCAGATTTTTATGTACTTAAAGTAAAAGAATGTTGGGTGTACCCACAGATTAGCATACATGCCTGTGTCCCACCGCAACATCAGTATAATTATTTGTAACGGGGAAGACTGCCCTCTTAAAAACCTGGTGCTACACCTTCCAGAGCTGGCCTTTAGGTTTTACCATTGAAAAAAAAGCAAGTCTTGTATTTATATAGCACTTTTCACCACCTCAGGACATCCAAAGCTTTACAGCCAATGAAATACTTTAAGAACATAAGAAATAGGAGCAGGAGTAGGCCAATCGGCCCCTCGAGCCTCCTCCGCCATTCAATAAGATCATGGCTGATCTGATCCTAACCTCGAATCTAAATTCATGTCCAATTTCCTGCCCGCTCCCCGTAACCCCTAATTCCCTTTACTTCTAGGAAACTGTCTATTTCTGTTTTAAATTTATTTAATGATGTAGCTTCCACAGCTTCATGGGGCAGCAAATTCCACAGACCTACTACCCTCTAGTGAAGTAGTTTCTCCTCATCTCAGTTTTGAAAGAGCAGCCCCTTATTCTAAGATTATGCCCCCTAGTTCTAGTTTCACCCATCCTTGGGAACATCCTTACCGCATCCACCCAATCAAGCCCCTTCACAATCTTATATGTTTCAATAAGATCGCCTCTCATTCTTCTGAACTCCAATGAGTAGAGTCCCAATCTACTCAACCTCTCCTCATATGTCCACCCCCTCATCCCCGGGATTAACCGAGTGAACCTTCTTTGTACTGCCTCGAGAGCAAGTATGTCTTTTCTTAAGTATGGAGACCAAAACTGTATGCAGTATTCCAGGTGCGGTCTCACCAATACCTTATATAACTGCAGCAATACCTCCCTGTTTTTATATTCTATCCCCCTAGCAATAAAAGCCAACATTCCGTTGGCCTTCTTGATCACCTGCTGCACCTGCATACTAACTTTTTGATTTTCTTGCACGAGGACCCCCAGATCCCTTTGTACTGCAGTACTTTCCAGTTTCTCGCCATTAAGATAATAACTTGCTCTCTGATTTTTCCTGCCAAAGTGCATAACCTCACATTTTCCAATATTGTATTGCATCTGCCAAATCTCCGCCCACTCACCCAGCCTGTCCATAGCCCCTTGTAGGTTTTTTATGTCCTCCTCACTCTCTACTTTCCCTCCCATCTTTGTATCATCTGCAAACTTTGATATGTTACACTCGGTCCCCTCCTCCAAATCGTTAATATAGATTGTAAAGAGTTGGGGACCCAGCACTGACCCCTGCGGAACACCACTGGCTACTGTTTGCCAGTCCGAGAATGAACCATTTATCCCAACTCTCTGCTTCCTGTTAGATAACCAATCCTCCACCCATGCCAGAATATTACCCCCAATCCAGTGATTCTTTATCTTGAGCAATAATCTTTTATGTGGCACCTTGTCGAATGCCTTCTGGAAGTCTAAATACACTACGTCCACTGGTTCCCCTTTATCCACCCTGTACGTTATGTCCTCAAAGAACTCAAGCAAATTTGTCAGACATGACTTCCCCTTCATAAAGCCATGCCGACTTTGTCCTATTAAATTATGCTTATCCAAATGTTCTGCTACTGTCTCCTTAATAATAGACTCCAAAATTTTACCCACCACAGATGTTAGGCGAACTGGTCTATAATTTCCAGCCTTCTGCCTATTACCTTTTTTAAATAAGGGTGTTACATTAGCAGTTTTCCAATCTGCCGGGACCTTTGCTGAGTCCAGAGAATTTTGGAAAATTATTACCAAAGCATTCACAATCCCTACTGCCACTTCCCTCAAGACCCTGGGATGTAAGCCATCAGGTCCAGGGGATTTATCCGCCTTGAGTCCCATTAATTTACTGAGTACCAATTCCTTAGTGATTTTAATCGTATTTAGCTCCTCCCCCCCTCAGAGCCCCCTGTTTGTCCAGAGTTGGGATATTCTTAGTGTCCTCTACCGTAAAGACTGAAACAAAATATTTGTTCAGCATTTTTGCCAACTCCATGTTTCCCACCATTAATTTCCCGGTCTCATCCTCTCAGGGACCTACGTTTGCCTTAGCCACCCTTTTTCTTTTTATATAACTGTAGAAACTCTTGCTGTCTGTTTATATATTTTTTGCTAATTTATTTTCATAATCTATCTTCCCTTTCTTAATCAATCCTTTCGTTACTTTTTGCTGTCTTTTGAAGACTTCCCAATCTTCTATCCTCCCACTAAGTTTGGCTACCTTATATGTCCTTGTTTTTAGTCAGGTACTATCCTTAATTTCTTAGCCACGGATGGCTGTCATTTCTTTTACACCCTTTTTTCCTCAGTGGAATATATATTTTTTGAAAGTTGTAAAATAACTCCTTAAATGAAATGTAGTCACTGTCGTATCCTTACCTAAGGAAGAATATACTTGCCTTAGAGGGAGTGCAACGAAGGTTCACTAGATTGATTCCAGGGATGACAGGGCTGTTCTATGAGGAGAAATTGAGTAGAATGGGCCTATATTCTCTGGAGTTTAGAAGAATGAGAGGTGATGTCATTGTAAAATTCTTAGAAGGCTTGACAGGGTAGATGCTGAGAGGTTGTTTCCCCTGGCTGGAGAGTCTAGAACTAGGGGTCATAGTCTCAAGATAAGGGGTGGGCCGAGATGAGGAAAAACTTCTTCACTCAGAGGGTTGTGAATCTTTGGAATTTTCTACCCTACAGGACTGTGGGCGCTCAGTCATTGAGTATATACAAGACTGAGATCAATAGATTTTTGGCATTAAGGGAATTAAGGGATATGGGGATAGGGCGGGAAAGTGGAGTTGAGATAGAAGATCAGCTATGATCTTATTAAATGGCAGAGCAGGCTCGAGGGCCGTATGGCCTACTCCTGCTCCTATTTCTTATGTAATGTAGGAAACGCAGCAGCCAAATTACACACAGCAAAGTCCAAAACACCAATGACATGATAATCTGTTTTTAGTAATGTTAGTTGAGGCATAAATATTGGCTAGGACACTAGAGAGAATTCCCCTGCTCTTCTTTAAATAAGTGTCATGGGATCCTTTACATTTACCTTGGAGGGCAGGTAGACCTAAGTTTAACATCTCATCCAAAATACAGCACTGCCAACAGTGCAGCACTCCCTCAGTATGGAACATCAGCCTGGATTATGTGCTCAAGTCTCTGGAGTGGGACTTAAACCCACAATCTTCTAATTCTGAGGTAAGAATGCTACCAACCGAGCCATAGCTGACAGGGTTGGGCTGTTCTCAAGAAAAATGTTTATCTTTGTTTTTTTGGCATTCAAGAAGGTGTTGCAACTTCAGTTTTCAGAGCCACTAACTGTTTGCCTACCACAGAGCAAAAATCCTCCCTACCCCTAACCATACCATTGACCTATGCCACCTTGAATAAAAAGAGCAGTCTTACAGCCAAACCAGCACCCTCTGCAAATTGCTGAACCAGCATTCTTCATCCATATGCATACTTGTTTCTCTGTGATTCCACCTATTGAGAAAATTGGATAACTATTCGAAACAGAGGAAAATACAGAGGTAATGGGAGAAAGCAGGACAGTGGGATTAGTTTTGGCTTGCTCTAGCAAAGATACAGTGGGTGCAATGGCCTCCTGTGCAATAAACTTCTGTGGTGCCATGGTACTGCTTGGCAGCACAGTGGTACCCTCCTGCAGTCATCCCAGCCTGTCACAGTAGCATGAAGGCATTCATTAGGATAGGCACATTGAAATAATCAGAAACAGCACGTTTCTTCAAATTTTTCATTTCTGGCTGGCGTAATGGATTGCAACACTTAATTAGTCATAAGATTTGGTATTAAAATCATGCTTTCACAAACAGCCAAATACAGCTAAGTTGATTTATTTCTCACATGGAGCTTTTACTGTACCCACCCATATAATGCTGCTTTTAAGGCTCTAAAAGTTCTGAAATCTCCTGTCCCCAGTGGGCCTTTGCACAATCGTGCCTGCATGTGCCCACCCACTACGTGTTAATGAGGGTCCATAGGAAGATCATGCACAAAGTCAAACAGCCTGGCACAGCTCACAGTTCTGTAAACACACAGTGTAAGGCAGAATTGTCAAATTTAGCAAAACGTGATGACACTAAACTTGGCAATCTTTTGGAGAACTGTAAATGTGCTGAGCACCAAGTCGCATGTTCTATGGATAGATGAAACTGCATTGATCTTTTCTGTCACTTCTATCCACATTGATCGTACACTGTTTGCAACATCTGTTGCCTCACACCACTAAAAAGTACCACACTGGTCAGCAACTCTTGGTTTAGGGCCTTCAAAGCTGCATTTTGAAACATTTCCATTCTACCATCTGGCCTCACTGCAGTTCAGTGGTAGTACAGCTTTAAGTAAACTAGATATTCCACCCCTTGAACCCTGCTCACTCCCAACGTAAATTGTGCTGTGATAATATATTAATGATCTGATCTTACATTATGGTGTAAGGTCAGCTCAGTGCACTGCAGGTGCACACAGGGACCAATGAGCAATGGCCCTGGCACTATTAAGCCCAGATCACATTATCAACCGCCGTCTGTAAGTCTTAAGCTTTGCTCCCAGGATGTACATAGTTTTTAAAAGTAATATTTCGCACATTAAACCTAGCGGAGGGCTGTATGCTAAACCTAGCGGAGGGCTGTAAAGTGCATCATTAACAAAGATTAAAGATTTTCTGGAAAATCAAAAGAACATTTTTACTCAATTTTTTTCCCTCCACCTCTAAATTTGTGACTCATTTGCAGTATGATTCCACCAATGCTCTGATACCTCATTCAGTCTGTGCCCGCATGCAGCAAGAGCCTGACAACATCCAGGCTTGGGCTGATAAGTGGCAAGTAACATTCGCGCCAGACAAGTGCCAGGCAATGACCATCTCTGACAAGAGAGAGTCTAACCACCTCCCCTTGACATTCAACGGCATTACCATCGCCGAAATCCCACCATCAACATCCTGGGGGTCACCATTGACCAGAAACTTAACTGGACCAGCCACATAAATACTGTGGCTACAAGAGCAGGTCAGAGGCTGGGTATTCTGCGGCGAGTGACTCACCTCCTGATTCCCCAAAGTCTTTCCACCATCTACAAGGCACGAGTCAGGAGTGTGATGGAATATTCTCCACTTGCCTGGATGAGTGCAGCTCCAACAACACTCAAGAAGCTCGACACTATCCAGAACAAAGCAGCCCGCTTGATTGGCACCCCATCCACCACCCTAAACATTCACTCCCTTCACCACCGGCGCACCGTGGCTGCAGTGTGTACCATCCACAGGATGTACTGCAGCAACTCACCAAGGCTTCTTTGACAGCACGTCCTAAACCCGCGACCTCTACCACCTAGAAGGACAAGGGCAGCAGGTACATGGGAACACCACCACCTGCACGTTCCCATCCAAGTCACACACCATCCTGACTTGGAAATATATCGCCGTTCCTTCGTCGTCACTGGGTCAAAATCCTTGATCTCCCTACCTAACAGCACTGTGGGAGAACCTTCACCACAAGGACTGCAGCGGTTCAAGAAGGCGGCCCACTACCACCTACTCAAGGGCAGTTAGGGATGGGCAATAAATGCTGGCCTTGCCAGCAACGCTCACATCCCATGAACGAATAAAAAAAATTCAGACTGGTCGAAGAAAGGTCTCTTGGATCCTTGTCTCAGCTCTCTTTACACCCCTAATCATTTACTCCTAGAAGATTCATTGCAGCTTAGCCAATTGGGAGATGGAGGCCTCATATTGGTCATTTAGAATTGCTCAACATATGGATGGATGGGTCTTACCTCAGCCTGAGTGTGAACATACTTGCTTTTTATGTAGAACGGAATTTGGACCATGGTGCGAATCACTCTTAAAGGTCAATTTTGCAAGCAGTCAGAGAGGGGTCACTAAAGTTTGACCTCATGGCAATGAAAAGAGAAAAGGCCAAAGTCTGCTTTGAAATTAAGGCACCAAAGAGGGAAGAGATTCTGTAGATTGAGTTAACTTACTGTTGGGCCAGATAAGTGATTTTGCCAAAATGCGCTTTGTTGTTGGCACTTAGAAGATGAAGAACTTGGAACATACGAATGGCAAAGCTTGCCCTGTCACTTAGGTTCAGCTTGCCCTGTCATTTAAGTCAATTTTCAATACTAATACTAATATATTTAGTCTTCTAAATTCCCAGTGATCAAACCTATAACCAGTTACACCAAGATCCTCCTCATTTCCTTTTTCAAACCTTGAATCCTAATCTTCATTCATTACAATGGAGGGCTGAAATTATAAGGCTCCACCACTAGTGCAGAGCCTCAAGAGGAATTTGTAGAATCACGGCTCTGAGATAAAACAGACCCTTGCCTACCAGGAGCGCATGTTGGGAAATTTAATGGACGAAGTCGTGGGGTGCCCTTCATAATTTCCCTATGTGCACCCAAACAGTTAGGCTCCACAGCAGGAGCGTGCATTCAAAAAAAATTGCCTTATGGTTTTACAGTCCTATGTCTGACCCATACTTACATCTAAGGAGGCTCCACACAGGCACTGGAACATGGCAAATCGCCCCTCTTCTTTAAGTTAACGACTAGCTATGGAATAGTTATTCATTAAGTTATTTTTATCTTGACTTCTTCAGTTGCACACAAGAAATTTGTTGCATGAATTGAAGCAAAATCTTGGATCATGGCCCCGGCCTGCTCATTAGTCTTTTATTTTCCAGTGAGAATAGGTTTAATACCAGTCACTTCTTTTGATAGCTCAACAAGTGCTAGTGCCCTTTTACCCTTGATAGCTGCTTTCTATTTCTTATTATCCTTCCAATACAAAATCCAATTTATAATGATTTGCTGGGTTCCATGAGCTTTCACTTTAGTTATAAGTCACACATGAAAGAACTTGCCAAATGCTTCTGAAAGTCAAGGAAAAATAATAAATGCCTCATCTTTAATATGCCTGTTGCTGCTGATGAATCATTTTGGTCTACTGGATTGATATTGCGCTGTGATATTAGTGACAAATATATTAACATATATAAAATTGCTTTGAGTGCTAAGTATTAGCTTGGCTCAGTGGTAAAGCTCTCGCCTTTCCCTGGAACTATTTTATATTGAGAAAATTACCAAATAATTATCTGTTGGAAGTTTGCAACATAGGAACAGGAGCAGGCCATTCAGCTCAAACCCATTCTGACATTCAGTTAGATCAGGGCTGATCTGTACCTTGTATCCATTTACTTGTCGTTGATCCATACCCCTTGATATCCTTACCTAAAAGAAATTTGTCGATCTCAGTCTTGAGAATTTCAATTAACCCAACATCTACCGCCTTTCGGGAGAGAGAATTCCATATTTCCACTGCCCTTTGTGTGAAAAAGTGCTTCCTGATTTCACTCCTGAATAGCCTAGCTCTAATTTTAAGACTATGCCACCTTGTTCTGGACTCCCCCACTAGAGGAAATAGTTTCTCTCTATTTGCCATATCGAATCTCTATATCATTTTAAAGACCTCAATTAGATCACCCCTCAACCTTCTAAACCCAAGCCAAGTTTATGCAACCTATCTTCATAATTTAAACCTTTAAGCCCTGGAATAATTTTAGTGAATCTGCACTGTATCTCTCCAAGGCTAATATATCCTTCCCGAGGTGCGGTGCAAAAAATAATGCAGATAGGGCCTGACTAAGGCTCTGTACAATTGAAGCATAACTTCCATTTGTATTCTTTATAAAACACTGGTTAGGCCCCTGCTGGAGTATTGAGGCCAACTCTGGGCATCACACTTTAGTAAGGATGTCAAGGCCTTAGAGAGGGCGCAGAGGAGATTTAGTAGAATGGTAACAGGGATGAAAGATTTCAGTTACATGGAGAGACTAGAGAAATTGGGTTTGTTCTCCTTAAAGCAGAGACGGTTAAGGGAAGGTTTGATAGAGGTGTTCAAAACTATGAAGGGTTTTGATAGAGCAAATAAGGAGAAATTGTTTCCAGTGGCAGAAGGGTAGGTAACCAGAGGACACAGATTTAAGGTAATTGGCAAAAGAACCAGAGGCAACACGAGGAAAAAAAAACTACGCAGCGAGTTGGAATGCACTGCCTGAAAGGGCGGTGGAAGCAGATTCAATAGTATCTTTCAAAGGGGAATTGGATAAATACATGAAGGGAAAAAAATTACAGGGCTATGGGAAAAGAGCAGGAGAATGGGACTAATTGGATAGCTCTTTCGAAGAGCTGGCATAGGCATGATGTGCCGAATGGCCTCCTGCAGTGCTGTACCTACTATGATACTATGAGTTGTTATGATCTGGAGTACACTGCCTGAAAGGGCGGTGGAAGCAGATTTGATAATAACTTTCAAAAGGGAATTGGATAAATACTTGAAGGGGGAAAATTTGCAGGGCTATGGGGAAAGAGCAGGGGAGTGGGTCAACAACAACAACAACTTGCATTTATATAGCGCCTTTAATGTAGTAAAACATCCCAAGACACTTCACAGGAGTGTTAGTAAACAAAGTTTGACACTGAGCCACATAAGGAGATACTAGGACAGGGTCAAAGAGGTAGATTTTAAGGAGAGTCTTAAAGGAGGAGATAGAGTAGAGAGGCGAAGAGCCTTAGGGAAGGCTGAAGGCACGGCTGCCAATGGCGGAGCGATTAAAATCGGGGATGCACAAGAGGCCAGAATTGGCAGAGCGCAGAGATCTCGGAGGGTTTTGGGACTGGAGGAGGTCACAGAAATAGGAAGGGGCGAGGACATGGAGAGATTTGAAAACAAGGATGAGAATTTTAAAAATCGAGGCATTGTTGGTCCGGGAGCCAGGGGTGATGAGTGAACGGGACTTGGTGCGAGTTAGGATATAGGCAGCAGAGTTTTGGATGAACTCAAGTTTATGGAGGGTGGAAGATGGGAGACGGTCAGGAAAGCATTGGAATAGTCAAGTCTAGAGGTAACAAAGGCTTCAGCAGCAGATCAACTGAGGCAGCGGCAGAGGTGGGCAATGTTACGGAGGTGGAAGTAGGCCGTTTTGGTGATGGAGCAGATATGTGGTTGGAAGCTCATCTCAGGGTCAAATAGGATGCCAAGGTTGCGACGGTCTGGCTCAGCTTCAGACAGTGGCCAAGGAGAGGGATGTAGTCGGTGGCTAGGGAACGGTGTTTGTGGCTGGGAACTGAAGACAATGGCTTCTGTCTTCCCAATATTTTATTGGAGGAAGTTTCTACTCATCCAGTACTGGATGTCGAACAAGCATTGTGACAAATCAGAGACAGTGGAGGGGTTGAGAGAGGTGATAGTGAGGTAGAGCTGAATGTCGTCAGCGTACATGTGGAACCTGACGTGTTTTCGGATTCTTTTCGCAAGGGGCAGCATGTAGATGAGAAATAGGAGGGGGCCGAGGATAGAGCCTTGGGGGACTCCAGAAGTAACGGTGTGGGTGCTGGAAAAGAAGCCATTGCAAGTGATTCTCCGGCTACGAATGGATAGATAAGAATGGAACCAGGCGAGGGCAGTCCCACCCATCTGGATGATGGAGGAGAGACGTTGGAGGAGGATGGTCAACCATGTCAAAGGCTTCAGATAGCTCAAGAAGGGTGAGGAGGGATAGGACTAGTTGGATAGATCTTCTAAAGAGCTGGCACAGGCACAATGAGCCGAATGGCCTCCTGTGTCGTATCATTCTATGATTCTCTGATTCCAGCCCCCTTGACATAAAGGCCAACATTCCATTAATCTTTTTGATTACTTTTTGTATCTGTGCACTAGCTTTTAGTGATTTGTGTCCCTGAACACCCTAATCCCTTTGCTGTTCCACTGTTGCTAATATTTTGTCATGAAAAAAATATTCTGATTGGCCTTTCTTGGATCCAAAGTGGGTGACCTCACACTTCCCCACATTGAACTCCATCTGCCACAGTTTTGCCCACTCACCTGTCTATGTCCCTAACTTAGTGTCATTTGCAAACTTGGATATACAACTCTCTATTCCTTCATCTAAGTCGTTGATATATATGGTGAAAGGCTGAGGTCCCAGTTCAGATCCTTGGGAAACAGTACTTGCCACATCTCACCAATCAGACTACATTCCCTTTATCCCTACTCTGTCTCGTACCTCCCAACCAATTACCAACCCTTGTCACAAGGTTACCTCCAATTCCCTGCTCTCTCATTTTTGCTAATAATCTCTTGTGCAGAACCTTATCAAGTGTCTTCTGGAAGTCCATATAAGCAACATCCATAGACACTCCCCTGTTCACCATGCTAGTGACCTCAAAAAATTTAACTAGATTAGTCAGGCATGACCTACCTTTCACAGATCCATGAGGACTCTCTTTGATCAGCTCATACTTGTTCAAGTGCTCAGTCATTCTGTCTCCATTGATAGATTCCAGTAACTTTTTCATAACTGACATTAAACTGACAGGTATGTAGATTCATGTTTCTTCCCTTCCTCCTTAAATAATGCATCTGCAATTTCCCCCCTATTTATTTTAATATCGTGGGGTAGCAACCACCAGGACCTGGAGATTTAAGTCCCATTATTTTCTCCATTCTCATTTTCTTACTTATATTAAATATAATGTAAATTAAATTTATGTTTAGGTTCCCCATACTATTGGTATTTTGTCCCTACTGTGAAAAAGGATACAAAGGCCTCGATATTAGTGGGGAGGCGGGATGGCGATTGGGCGCGTGCGTAACCCGCCCAATAAAATCTGTCCATTCCCCACGCGATCGCGGGTCAATTGGAGCCACTTAATGCGGTTTCCGGGTTTGCCTTCCGAAAGCTGCACAGCGGACGGACTGAGCACCCGCATCACAGGTTGTCAGCTCGAGGAGCTCTATCTAAAGGGGCAGTTCTCCATGGCTGCTCCTAGAGCAAGTTATTTTCTTAATGGCGAGAGACTGGAAAGTACTGCAGTACAAAGGGATCTGGGGGTCCTAGTGCAAGAAAATCAAAAAGTTGGTATGCAGGTGCAGCAGGTGATCAAGAAAGCCAACGGAATGTTGGCTTTTATTGCTAGGGGGATAGAATATAAAAACAGGGAGGTATTGCTGCAGTTATATAAGGTATTGGTGAGACCGCACCTGGAATACTGCATACAGTTTTGGTGTCCACACTTAAGAAAAGACATACTTGCTCTCGAGGCCACCAAGAAGGCCTGGCTCGAGGTGGCAGAGGAGGTCACCAGCAGCAACAACATCTCCTGCACCTGGATCCAGCACAGGAAGCACTTCCCGGGGATGAGGGGGTGGACATATGAGGAGAGGTTGAGTAGATTGGGACTCTACTCATTGGAGTTCAGAAGAATGAGAGGCGATCTTATTGAAACATATAAGATTGTGAAGGGGCTTGATCGGGTGGATGCGGTAAGGATGTTCCCAAAGATGGGTGAAACTAGAACTAGAACTAGGGGGCATAATCTTAGAATAAGGGGCTGCTCTTTCAAAACTGAGATGAGGAGAAACTTCTTCACTCAGAGGGTGGTAGGTCTGTGGAATTTGCTGCCCCAGGAAGCTGTGGAAACTACATCATTAAATAAATTTAAAACAGAAATAGACAGTTTCCTAGAAGTAAAGGGAATTAGGGGTTATGGGGAGCGGGCAGGAAATTGGACATGAAGCTGAGTTCGGATCGGTCAATGCCCTGTGGGTGGCGGAGAGGGCCCAGGGGCTGAGTGGCCGGGTCCTGCTCCTACTTCTTGTGTTCTTTGGATTTGTGGTTGGGATCAGATCAGCCATGATCTTATTGAATGGCGGAGCAGGCTCGAGGGGCCGATTGGCCTACTCCTGCTCCTATTTCTTATGTTCTTATGTTCTTATTTAGTGATGCCTCACTCCAGGTGCTACTGGATGGGGTTAGGAGGAGGAGGGATGTCTTCTACCCGGTGGACGGCAGGAAGTTTCCTGCCTCTGCCACCAAGAAGGCCTGGCTCGAGGTGGCAGAGGAGGTCACCAGCAGCAACAACATCTCCTGCACCTGGATCCAGCACAGGAAGCACTTCAATGACCTAACTAGGTCAGCCAAAGTGAGAACACTTACTCATTCTCCGACATTGCGTCTTCCACATCAACGCCCCCACCCCCCAACTCATTCTGCACTACCAACACGACTCTATCACATCACTCCTCATACCCACTCAAAGCTCATTCTCAACTTACCTGCATTTCCTCAGCACTTCCTCACCTCCCCATTACTCACCCCACCACTACCACTCAACCCAATCCTCATACAATGTCATGGCTCTGTCTCATAATCACCCTCTGATGGATCTCTTTCACGGTCAGCCGCACCCAAACCAATGCATTCATCGGCTGGCCATGTCACCATCGCTCACTCACACGTCTGTACTTTCTCCCCTTTATAGGAGGAGAGCCCAGAATGCACGGGAGAGGGCGAGGACCAGAGGGGGGCTGCAACAGATAGTTGTCCTCACAGACGTGGAGCAGGAGGCACTGGAGCTGAGCCACACCCTCGAGTGCCCGTCTGTCGGAGACGCCAAGACTAGCACCCGACAAAAGTCTGGGGACAGAACTTTAACATTCAGCACACACTATATGAATTGATGTTATCATGCCTTACCATCTTCAGCACCTCAATATGCTCATCGCAACATGATACATCTGTGATCATGCTTAATATTGCCTTCTGTTCTCTTTCAGGGCCTTCAACGACTGCTGTGACAGCGGAGGGCCTGTAAGAGAACAGAAGGCAATATTAAGCATGGCAATATGCCGGCCTCTCAGGGTGCACGGTCACATCTGAGCGAGCCATCCACCAGCGCAGATACACACACCTCGGTGGGTCCCAGTCCGTAGTTAGTTTGGTTCGCACGTGGTGAGTTACCACACACATGTGAGCACGAGCAGACACTGGTGGCAGGGGCAGCTGTGGAGAGTCCGCGTCGGTGGGAGCACTCTTCTCCGTGCTCTGCTTAGCTGGACACAGATGCTGAACCCTTGGGGCCATCCTTTAAAAGGAGAATGATCAAGGGGCAGCAGCACATTTGCGAGGTGCAGAAACAGGTGCCACGTGCACTCTCCACAATCGTGCAGAGGTTGAAGGAGTCCAACTCCTGCATGAGTAGAATGGTGGCACAGGTACAGGAGGGAATCTCTGAGATACTGTCACAAGGATGTGAGGGCATCTCTGAGATATATCGTGGGTAAGTGCGGGAATGTCTGCAATGGAGGGATGGCTAGCCTCCATGGAGCTTCAAGCACGGCTCACAAATGAGCCCATTCAGACCCTGACAACAGCCGTTCGGACTCGGGGTGAACTACATTCTGCCGCCTTAAACAGGCGGGCAGATACACTAGCACTGGCCTTACAAGGCTTCACACATGTCCTCCAAACTGTCATCCAGCAGATTGGAAGGAGTGGTGTGGGCCTGGCCCAGGGGAGGGATGATGACGAAAGGGGACATGGAAGTGGGGACGCCACTCAAAGCTCCCCCACATCTCACCTGTTGCCCCCCTCTCAACCAGTACCCACAATGCTGCCTCCACTCCAGGTGGCTAAGTCTGCCCCTGCACAAGTGGAGGTGAAGCAGTCTTTGGAGGGGCCCTCACGGGCACCAAAACCCAGAGGGCATTGGCCCAAAGCATCTAATCGGTCAGAGCATGAACAAGAGCAACCCGCCACTACCTCTGCTGCAGCCACAGGGGATGCACCACATAGAAGTAGTCGGAAGCGAAAGGCGAATGTTTTGTAAGCACAAAGGGGATTCACAAGGGTGTTTGATGGTTGGTCATGTTTTTTATTTATGTTTGCTTTTTGGTAAACTCACATTAAATATTATTATTGTCACCACTACTGCCACATCTTGGCCATGCTTGACTGGCTTCTGTAATAAGGCCCTTTCATGAGGTTCACCATGAACACCCACACTTGATGCCATCCATTAGGTCACTCAACAGTGGGCGTATGTGTAGTTGCAGGACTGTTTTGTGCAGAGACGTTGGGTGAGAGTGGGTGCTGGTGTGGCCGCTGCTCTATCCGGGTGGTGAGGACTGGACCCTTCACAATGTCTGATGTTAGGAGAACCATTCACATATCAGTGACTCCCCGGCCTCAGGAGCAGCCAGGTGAGCCGCTGTTCTGCCCATGGGTTGCTCCTGTTCCTCCACCTCCTCCTCCTCCGCCTCCTCCTCCTCCTCCTCAATGTGGGTGGCAGATGTGGATGGGGACTCCTCCAGCGGCACCCCTCTCTGTTGTGCCATATTGTGCAGAGCACAACACACGACCACAATGCGTCCCACTCTGTCTGGTGCGTATTGAAGCGCTCCCCCAGAACGATCAAGGCACCTGAAGCACATCTTGAGCAGCCTTATAGCATGCTCAATTGTAGACCTGGTAACGATGTGGCTGTCGTTACTTCGACGCTATTGCTCGGTGGTGGGGGTTCCTCAGAGGTATCATGAGCCACGTGTGCAGGGGGTATCCCTTGTCCTCGAGGAGCCAGCCCTTACGAGTGTTCGGTGTGTGGAAGAGGGGCGGGATGTTGGACTCCCGGAGGATGAAGAAATTGTGGCAGCTGCCAGGGTATCTGGTGCACACGTGAAGGAATATCTTGCGGCGGTCACAAACGAGCTGAGTGTTGATGGAGTGATAGCTCTTGATGAACAGTCCTGGCTCGTGTGGAGGTGCTCGTATTGCTATATGGGTGCAATCAATTACACCCTGCACCCGTGGGAAGCCAGCCAAGGCATGGAATCCCACTGTCCTCTCCGTCTGGCTGAGGTCGTCCATGGGGAAGTTGACGTAGTGCGAGGCTCTGCGAAACAAGCCGTTGGTGACCTGCCTTATGCACTTGTATGCAGACTGAGAGACCCCGGCGGTGTCCCCAGTGGCACCCAGGAATGATCTGGAGGTGAAGAAGTTGAGGGCAGTGGTGACTTTGACAGCGACAGGTAAGGAGATGCTGCTCAGCCCAGCTGGGCGCAGCTTGGCATGAAGGAGGCTGCAGATGTCTGCGACTACCTGGCGCCTGACTCTGAGCCTCTGTATGCACTGCTCCTCAGAGAGGTCCAGGAATCTGAGCCTCGATCTGTAGACCCTGTTGGGAGGGTAGTGCCTCCTGCAGCGTTGCTCTCTCTGTTGTTGCCCTCTGTGCTCTTGTGCAGGTGCCTGTGGCGCAGCACTGTGTTGTGGAGCACCATGTGCAGAGGTGGACGCTGTGCCCGGCGAGGCTGATGATGTTGCTGTCCTCGGATGAAGTGGTGAATGCAGCCATGGCACCCCCCATCCTGACGGTGTGAGTTTGAGGGGGTCCGTAAAGTAGGTAAATATGTTTGCACAGCAGAGTTTTGGGTGGAAAGTTAGGATTTTGAGTGGAAACACAAAGGTATTGCAGCCAAAACTTTGTCTGAAGTGACAGAGTGCCTTGTTGCAATAAATGATGTTTTCTTCCCACCTGTTAAATAAGCATTTGCTTCGCCCACTGGCTGCTGGCTGAAACACAATCTGTTGCAACAGGGAGTGTTTCCCACAGCACGGGAAACACACTGAGGATCCTTCAAAATCGTACCCCTGCCAAAATGTCTAGTCAATCATGTAGTTCAGGTACCTCAACTATCGGAGAAACTATGCAAATTATCATCCCGCTGGCTTTAATTGCCGGTGGGACTTCCACATTCGGGAGGCGCGCGCGCACCCAGATGCATCACTGGGGAACCCGGAAATCAGCGGGTTGAGCCGGGCTGCGAACCCACTCGGCATTTTAGCGATTATTGGAGCCCCCCCCCGCCCCCACTCAGTCACCTGGAAATTAGCCCCAAAGTATTCATGTGACAAGTCCATATCTACCATATCCTTATTATCCATAGTATCACCTGCATCTGGTCCATATTTCCCCTTATTGCTCTCTCTTAATGTATTTGTAAAAACTTTTACTGATGCTTTGTTATCCCTTGCAAGTTTTTTTCATACTCCTTTTTTGCACCTCTTTATATTTTCTTCATACCCCTTTGTTGCTTTTTATAGCTCTCCCACTATATCATAACCCCTGTGGTAACTTGTGCCTGCAGCTCACTGACCTTATTTATCATGCTGCATGCATTTACGCACATGTACTCCAAATCCGCCTTAGTCTGCTTTGTATTTCTCCCCTGTTTGATCCCTCCTCTTTCTGGACTACTCTTTATTCTAATGCTATTTGTCTCTCCCAGTCTTGTATGCACCTTGTTTCTCCTCTCTGATGCTTCATCCTGGTCCCCCTCCCCCTGCCAATCAACATTCCTAGTTTTCTTAAATTTAATTCCATAGAAAAAAAACGTAACATTTTAAGAAGGTGGAATATTTTTACAGCTTTTCAACATAAGCCTCGGGCACATGTTTCGTATAACTAGAGGGTCATTGTAAAAGGAGACAAGGAGAATTTCAAGTACAATAAGGGTTAGTCGACATCAGTAGTGCATGTATATGTGTTAATTTAAAAAATATAGGTGGCTATGAATTGCCAGTAACTCAGGCTGTACATATCTTTCGGATAAGATGTCAAACCAAAAGCCATCTGTCTGTTCTGGTGCTTCACGTGGATTTTAAATGTAGCATTACTTGAAAGAGAGCAAACCGTTCTCCCATTGCTCTGAGTAATGTTCCTATCTACTGAGCTGGCCCATTGAATGGCGGAGCAGGCTCGAGGGGTCTTATGGCCTACTGCTGCTCCTAGTTCTTATGTTCTTATAGCAGAGAAGATTATGGGGAGATTTAATAGAGGTGTTCAAAATTATGAAGAATTTTTGATAGAGTAAATAGGGAGAAACTGTATCCACTGGCAGGAGGGTCAGTAACCAGAGGACACAGATTTAAGGTAATTGGCAAAAGAAGCAGAGGGGAGATGAGGAGAATTTTTTTCACACAGCGAGTTATTATGATTTGGAATGCACTGCCTGAAAGGGTGATGGAAGTAGATTCAATAATAACTTTCAAAACGGAATTGGGTAAATACTTGAAGGGGAAAAAATTGCAGTGCTATGGGAAAAGAGATGGGGCATGGTACTAATAGGATAGCTCTTTCAAAGAGCTGGCACAGGCATGATGGGCCGAATAGCCTCTTTCTGTGCTGTTTGAAAGCAGGGAATGCTACCTTGCATTAAGAGGTGCATCCTTCCTTTTACAGTCAGGAAACACACCGGATATTGTGCTGGTCAAGGGGGCAGGCTGCCCGATTCTGCAGGCGACTGGGAGGACAGCTTGTCCTTCAAATGTTAATGATGCCTAGGAATTAACATAACTCAGGCTGCACACTATTGTCATGCAGGCATGCTACACACCCCGACCGCCCAGATGGATTCCTGCTTCGAGTTAAAAATCGACCCTAATGTTTAAGCTCACACAAGACTAATAGCCTCTTGGGCAAAGTAGTGGAGGGCATCCAACAGCCATGGAACTATACTGTAGCAAGAGGTTAACACCTTCAGGAAAGGAGAGAAAATCGGTAAGAAAGAAAGGTGTTGGATGCACATCAATTTAGAGACAGGGAACACAGTCTTTGTGTACTCTTCAAAGTCTAATCTATAATAGAGTGTCACAGCTAAAGTACATTCATGAAGAATCTCTCCACAGGGACCCTTTTATTTGCCTTATGCTCAATAATTGATGTCAACTATAGTCACTCAGAGAAAACAGCTCAAGATTGTTCCTCTGCTGGCCATGCATTGAAAAATGCACTTACTGAGGCTACAGTCAATGATCCTGCAGAATATGGGATAGAGCTCATTAAAGCAATAGGTGAAAGCCAAATGCTTTAATTAGCCTGAGATCCCCGATTCCAATATTAAACCCACTGGGGATTTCTAGGGTCATGTGGTTCAATGCATTAAAAGGCCCAATGTGCTATCCCTCAAAATAGTAGGATATAAGTTCATACAATAATAATAAACTCCGAATTCTGGAAATTTGAAGTTAAAAACAGAAAGCATTAGAAATACATAGGCCCCAATTTTAATCGCCCCCACCTGGCAGAAACTGGGTGGGGAGGCAGTTAAAATTACAGGTATCTGTTACCCCCACGATCCCTCTTCCTAAATTCAAGCTGAGGCCTGAGTTGGGGGGGGGAGGGTGTGGAAACAGCATTGGCTTCCCTATCAGGCAAAACCTGCCAGGAGCTGGATCCTGGGCCAGACCTGCTGGGAGGGGGATTCCTGGGCCAAAAGAGGCCCAGCAGTTTAGTTTAAATTTTATTTTTCAGGTTTTCAGGCCAGAAGGGGCAGGTGTGCTCCCCCGGAGCCGCACAAGGAAGCCTCGGCCCTGCCTCGAACCCGGCTCAACCCTCTCCCCCCCGATCCTGGCCAGACCTACCCCCCCAGCCCTGATGTCCATCCACCCCCCAGCCCTGATCACAAGCCTCCAACCCCCCCTTCCCTGATTGTGCCCCCGAGTCCCACTAACTGCCAGGGATCATCCCCACGGACCCCGGCAGCAGCCTCCTGCTATTTGCTTGCTGCTGTCGGGCAGGAGACTGAATCATTTTATTTAAATGAGGCTCTACCATTGAGACCAGCAGGACCTCCACGGGTTCTTCGGCTGATTACGGCCTCCCCGTACCCTCCTCGCTTCCCCATAAATATCAGGGCCATAGCATCTGATAAGAGGCGTTAATATATCAGCTCTAGACCCTAACCTTGATTTTCCAATTGGCATTACTTTAACACTGCCATTACTCCCTGCAGTTTAAATGGAGTAATGCCACCATTGAATTAAGTGGCGTGCATATAATGGCCTTCACCCTATACCTGTGCTTCTCTAGCCCGGATTTTAATGCAGCCTGACTAGCATCCATATCAAGCTCTATACAGTCCTGAGAGACCAATCTGTGAGATACACAAATCTATAGCAAACAAAGGGTGCAAAACTCTGCGCATTGGGAGTCCAAGGAGTTCATGAGAAGGCTCAACACCAATAGCAGGAGTAGATTTCCAAGGAGACGCATAGCACTCATTTTATGGCGTGCCAGGTGATTATACAGTCAATTCATGCCTGAGCACAAGTTCTGAATATATGGACCCTCCAAGCATCATAGAATCACAGCTTCCTGCAGCATTCCTGCATGACCACCGGTTGGATATCATTGGTACGGCCAATTACAGGCAGCTAATTACAAAAATAGTTATGTAACAACTCTGTTAATTATAAAGAGTTACATATCAATCCTAGTCATTTGCAAGCAATTATGTAACAGAAAACAGAGAGTAGGGGTTAAGGGTAGCTACTCAGACTGCCAAAAAGTGGGAAGTGATGTTCCACAGGGATCGATGCTGGGACCACTATTGTTCACAGTTTACATTAACAACTTGGATTCAGGAATTGGAAGTACAATTTCAAAATTTGCAGACAACATCAAATTGGGGTCATACATAGGAAGAATGTGTCAAAATGCAAGAGGACATCAATAATCTTGCAGAATGAGTGTGTAACTGGCAAATGAATTTCAGTATAGATAAGTGTAAGGTGGTGCATTTTGGTGGGAAGAATAAAGATGCCACATACTGCTTGAATAATAAGAGTCTAAATGGGATAGAGGAGCAAAGGGACCTAGGGGTACAGATACACAGATCGCTAAAAGTAGCAATGCAGGTTAATAAGGCCGTAAAAAAACAAATCAAGCACTGGGGTTCATTTCTAGAGGGAGAGAATTGAAAAGCAGAGAAATTATATTAAACTTGTATGAAACCTTGGTTGGACCACACTTGAAGTGCTGTGCACAGTTCCGGCCTCCATATTATAGAAAGGATATAGAACCATTGGAGAGGATGCAAAAAAGATTCACAAGGATCATACAAGAATTGAGAGGATATACTTATCAGGAAAGGCTGAACAGGCTGGGGCTCTTTTCTCTAGAAAATTGAAGGCTGGGGGGTGATCTGATAGAGATCTTTAAGATAATGAAAGGGTTTGATGAGGTAGATGTAGAGAAAATATTTCCACTTGTCCAGATCTAGAGGTCATAAATATAAAATAGTCACTAATAAATCAAATAGGGAATTCAGGAGAAACTTCTTTACCCAAAGAGTGGTTGGAATGTGGAACGTGCTACCACAAGGATTAGTTAAGGCGACTAGCATAGATGCATTTACGGGGAAGCTAAATAAGCACATGAGGGAGAAAGGAATAGAAGGGTATGCTGATAGGGTTAGATGAAGTAGGGATGGAGGAGGCTCGTATGGAGCATAAACAGCGGCATAGACCAATTGGGCCGAATGGCCTGTTCCTGTGCTGTAGTCTTGATGTAAGTTGGTATAATTCTTCCCAATTACAAAGTTACGTACCAATCCTAGTCATTTACAAGTAGTTTTTTCATAATTCTTCTCAATTACAACTAGTTATATAAGAAACGTATTTAACTCAACTGAAAGGAAAGTCACCCTATAGAAAATAAAAGGGTTTGAAATCGTTGTATAATATTAACAATGAACATATTAATGCATCCATATGAAATTCATTTCTCCATTATTTTAGCAAAAGTTTATGTTGAATGGGTTTTATTAAAAAAGAGACATGTCATACAAATATGAGTTAATTACTCATATCACACAGCACCAAATATTTTTACAAAGTGCTATAAAATGTCAGAACTGTCAAGATTATATATGTGTGTAGGGGAATATGTGCAAAGGTGTGCTCACAGAGAATGTAGCTCAGGAAATCCCGGGGGCACAGCCTGTGATTTCCTGAGAATCACCCCGAATAGTTCTAATCCTCCCTGTAACCTCCTCCAGCCCTACAACCCTCCAAGGTCTCTGCACTCCTCCAATCTGACCTCTTGCGCATCCCCGATATTAATCGCGCCACTATTGGCGGCCGTGCCTTCAGCTGCCCAAGCCCTAAGCTCTGGAATTCCCTCCCTAAATCTCTCTGCCTCTCTACCTTTCCTCCTTTAAGATGCTCCTTAAAGGTTGGTCAAACCTACCTCTTTGACCAAGCTTTTGGTCACCTGTCCTAATATCTCCTTACGTGGTTCGGTGTCGAATTTTGTTTGCTAACGCTCCTGTGAAGCGCCTTGGGACATTTTACTACGTTAAAGGTGCTATATAAATGCAAGTTGTTGTTCTAATGCAGTAACAGAACAATGCCTGATAGCAGAATGAAAGTGCTTTGTGATGAACGATGTTAGAATACAGAAAATCTCATTGACCTTTTAAGTTTGTGTTTGACTGTTATAAAGGCAGCAACTCTGATCAGCAAAGTTCACATAAGAACACTTAATGCGCTCCTGTATGACTTCTTCTAGCTTCATAGTGATTGCTTTTATAACTGAGTGGCTTGCTAGGCCATTCCCGAGGACATTAAGAGTCAACCACTTAGTGTGTAATTGGAGTTCCATGTTGGGCTGACAGGTCCTCTTCCCTTGAAGAAAGGACATTAGTGAACAAGTTGGGTTTTTAATGACAAGATTTTGTGATTATTTTTCCTGGTGCCAGCCCACAAATTACAGATTTATTGAATTTAATTCCACAACTTTCCATGGTAGGGATTGAACTCACTACCGCAGGGTTGCTAGTTCAGTACAATATCCACTAAATTACCATGCAGTGTACAAAATTGACCAAATCATTCCTTGCTGATTAAGGTAGAGCTCACACCTTAACTATAAGAAATGAATGCAATCAATGGGCAGCATTTTGGTACCCGGTATCGGGTGCGTTCCTGGCAGGGGGGCCCCGAAAATCGGGAAATCCTGGAGCGGGACCGGAGCCCGCCTCGAACCTGCGCACTTCCGGGTTCCCCACTGACACGCCGGCGTGCGCGCGCAGCCCCCGCTGGTGGGAATCCCACAGGCAATTAAAGCAAGCAGGATGCCACTTGAACGTATTTATTTGGCTTGTTCAGGTCATTAACTGACCTGATTAAGGGATTATGTGAGGAGGGGTGGGATTTTAGTGCAAACTGGGACTGTTTCCCACACTGGGGGAAACACTCCAAGTTCAAATGGACCTGTTGCAGCCATCAGCCTGTGGCAGCTGCAAAGGTCCATTTGACAGGTGGGGGGGGGGGGGGCGGGGAGACCCTCACTCATTGCAGGAGGCCACTCTGTCACTTGGGACAAAGTTTGGCCTCCACCACCCTCCTCCTGACAATCAAAGTCACCAACTTGCACACTTACCCCGGTGTCCAGACACATGTACCTACCTTGTGGACCCCCTCAGATGTACATCTTCCGGATGGGGGCCGCCGTAGCTGCAGTCATGACCTCCTCGGAGGGCGAACAGCATCACCAGCCTTGCCATCCACGCCGTCCACCTCTGACACGTGGAGCTCCACAACAGAGTGCTGTGACACATCCACCTGCACAGCAGGAGGGAGGGCTACCGCAGAGAGAGATGCGTCGCAGAGGGCACTACCCTCGCCACAGGGTCCACAGACCGAGGCTCAGCTTCCTGGACCTCTCTGAGCAGCAGTGCACACGGAGGCTCAGAGTCACTCGACATGTAGTCGTGGACATCTGCAGCCTCCTTCATGCCAAGCTACTCCTGGCTGGCCCGAGCACCATCTTCTTACCTGTCGCTGTCAAAGTCACCACTGCCCTCAACAACCTCTCCTCCGCATCCTTCCAGGGTGCAACCGGGGACATCACCGACGTCTCTCAGCCGTCTGCACAAAAGAGCCCTGCAAATACACCTACACCCACTCTGCAGTGACACAATGGGTGGCATCAGTTGTGGGTCTTCATAGTGATCCTCAGGAAAGGGCATTATTGCACAGACCAGACAAGATTTGCGAAGACATGGCAGTAGTGGTGCCAATATAATATGTAATGTGAGTTGGTCAGAAATTCAATATAAGTAACAACCATGACAAACCCTCAAACACCCTTGTGCATCCCCTTCATGCTCACGACACGTTTGCCTTACGCTGCCTACTGCACATATGTGAAGCATGCCCTGTGGCTGCAGCACAGGTAGTGGCAGGTTGAGTGAGGCTGACCGTGAGAGAGATGCACGAGAGGGTGAGTATGGGATAGAGCCATGAGATTGTATGAGGATTGGGTTGAGTGGTAGTGGCGGGATGAGTACTGGCGAGGTGAGTAGGTGCAGGTACGATGAGGATGAGGTTTGAGTGGGTATGAGGGGTGATGTGACAGAGTAGTGTTGGCAGTGCAGAAGGAGATGTGGGGTGGGGGCGGTGATGTGGCGGACGGAGTGTAGGGGAATGAGTAAGTGTACTCACTTTGGCTGACCTACTGAGGTCATTGGAGCGCCTCCTGCACTGTATGCAGGTGGGTGATATGTTGGTGGTGCAGGTGACCTCCTCTGCCACCTCGAGCCAGGCCTTCCTGGTGGCAGAGGCAGGCCGCTTCCTCCCGCCCGCCGGGGGGAAGATCTCTGTCCTCCCCCTCCTCCTCACCCCATGTATTGATACCTGGAGTGAGGCATCATTAAACTGGGAGCAGCCTTCCCCCTGGGTTGCTCCATGCTGTGATTTTTTCTGTTTGTTGCAGCATCTGTCAGTGGAGGACTGCCCCCTTAAATAGAGCTCCTCCAGCTGACAGATCTTACTGCGCATGCGCAGCCCGCCCGACGCGCAGATCAGCAGTGGGGAACCCGGAACAACAGGTAAGTGGATCCAATTATGCTACGATCGCGCGGGGAGCTGACTGATTTCACCGGGCCCATTACCCACGCGCCCGATAGCCCCCCCGCCGAGAACCCGCAGCCCTGGTAACATCGGGCCCAATGTGTTCATATGAAATTGCTTTGCCTAGGATCTGAAAGAAGATCCCGCCGTAACTTCGGCGGAACATCTCAGAACCCCCGGAGAAACAGCATTAACAGCTGTCTGTGCCATTTCTCCAGAATTTTCACCGATCTCCTGCTGAAGTCACGACGGGATATTGGGAGAACTCTCAATGAAAATTCTACCCCTAGCAGTTTAGCACCTTTGCTAAAATAATGGACCTAAGCATGTTAACTAAAACCACACATCATGATTTCAACCTCAAGGAGTTTTTTCCTTTGCCTATTCTGCCGGTCTTTTTCAAACGTTTAGCAAAACTGCCAGCTTCCCCAGTTGCTTAGTTGTTAATCCATCTGCCTAGTGTGAAACTGAACTACAGAGGTTTGGGTAATTCTCAACAATTTCCACTTATGGCTGTTATCCAACAGACAGCCTGTTCTTCTAGACTTGTAACACTATATACCACTGCAATTATAATGCAATATTATGTGCTGTCATTAATTTGGAATTTTTCAACAAATCTCCAGATGAATTAGGTTTCCAAGACTGTTTACAGAATTAACCCATGCGTTGCCAACTACCTCTATCCTGAACAGCACTGAGCATCCTAAAAATCAATGAAGCATTTATTTCTTGCTTCATTGAATAACCAGCTTTGCCTACATTCAAGATTAATGCTTATACATATGTTTACATTTTCCCAATGTTACCACCTAATAGTTGCCACTCTCCGCAAATTATGGTGCTCGACAATTGAGCAGTTACTATTCTACATTAAAAACAGAAAATGTGGAAATCCACAACGGGTCAGTCAGCAGATATTAAGACTTTGAGGTCATCGAAACTTCTGATGGCGCCTGATGCAAGTTACCACACAACGCATTAAACTGTCCTTTCTCTTTCTGATGTTGACTAATCCATTATGCATTTCCAGCATTTTCAGAGTTAACTTTCACAAGGGTAAATTTTCTGGTACCAGCCTTGTGGTGGGGGACAAGATCGCAGCGAGTGTTGTTTTTGCTGGTATTCACAAAACATGAAATTGCGTGAAGTTCCGAGGTTGGCCTAATTAAATATTCATAGGAAGTACATCTCCTGAATTTGGATCTGGCACTGGAAGCTTAAGTGGGAACTTATGCACTGCAGCAGCTCTTTAAAGGCTTTTGAGGCTGAGTTAGATAGATTCCTGATTAACAAAGGTGATAGTAGGTAGGCGGGAAATGGGGTTGAGGTCACAATCAGATCAGCCATGATCTTATCAAATGGCAGAGCAGGCTTGAGGGGCCAGATGGCCTACTCCTGCTCTTAATTTGTATGTTCGTAGGAGCATTACTGGACTGGCAAGGATGAGGTTGCTGTCCTTAACGCCAACTGCTCCCGTTAAAATAAGACAAGATGTGTCAAAAAATGGCCAGGACTGGGCAACTATCACAGCATAGGATGTGGCAGAAGCAATTGTATGCCTGACTCTGACATCCAGCCAGCTCACTTGCTCCTCCCACTGGGGAAGCTCCTGGAAGTAGCACTAGGATAAATTTTGGAAGATACACCCAGGGGAAGAACAGGGTAAAAAAACATTAATGGGACATACACTGAACACTTCATAGAATCATGCAGCACAGAAGGAGCCTGTGCCGGATCTTTGAAAGAGCTATCCAATTAGTCCCACTCCCCTGTTCTTTCACCATAGCCCTGCAAATTTTTCCTTTTCAAGTACATATCCAATTCCCTTTTGAAAGTTACTATTAAATCTGCTTCCACCACCCTTTCAGGCAGTGTATTCCTTTCCTGTGCATCACTTGTAAGGAAGTCAATTAATTGCACTTTATTTCAGCTTTGTAAAGAGAGGTCGGCTCTGAATTTCCACGGGAGTTTACTTGGTCTCCTGCCGTAACTTCACTGGGAGACCAGCAGAACTCCCAGATACGTGGCATAAATGGTTGAAAATGGCAATGAGCTTCATCTGTTGGGAGCACCTATCAGGAATTGGGGGTAAGCACTCATAGAATCATAGAATGATGCAGCATAGAAGGAGGCCATTCAGCCCATCGTGCCTGTGCTGGCTCTTGGAAAGAGCTATCCAATTAGTCCCACTCCCCTGCCCTTTCCCCGTAGTCCTGCAAATGTTTCCCCATCAAGTGTTTACCCAATTCCCTTTTGAAAGTTATTATTGAATCTGCTTCCACCACCCTTTCAGGCAGTGCATTCCAGATCATAACAACTTGCTGCGTAAAACAATTCTCCTCATCTCCCCTCCGGTTCTTTTACTAATTATCTTAATTCTGTGTCCTCTGGTTATTGACCCTTCTGCCACTGCAAACAGTTTCTCCTTACTTACTCTATCAAAACCCTTCATGATTTTGAACACCTCTATTCAATCTCCCCTCAACCTTCTCTGGTCTAAGCAGAACAACCCCAGATTCTGTAATCTCTCGAAATAGCTGAAGTCCCACTTCCCTGGTACCATTTTAGTAAATCTCTGCATCCTCTCTAAGGACTTGACATCCTTCCTAATGTGTGCTCAGAACTGGACACAATACTCCAGTTGGGACCTAACCACTCCCTCTGATTTTCCGTCCATTAAAATGAATGGGTGAAAAATGTTTATGGAAACATTCCTGTGTTCCCGATATGCAGTGCTAGTGGGCGAAGTTCCTTTCCTGGAACACAGATTTTAAAAATTACTCCCTTATTGTCAGTTTGTCTTAATTGGTAGCATTTTTACCTGTGAATTAAGAGGTTGTGGGTCCAAACCACACTCTTGGACTTGAGCTTATAATCTGGAGAAACACTGCATTTTTGGAAGTGCCATCTTTTGGAATAGGCATTAAACTGCGGTTCGCTGGAATTCCCATCCTAAACCACTCCACCTCTCTACTTCTCTCTTCACTTTAAAAACTTTATCAAACCCAAGCTTTTTTCTGTCACTTTTAATCTCTCTCTTCATGGCTAGGTGTCTGCTCCCTAATCTACCCCTATTGTGAAGAGCGTTGGGATGTTCTTTCTGTTAAAGGCTGTATGCAAATTTAAACTGTTGTTCAGGTTGAAGATCCTGGAAGGAATCTTCAACTTCCACCTGAAATTGAGTTGGTGGAGCGGCCTCACTGCTCGACCGAAGCCTGCGTCGGGAGACCCAAACCATTTTGAGATTCAGTCTGACATTTTAATGTGTAGCCAGCAAGCTGTGGGCACTAAATGCCCGCTCGGCTGCAGCTCTCCAGTTGTGGGATGGCAGGAAATCAGCTGGCTTCTATGCTGAGCTGGCTGGCAGGTCGGGCCTGGGAGAAGGGGGCGGCGAGCACGAGCTGTCATCGAGTCGCGGTCATTTTCTGGAGTCGGGTGGAGCACTCCTGCTCCTCCAGCCCTCACAAAAATAAAAAAATAAATGTTTGGGGTGCTCTGTGGGACGGCCACTAGCAGTCCCTTTAAGGACCATGTGTTAGGCCTCTCACCATGTGGCACAAATGGGTGGAGCATGCACGGCACACGCTCGGGGGCAGGACCCCAATTTGCATATTTGAACAGCCCCCCCCCCCCACCCAAAACAGGTGGCTGCGCTGTTCACCTGTACATGCCTACCTGAAAATCGCATCAAGGGGAGGCCAAGGTGATCCCTCCAATTTTCAACCACCAGCTGCCTGTTTTTCAGGCAAGAAATTGGTGGCCAGCAGTTGAGAATTGATCCCCTCCTATGTGTCTATTTGAAGAAGAGCAAGGGAGTTGTTCTGGTGTCCTGGCCAACATTTCTCCCTCAGCTAACACCACCAAAAAGAGATTAACTGGTCTTTCCTCTCTCTTGCTGTTTGCGGGATCTTGTTGTGTGCAGAGTGGCTGCTCTGTTTGCCTACATAACACCAGTGAGCGAGCGCAATTCACAAATTCATTAGTTGTTAAGCAATCCTGAAGACATGATAAAGTGTGGTATAAATGCAGACATTTTCTTTACAGAAGGAAAATCCAGTTGGACCAAATTGCAGGAACGAGCAGTAGCCACTGGAATTCTTGCGTTATGGTTTCAGCTGGATAGGTAATAAAGTTATCCAGGCTGTCGGGTACTGATAGAGTTCATCAGTCAGTGCGTGCAATTGTCAATGTAATGCCAATGCATAGCGAGCAATATTTCAGGAGCTAAATTTCCTCATTCAATTATCATTTAATCCAAATGAAAGGTCAGGAGTGTAAATCTGTCTTCCAACATTTATTTGAATAAGTGGTAAGTGATAGTCTGTTTTGTTTAATGTTGAAAAATGTAATTGAAGGGACAAGGCCCATAGTTTAAGACACCACCATGATTGAAAAGAATAGGATAGAAGATGAGGTAAATCAGAAAGTAGTTATACCAAGCCTGGGATTTAAAACCCTGCAGATTATACAAGGAAGAGAATTAAGAGGGAGCGAAGGGGATACTGAGAATGACCTGTGAGTTTAACTTAAAAGATTAATGCCAATCCAAAAAATTTAATGGAAGTACCAAGGGTGTCATTCTGAAATGTTGACATTATGGCGCACAGGTCATATGCAGACCACGAGGCCTGGCTATCAGGGTCACAATGCCACGGTAACTCATTTCCTACCAGTGGTAACAAAGTGATAATTCTGCAATTCTCTGTTCCCAGTGGAGAGCCCCTCTAAGGAACTACCACAGGATCAAAGCAAGGGCATTCCCACTCAGCTGGACAATGGAGTCAGATGGATGGTGTGGTCAACTGTGTTAAAAGCTACAGAAATAAAGATGAGGGATAGTGGACCATGACCGCAGTCACAGAGGATGTCACTTTTGACTTTGATTAACCTGATCAGAGAGATTCAAACATAGAGTTACGGGAAAGATGGCAGACAGGTATGTGGCCAGCATCATTGCTTTCTACTCCACACCTGCAGATAACGCAGTGTCTTTTGGAATACAGGCGATAGCTGTTGGGAATTGCAGGCAACACAAACTGCACAATGCTACCTATTCACTCCTACAGCTGTGTGATAAGAGATCTGTGATACAACCTTGTGATAGAAACCTGTGATGGAGAACTGTGGTACAGATCTGTGATACAGCCCCGTGGTACAGATCTGTGATACAGCCCCATGATACAGCCCTGTGGTAGAGAGCTGTGCTAAGCTTTATGATACAGCCCTGTGATTCGGCCCTGTAAAGATAATTTCCTCATGTTATTTTTGAATACTGAGAAAAGTGCTAAATGCAGATGAATCATCCGTTGGCACTTTCTCGAAAACATTCCACTTTACTGACAGCTACTTTTTCGTTAAAATTAGTGAACACAGAAATGTCGGTCCCTGATAACTTAATTACTTTTTCATCTATCACCCTACTGCACAATTGAGACATTTGACTGTAATTGCTATTAGGTTTTGTACCAAAGACAATTAACACTTTGTCTTATCCTGGTTCAGCTCCATTAGCTCTCCTCGTCACTTAGGTAACAGTGCTTTGAAGTTTGAATGTCTATGTCGGTTGTTCTTGTTTTAACCCTTAAATCATATTGAATTCATATACTGTAATCCAAAAATTGATGTAATAATGGCTAGCTTACAATTTTCCTACAGCCACTTTCACTAATCAGTAGGTCAACCTACCTACTGATGAATGCAAAGCTGATCTTTAGCCAAACCATTGAGTCATTACTTAAAGTACTTCAAATTTTTAAAGTTCATTGTTTTTTATATTCATTCTTGGGATGTAAGTGTCGCTGGCAAGGCCGGCATTTATTGCCCATCCCTAGTTGCCTTTGAGAAGGTGGTGGTGAGCCGCCTTCTTCTTGAACTGCTGTAGTTCATGCGGTGAAGGTATTCCCACAATGCTGTTAGGTAGGGAGTTCCAGGATTTGACCCAGCGATGATGAAGGAATGGCCGATATATGTCTAAGTCGGGATGGTGTGTGACTCGGAGGATAAATGTATGTTGGTGGCAGGAATGGGATAGTCCAACTGCCAACTTCACATATAAAGGAGATAAACGTCACACCTTCAATGGCCACCTGTACTCAATTTTTTTTATGGGTGTTGAATAGTCGTCAGAGGTAACAGGAAATGTGCCTGCTTGCTGGAAGGGCCTCACAATCATTGATGGCATGTTGTTGATAGGGGTGAGTGGTGCTCACAGGTTTTGGGGTCACGGTTTGGTCCTGGTGCTCCAACATCAATATAAAATAATCACTGAATATGGGCTACATTGGGACCTCAGTTGGTAAATTCATTGCCTACAATGGAACTGAGGCATTCAGATCAGTCTGTACAGATTTTAGATAGGACAATCGTGGGGAAAGGGTGGGGGGAGGCACTATAACTGGCCTCAACGCCTCGGGCTATGAATGGGAAAAAATTAGCTGGGGTATAGGAACATAGGGAAGTACAGGACTTAAGAAGACTCTTCAATCCATCTAACCAGTTTCAAAAGCTATTACCTCTCAATCATCCATTCCCCAAATATCTATACAATTCTTAAATTTTTCCATACCTTCACTCCTTCCTTGGGCAGTCCATTCCGCACATTCACCAGTCTCTATGCAAAGTAGTTACATTTTACGCAGGGATTGGTGCACCTTCCCTCTTCAAAGCTTGACCAGTTTTTGGAGCTGACTGGCGTTCATAGACTTCTGTTGGACAGTCAACGTGTGTGGACATCAGGTGAGAATGAGATCGGGTGATTCTTCCCCTCACCCGCCTCACCCAAGTAGTAGAACGCTTCCCAGCCCTACAACCCTCCGAGATCTCTGCGCTCCTCCAATTCTGGCCTCTTGCACTCCACCATTGGCGACCGTGCCTTCGGCTGCCCAGGCCCTAATCTCTATAATTCCCCCTCTAAACCCCTGCCCCTCACTACCTCTCTCTCCTCTTTTAAGAAGCTCCTTAAAACCTACTTCTTTGACCAAGCTATTGGTCATGTGTCCTATTATCTCCTTATGTGGCTCGGTGTCAAATTTTGTTTGATAACGCTCCCAAGAAACGCCTTGGGATGTTTTACTGGATTAAAGGCACAACGTTGTTATCTAGGCTCAAGCAATTGGGCAATGTAGAAGATAATGGCACCTGTGCCCAGCTGGGAGTTAAAATTTTTGGGAGATGAGGAGAGAAAATTGTAAGGAGGGGGAGGACAACTAAAAGTTCTCATAATCCTTTATTTATAAACCTGTGGTTATTCATGCCGTGACTAGAAGGGTTATGAATTCAATGACAGAAAGAGAACAATGATATAGCGTATTCAGACAGTCGTATGGCTCCTTTCAATGTTTTATGAAAATTTAAAGATTTTGAGTCAAAGGACCCGCTATTACCATGGCAGTGGGTTCGCGGCGGGGGGTCGACTGAGCGCGTGGGTAACATGCCCGGTGAAATCAGTCTGCCCCGCACGCAATCGCAGGCTGATTGGAGCCACTTACCTGTTCTTCCGGGTTCCCCGCTGGTAAGCTGCGCGGTGGGCGGACTGCGCCTGCGCAGTAAGGTCTGTCAGCTGGAAGAGCTCTATTTAAAGGGGCAGTCCTCCACTGACTGATGCTGCAAGAAATAGGAAACATTACAGCATGGAGCAGCCCAGGGGGAAGGCTGCTCCTCGGTTTAATGATGCCTCACTCCAGGTATCATTGGATGGGGTGAGGAGGAGGGGGTGGACAGAGATCTTCCCCCCCGCTGGGCGGGAGGAAGTGGCCTGCCTCTGCCACCAAGAAGGCCTGGCTCGAGGTGGCAGAGGAGGTCACCTGCACCACCAACATATCGCGCACCTGCATACAGTGCAGGAGGCGCTGCAATGACCTAAGTATGTCAGCCAAAGTGAGTACACTTACTCATTCCCCTACACTCCGTCTGCCACATCACCGTCCCCACCCCACATCTCCTTCTGCACATCCAACACTACTCTCATCCTCCTCACATCCACTCAAACCTCATCCTCATCTTACCTGCACTTACTCACCTCGCCAGTACTCATCCCACCACTACCACTCAACCCAATCATCATACAGTCTTATGGCTCTATCTCATACTCACCCTCTCATGCATCTCTTTCACAGTCAGCCTCACTCAACCTGCCACTACCTGTGCTGCAGCCAAAGGCATGCATCACATATGTGAAGTAGGAAGCGTAAGGCAAACGTGTCGTGAGCATGAAGGGGATGCACAAGGGTGTTTGAGGGTTTGTCATGGTTTTTACTTCTATTTAATTTCTGACCAACTCACATTACATATTATATTGGCACCACTACTGCCACGTCTTTGCGAATCTTGTCTGGTTTGTGCAATAATGCCCTTTCCTGAGGATCACAATGAAGACCCACAACTGATGCCACCCATTGTGTCACTGCAGAGTGGGTGTAGGTGTATTTGCAGGGCTTTTTTGTGCAGACGACTGAGAGACGTCGGCGATGGCACCCTGGAAGGATGCGGAGGAGAAGTTGTTGAGGGCAGTGGTGACGTTGGCAGCGACAGGTAAGAAGATGGTGCTCGGGCCAGCCGGGAGCAGCTCGGCATGAAGGAGGCTGCAGATGTCCACGACTACATGTCTAGTAACTCTGAGCCTCCGTGTGCACTGCTGCTCAGAGAGGTCCAGGAAGCTGAGCCTCGGTCTGTGGACCCTGCCCTCTGTGACGCATCTCTCTCTGCGGTTGCCCTCCCTCCTGCTGTGCAGGTGGATGTGTCACAGCACTGTGTTGTGGAGCTCCACGTGTCAGAGGTGGACGGCGTGGCCGGCGAGGCTGGTGATGCTGTTCGCCCTCCGAGGAGGCCATGACTGCAGCTATGGCGGCCCCCATCCGGAAGATGTACATCTGAGGGGGTCCGCAAGGTAGGTACATGTGTCTGGACACCGGGGTAAGTGAGCAAGTTGGTGAATTTTCTTGTTAGGAAGAGGGTGGCGGAGGCCAAACTTTGTCCCAAGTGACAGAGTGGCCTCCTGCAATGAATGAGGGTCTTCCCCACCCCCCCCCCCACCTGTCAAATGGACCTTTGCAGCTGCCACAGGCTGATGGCTGCAACAGGTCCATTTGAACTGGGAGTGTTTCCCCCAGTACGGGAAACAGTCCCAGTCAGTTGCAAAATCCCATCCCTGCTAAAATAACAGGTCAGTCAGGTCTGTAAACAACCTGAAGTACCTGTTCAATTACTTTAAGTGGCACCCCGCCAGCTTTAATTGCCGGCGGGAGTCCCACATGCGAGGGCTGCGCACGCATGTGAGCACGTCACTTGGGAAACCCGGAAGTGGGCGGGTTGGAGCCGGGCTCCCGACCCGCCCTGGGAATCCCCGATTTTTCGCAGCCCCCCCGCCACCAACGCACCCGATTGCGGGTGTGAAAATCGAGCCCAAAGTATCTCTGAGTTCCATAAATTTTCAGGTGTTGACCTAAAAATGATGAATGTTCACCTTGCTCCATTTGAACGCAGAGTTAAATCACCCAGAAACTCGGAAGCAGAACGACCGATAAGGGTACAGAATCTTCATTTAAACTTGTAAAATTACATCATACTGGACAAGAATATAATTATCTTTACCTGTCACCTTCCAGTTGCATTCAGATCCACAGGCAATCTACTGACAGCAATTTGATCCACAACTCCTCCCGACCCCACATAAAAACCACGGGCCGCTGCCAGCCACCGCAAGTTCCCTCCCCTTCCGATCGTGACTTCGAACCTCCCCCCACCCCCCCCACCAATTCAATCACCGCCACCACCCTCCCTCCCAGCTATTGCTACCCTCCTGGTCACCCCCTTTCCAATCAGTCCCCTTCCTGTCACCACTCCTCTGATCGACCCCCCTCCTCCCCACTTCTGCCATACCCTTTAAGGACTTGCCTGGGGGCCGCTGATAGCAACACAGTGACCCGACTACCGAGGCCTCTTCTCCATCTTGCTGCCAGGAGATGCCCATTAGGTGCCTGCAACTCGCCAGTTCGATGATAATGAGGCCCGAGACCCAATATTAGGTGTACTTTGGGCCTACCCATTCAGGCGCAGGGATCGATTCCTGCTCCCAGTTTGCCTTGGCTGGCTGGCTGGCACGAACAAATTTCTAGGCCAATATTTTAAGGAAAGAAGGGAACAAAATTGTGCAAAACAAAAGAAAGTCAAAACTCCTGCCAGGATTGAAGATCTATGGTTGCTCCAGCGATTTCCCATTGTAAATCCAACAGTGCATCGGAAGGGCTGGGAATTAGTCTGCAAATCAGGTATGCAGGGTCCCAGCCTTCCACTTACAGCATCTATGGGTCACAGGCTCTCAGCCTGATTTCCAACAGAAGTGGGGCCTACCTGGGGGTGTCCAAATCTTCATCTTCACTTAGATCCACAAAGTTGTTAAAAATTTTAAGAACATTGTTCGGCCACATTATAGATGAATCCTGATAGGACCCACAGGCATCCTTCAGGGGGGCAGGCACATTCTTCAGGATAGTGGCGACCGTGCCCCTACCTGAGCCTGCACCCTTCGCTAGAATTTTCTGCCTCTTTGGGCAGGCAGACAGCCAAGATGTATCCCAAGTTGGGATGAGCACTTGTCTGAATATTAAAATTAGGAGACCTTTCCTGACCCTACTAGCTTTGTAAGGAATCTTACAACACCAGGTTATAGTCCCAACAGTTTTATTTGAAAATCACAAGCTTTCGGAGCTTACCTCCTTCGTCAGGTGAGTGAGTGACCCCTTCACTCACTCACCTGACGAAGGAGGTAAGCTCCGAAAGCTTGTGATTTTCAAATAAAACTATTGGACTATAACCTGGTGTTGTAAGATTCCTTACATTTGTCCACCCCAGTCCATCACCGGCATCTCTACATCATGCCTATTAGCTTTGGCAGTGTTATCGCCAGAGGTCACGGACGGGCAGATCCCAACATGTGGATTTTCTGCTCCACCCTTTGTCTCCATTAGAATGAGTTCCCAAACATGATCTTAGCTGGTGCCTTATAGTCTACACGGCATTTCTTTTCTTTTATTCTGCCTGTCTCTAATGTTGTTTGTCAGGATGATCCACAAGTGAGCCTTACATTTAATGGCTATGAAGAGGTCTTTATCTCATTTACAATAATGGGAAACTCAAAGGGCCTGAAGTTTAATCCTGATAAAATGGTTTGTTATTCCTTTCTTGGTGTTGCTTGGAAATCCAGACCTGTGTGGAAAGACATCAAGGATATTGTCACTTTAATAGAAAATACAACAGCTGCTATGATGTCAAAGAACACTTTTATTCATGATTCATTAAAAACAGTCTGAAATCTGCAAACATAATGGCAATCTTGGTTCCAGCTCTATCAGATCTCTGGGACTTAAATTAGACTTTAATAGCGACCTTAATGATGTGACCACTACTACACAAGAAGTTTAATTTGAAACCTGATGGGATCATTCAGGCAAATGTTGTAGTAGGATATGCATCAGTGCTATTTTCTTTTTGTGTCTATGTGCTTAGCAAGACAAGGCATGACAGGGGACTGAATGTTTTAGCTGCCAGATTGCTCTGGAAAAATTTATGGCTCAGAGGAGAGAAAACAAGAAACACCAGCCGAATCAAAACGTAATTTTTTTTTGCCGTTTGGGATATATTTTATACATTTTCCCATGTACATGATTTCTTTGTTCCCAATCCCCAGTATTTTAATTTCCCCCCTTAGTTTTTTGGGATTCCTCATGACAAGCTAGAGATGTGTTATGGGATATATTTCCAGGGTTAGCTTGGTTGATTGAGGGTTCAATCCCTATTCTGGGACTTCAGGCACATAATTTAGGCCGACACTGCAATGGAGTACTGAAGGAGTGCTGCACCGTCAGGGCGCGCATCCACAGAGGAGATGCTAAGCTGAAATCTTGATTTCATGTTGTATTGGTTCAGATGGATATTAACAATGGCTGCTGCAGTCACCTCTGTAGTTAATGTTATTCATTCTATACAACACATTTGAGAGACTTAATAAAGCACTATATAAATACACGTCTTTTTTTTACCCTGAGTAAAGCTAGTTCTACATTCAAAAGATCAGTGAGATACTTCAATTTCCTGGATAGGTTCTCTTCAAAGCCCGTATTGTGAGGCTCAGAAGAGATATGACATTATTATCATCTATCATCGAGGCTGCTATGACTGTCCTCGAGGCTGCTATGACTGTCCTCCATACATTTTTATTCATCATCCATGATGGTAATTCTTTAATGGGAATTTCTATATTCCCATTGTACAAGTTGAGCATTGTACTTAAATTCTAGGGCGACCGCTCTCTTTGTTTCCATATTTTGGTTCCTAGAATAATAGTTCTGAAATCGATTCCTCTTTTGCTCTGAAGGAATGGCCAGGAAGTTTCAGCCTTCTGTGCTTTATTACTGTTGTTATTCTGTCTTAAGTCTGTATGTAGTATCTCATTGGGGTGGAGAATGAAATTGGTCTTTTGCAAAAGTGCAAAATGGGCGATAACGAATTGACAGCCCATTTTACATTAACACTGACTTTAATATATAAAAAGAAATCGGGTGTGGTGTGAAATACGAACGTACGTACGAACATACGAATTAAGAGCAGTAGGCCATTCGGCCCCTCGAGCCTGCTCTGCCATTTGATAAGATCATGGCTGATCTGATTGTGACCTCAACCCTACTTTCCCGTCTACCTACTATAGGCTAAATGGGTTACCGATATGCTATCGCCCATTTTGTGCTTTCAACAAAGACCAATTTCATCCTTGGGTCTTTCCAGCTGACATCTAAGGCGTTTCTCAACAGTCTTATGTAGGTGCCACCTAGTTTCTTTCCCAGTTTCCTAGTAAATGTCCAAATATCAGCACCATATATCTGCACTAACTTCACTGTGCTTCTGAATATCTTGATCTTATCTTTCCTGCCCAGCTTTTTGCACTTCCAGACTCTCTTCATTTGATAGCAAGCTGACCAAGCCTCACCTATACTGGTGTTCACAACCTTTTCTGTTCTAATCCATGATCCCAAAGATTTAAAGTTGTTAACCTTGTCTAATACTTCATTTTGCATAGTTCTCAGTTCTCTTGTTTCTTTGTTGATGTTTAGAATCATAAATTCTCTCCATTCATTTGAAGAACAACTTGTGTTGCTTCTTTTTCCATGTTGTTTAATACCTTCTGTCCATCTTCTACTGTGTCACTGCAGAGAACAATGTCATGTCTAAAATCAAAGTCTAAGATCTTTTTTGCAGGACATATCATAAGAACATAATAAATAGGAGCAGGAGTAGGCCATACGGTCCCTCGAGCTTGCTCTGTCATTCAATAAGATCATAGCTGATCTTCTACCTCAACTCCACTTTCCCACCCTATCCCCATATCCCTTAATTCCTTTAGTGTCCAAAAATCTATTGATCTCAGTCTTGAATATGCTCAAAGACTGAGCATCCACAGCCCTCTGGGGTACAGAATTCCAAAGATTCACAACCTCTGAGCGAAGAAATTTTTCCTCATCTCGGTCCTAAATGGCCGTTCCCTTATCTTGAGAGTATGACCCCCAGTTCTAGACTCTCCAGCTAGGGGAAACAGCCTCTCAGCATCTACCCTGTCAAGCCCTCTAAGAATTTTATACGTTTCAATAAGATCACCTTTCATTCTTCTAAACTTCAGCGAACATAGGCCCTTTCTACTCAGTCTCTCCTCATAGGACAACCCTCTCAAGTATTTTTCGTAAGGAAGTTAAAATCATATTTGCTTTCCTCGAAGCCTGCTGCTTTCCTCATTACATAGTCTGGCACAATGAGAAGGGTGCCAGTGTATCTCCTTGAAGAACTCCTGCTTTAATGTGAAAAGGCTCTGTATCACCATTCAGGGATCGTACTATTGCTGTGTTATTGTCGTATATCACTGAGATGACTACTCTGATTTTATCTAGAATTCTGTATTCCTTCAGAATTTTGAACATATGAAAATTAGATATCAATATTAAATGTGGAGATTGTGGTTTTATTCCAGTGACCTTGACATTGAACCTTTTTTCTCACTGTCACTTCCAATCATGTAATCATTTCCATGAGATGTGAAAAATAAAAATTGTGAACTGGGCTTTGCTTCATCTGTACAGGGACGGCTGGAGCAGGACTCCAGCCCACCACTCCAACCATGCCATGACTTCAGCCCAGTTTCCTCCATGTACCTCAGAAGGGATCTCCACCACCAAGAGAAAGCCCACTGCTGTGAAGAGGGAAATATGGGAACTGCAGTTAAAAGGTGCAAAAGAACCCAAAAGGTTAATTTTTAAAATTTGGAGCAACAGGAAAGAAGGAAGGGAATCTTAAGATAGATAGAGAAGTTCTCTATCATAGTATTATAGTAGGTACAGCACAGGAGGAGGCCATTCGGCCCATTGTGCCTGTGCCGGCTCTGTGAAAGAGCTATCCAATTACTCCCATTCCCCTGCTCTTTCCCCATAGCCCAGCATTTTTTCCCTTCAAATATTTATCTAATTCACTTTTGAAAGTTACTATTGACTCTGCTTCCACCGTCCTTTCAGGCAGTGCATTCCAGATCATTACAACTCGTGGCATTAAAAAAATGTTTCCTCATGTCGCCTCTGGCTCTTTTGCTGATCACCTTAAATATATGTCCTCTGTTTACCGACCCTTCTGCCACTGGAAGCAGTTTCAATTTTTTGCTCTATCAAAACTGTTCATGATTTTGAACACCTGTATCAAATCTCCCCTGAACCTTCTCTGTTTTATGAGGCCCTCCCCAACCTGCTGCTCAATGGGATTATTGCTGCTACCTCAGGGCCTTTATTTTTATTCTTGGGAAGTGGACCCCGCTGGCTAAGCCTGTACATTGTCCATCCCTAATTGCGAAGGTAGTACTGGCCTTCTTGAACCGTTGCAGTCCATGTGATGAAAGTGGTCCCACAACGAGTTGGGTAGAGAATTCCAGGATTTTGACCCAGCGACAATGGAGGAACTTTGTGTGTATCTTGGAGGGAAACTTGGAGGTGATGGTGTTCCCATGCATCTGCTGTCCTTATCCTTCAAGGTGGTGGAGGCCGTGGGTTTGGGAAGAGCTCTGAAGAATCTTTTGCGAGTTGCTGCTGTGCATCCTGTAGAAAGTACACACTGCCGATGGTGGAGACGGTGGATGTTTAGACGAGTGGATGAAATGCTGATCAAGCAAACTCCTTTGTGCTGGATGGTGTCGAGCTTCTTAAGTGTGGTTGAAGCTGCACTCATCCAGGCAAATGGAGAGTATTCCATCACACTCCTGACTTGTGCCTTGTAGGTGGTGGAGAGGCTTTGGGAAGTCAGGAGATGGTTCACTCGATGCAGAATACCTAGTCTCTGACCCGCTCTTGTAGACAGGGCATTTATGTGGTCCATTCAGTTTCAGATAGGCTGATAGGGTGGTAATTGGCCGGGTTGGATTTGTCCTGCATTTTATGGACAGGACGTACCTGGGCAATTTTCCACATTGTCGGGTACATGCCATTGTTGTAGCTGTAGTGGAACAGCTTGGATAGAAGTGCAGCTAGTTTTGGGGCACAAGTCTTCAGCACTACAACCAGGATGTTGTCAGGGCCTGTATCCTTTGCTGTGTCCAGTGCACTCAGTCGTTTATTGATGTCACATGGAATGAACTGAATTGGCTGAAGATTGGCAGCTGTGATGGTGGGGACTTCAGGAGGAAACCAAGAAGGATCATCCATTTGACACTTCTGGCTGACGATAGTTCCAAGGCAAAGGCTCCACTTATGTAGTTAAGCAACCATGGTCAACAAATGAGGTAAGAGACAGTATCAAGCTAAAAGAAAAGGCTTACACAAATGCAGGGAAAGTGGAAATCCAGTGGACTTTTTTTTATTCGTTCATGGGATGTGGGCGTTGCTGGCGAGGCCAGCATTTATTGCCCATCCCTAATAAGAAGAGCTATAAAAAGCAACAAAAGGATTCAAAGAATGGGTGCAAAAAGGAATATGAAATAATACTTGCAAAGTATATCAGAGCTAACAGCAAACATTTTTACTAATATATTAAGAGAAAGAGAGTGGTAAAGGGGAATGTGGGAAGATGCAGGTGAGATTATAATGGATAATAAGAAAATGGCAGACTTGTAAAATGAGTATCCATTTTCACAGTGGAGGAAGAGGACAAAATACCAGTGGTACAAGAGAACCTAAAAATAAGTTAGAAGGATGGAACTTAGTGGATTTAATATAAGTTAAAAAATGGTAATGGAGAAAATGACAGGACTTAAAATAGACAAATCCCCAAAACCTGATGGTTTCCTCCTCAGGTTGTTATAAGAAATAGGTGAGGAAATTGCATATGCATTAATAATAATTTTCCAAAACTGTCTAGATTCAGAAATTGTGCTTTTGGATTGGAAAATTGCAAATGTTACTCCATTATTTAAGAAGGGAGAGAGGGAGGGAGAAACTAGCCAACTACAGACCTGCCAGTTTACCATCAATTGTGCGGAAGTTACTGGAATCTATCACCAGAGAATGAGTGAATGAACACTTGGACAAGTATCAGCTCATCAAGGAGAGTCAGCGTGAATTTGTGAAAGGTAGGTCATGTCTGACTAATCTAGCTGAATTTTTTGAGGAGGTCGCTAGCATGGTGGGTAGGGGAGTGTCTATGGATGTTGTCTATATGGACTTCCAGAAAGCATTTGATAAGATTCTGCACAAGAGATTATTAGCAAAAGTGAGAGCGAGTAGAATTGGAGGTAACCTTGTGACATGGGTTGGTATTTGGTTGGGACATAGGAGACAGAGAGTAGGGATAAAGGGAACATTCTCTGATTGGTGGGATGTGACAAGTGTTCCCCAGGGATCTGTACAGGGGCCTCAGCTTTTCACCATATATATTGTTGACTTGGATGAAGGAATAGAGAGTTGTATATCCAAGTTTGCAAATGACACTAAGTTAGGAGACACAATAAGTTGTGTAGATGGGAGCAGGGAGTTACAAAGGGAATTAGACAGACTAAGTGAATGGGCAAAACTGTGGCAGATAGAGTGTAAAGTGGGAAAGTGTGAGTGGATCCACTTTGGATCCAGGAAAGATAGATAATGGCGAAACATTAGGAATTATAGAGCAGCAAAGCGATTTGGGTGTCCATGTATACAAATCACGAAAAGCTAGTGCACAGATACAAAAAGCAATCAAAAAGGTTAATGGAATGTTGGTTTTTATCTCAAGGGGACTGGAATACAAAGGGAAGGAAGTTATGCTTCAGTTGCACAGAGCACTTGGTCAGACCCCATCTGAAGTATGGCGTTCAGTTTTGGGCACCAAACCTGAGGAAAGATATATTGGCCTTGGAAGAGGTAAGTGCAGATTCACCAGAATGATTCCAGGGCTTAAAGGGTTAAATTATGAGGACAGGTTGCATAAAAGTGGATTGTATTCCCCTCAGTTGAGAAGTGATCTAGTCAAGGTGTTTAAAATGATAAAGGGATTTGATAGGGTAGATACAGAGAAATTGTTTCCTCTGGTGGGGGAATGCAGAACAAGAGGGCATAATTTTAAAATAAGCAGATGAAATTTAGAATCATAGAAAGGTTACAGCACGGAAGGAGGCCGTTCAGCCCATCTATGCAAGAGCAATCCAGCTAGTCCCACTCCCCCGCCCTATCCCCGTAGCCCTGCAAATTTTTTCCTTTCAAGTGCTTATCCAGTTCCCTTTTGAAAGTCGTGATTGAATCTGCCTCCCCCACCCCCTCGGGGAATGCATTCCAGATCCGAACCACTCACTGTGTAAAAAAGTTTTTCCTCGTGTCACCTTTGGTTCTTTTGCCAATCACCTTAAATCTATGTCCTCTGGTTAGAATCATAGAAAATTTACGGCACAGAAGGAGGTTATTCGGCCCATTGTGTCCGCGCCAGCTGAGAAACGATCCACCCACCCTAATCCCACTTTCCCGCATTTGATCCATAGTACTGCAGGTCACGGCTCTTCAGGTGCACATCCAGGTATTTTTTTAATGAGTTGAGGGTTTCTGCCTCCACCAGCCTCTCAGGCAGTGAGTTCCAGACCCCCATTACCCTCTGGATGAAAAAATATTTCCTCATTTCCGCTCTAATCCTTTTACCAATCACTTTAAATCTATGCCCCCTGGTTATTGACCCCTCCACTAAGGGAAATTGATCCTTCCTATCCAGTCTAACTAGGCTCCTCATAATTTTGTACACCTCAATCAAATCACTTCTCAACCTCCTCTGTTCCATGGAAAACAACCCCAGCCTATCCAATCTGTCATCATAGCTAAAATTCTCCAGTCCTGGCAGCATCCTTGTAAATCTCCTCTGCACCCTCTCTCTAGTGCAATTACATCCTTCCTGTAATGTGGTGACTAGAATAGTGCGCAGTACTCAAGCTGTGGCCTGACTAGTGTTTTATGCAGATCCAGAATAACATCCCTGCTTTTATATTCTATACCTCGGCTAATAAAGGAAAGCATTCCATATGCCTCCTTAACCATCTTATCTACCTGTCCTGCTACCTTCAGGGATCTGTGGACACGTACGCCAAGGTCCCTCACTTCCTCTACACCTCTCAGTATCCTCCCATTTATTATGTACTCCCTTGCCTTGTTTGCTCTCCCCAAATTCATTACCTCACACTTCTCCGGATTGAATTCCATTTGCCACTTTTCTGCCCATCTGTCCAGTCCATTGATTTTTCCTCCTCACTATCAACCACATGGCCTATCTTTGTGTCACCCACAAATTTCTTAATCATGCGCCCTACGTTTAAGTCCAAATCGTTGATGTATACCACAAAAAGCAAAGGACCTAGTACCGAGCCCTGTGGCACCCCATTGGAAACAGCCTTCCAGTCTCAAAAACACTTGTCGACCATTACCCTTTGCTTCCTGCCACTGGGCAAATTTTGGATCCAATTTGCCACATTCCCTTGGATCCCATGGGCCTTTACTTTTTTGATCAATCTGCCATGTGGGACCTTGTCAAAAGCCTTGCTAAAATCCGTGTAAACTACATCAATTGCGCTACCCTCATCGATCCTCCTTGTCACCTCCTCGAAAAATTCAATCAAATTAGTCAGACACGACCTCCCCTTATCAAATCCATGCTGACTGTCCTTGATTAGTCCGTGCCTTTCTAAGTGACAGTTTATCCTGTCCCTCAGAATTGATTCCAATAATTTGCCCAGCACCAAGGTTAGGCTGACTGGCCTGTAATTACTCGGTCTATCCTTCGCTCCCTTTTTAAACAATGGTACAACGTTAGCAGTCCTCCAATCCTCCAGCACTACGCCTGAATCCAGTGAAGTTTGGAAAATGATTGTTAAATCCTCCGCTATTTCCTCCCTGGCTTCTTTTAACAGCCTGGGATACATTTCATCCAGCCCTGGTGATTTATCCACTTTTAAAGATGCTAATCCCCTTAATACTTCCTCTCTCACTAAGTTTATCCCATCCAATATTTCACACTCCTCCTCCTTAACTACAATTCCTGCATCATCCCTCTCCTTTGTGAAGACAGATGCAAAGTATTCATTAAGAACCATTCCCACATCTTCCGCCTCCACACATAGGTTCCCTTTTTGGTCTCTAATAGGCCCTACTCTTTCCTTAATTTTCCTCTTGCTCTTAATGTATTTATAAAACATCTTTGGGTTTTCTTTGATTTTACCTGCAAATATTTTTTCATGCCCTCTCTTTGCTTTCCTAATTTCCTTTTTAACTTCACCCCTGCACTTTGTATACTCCTCCAAGCTTTCCGTAGTATAGAGTTCCCGGTGTCTATCTTACCCTGAATGCTTCTTGACATCCAGGGAGCTTAAGATTTGCCAGCCCCTCCCTTTTTCTTTGTGAGAACATGTTTACCCTGAACCCCTTGAATCACCCCTTTGAATGTCTCCCACTGCCCTGACACTGATTTATCTTCAAGTAGCTGTTTCCAGTTTGCTTCTGCCAAATCACTTCTCAGTTTAGTAAAATTGGCTTTTCCCCAGTCAAGAACTTTAAGTCCTGTTCTTTCTTTGTCCGTTTCCATAACTATGCTAAAACTAACTGTATTATGATCACTAGCACCAAAATGCTCTCCCACTGCTACTTCTTCCACCTGCCCCTCTTCATTTCCTAGAACTAAATCCAGAAGTGCCCCTCCCCCCCTCTCATTGGGCTTGCTATATACTGGCTAAAAAAATTCTCCTGTATCCAATTTAAGAATTCTGCGCCCTCTATGCCATTCACACAGTTTGTATCCCAGTTAATATTAGAGTAGTTGAAATCCCCTACTATTACTGCCCTATTGTTTTTGCACTTCTCAGAAACTTGCCTACATATTTGCTCCTCTGTCTCCCTCTGACTGTTTGGGTGTATAGTACACTCCCAGAAGTGTGACTGCCCCTTTTTTGTTCTTTAGCTGAACCCATAAGGCCTCATTTCATGCTCCTTCTAAAATATTAACCCTCCTCACAACTGTAATTGTTTCCTTAACCAAAATTGCCACCCCCCTCCTTTTTTAGCCCCCTCTCTATTGCGTCTGAAAACCCTGCAACCAGGGGCGTTGAGCTGCCAGTCCTGCCCCTCTTTAAGCCATGTTTCTGTAATAGTTAAGATATCATATTGCCACGTGTCTATCTGTGCCCTCAGCTCATCTGTCTTATTTCCTATACTCCTTGCATGGAGGTAAATACATTTAAGGACTGTCAAACTCCTCTAATATTTATTTTCTAACCTTCATTCCCTCTGCCTTCTAGACTCACTCACTAATTTTCTGCCTTCCATTTCCAGTTCTGACTTTATCCCATTTGAATCCACACTCAGGTTCCCAACCCCCTGCTAAGCTAGTTTAAACCCTCCCTGACAGCACTAGCAAGCCTCCCTGCAAGGATATTGGTCCTTGTTGAGGTGCAACCCATCCGGCTTGTACAGGTCCCACCTCCCCCAGAACCGGACCCAATGCCTCAGGAATCTAAAGCCCTCCCCCTTGCACCACCTTTGCAGCCACGCATTCATCTGCTCTATCCTCCTATTTCTATTCTCACTAGCGCGTGGCACTGGGAGTAATCCGGAGATTACTACCTTTGAGGTCCTGCATTTTAATTTTTTCCTAACTCCTTAAATTCTGTCAGCAGGACCTCATCCTTCTTCCTACCTATGTCGTTGGTCCCGAAATGGACCACCAACTCTGGCTGTTCACCCTCCCCACCCCAGAATGCTCAGCAGCCGCTCAGTAACATCCATGACCCTGGCACCAGGGAGGCAACATACCATCCTGGAATCACGCCTCGGCCGCCGAAACGCCTCTCTGCTCCCCTAACTATGGAATCTCCTACCACTTTTGCTCTCGCAACCTGTCTCCTCCACCCCTGTACAGCTGAGCCACCCATGGTGCTCTGGTCTTGGCTCTGGCAGCACTCCCCAGGGGAACCCTCTCCCCCAACAATATTCAGAACTGAATACTGGTTAGAGGTTGAGATGCTCTCAGGGGACTCCTGAATTACCTGCCTGGTCCTCCTTGTCTGTCTGGTTCTTGACCCTTCTGCCAATGGGAACAGTTTCTCTCTATCTGGACCCTTCATGATTTTGAATACCTCTATCAAATCTCTTCTCAACCTTCTCTGTTCCAAGGAGAACAAACCCAGCTTCTCCGGTCTATCCACGTAACTAAAGTCCCTCATCGCTGGAATCATTCTAGTAAATCTCTTCTGCACCCTCTCTAAGGCCTTCACATCTTTCCTAAAGTACGATGCCCAGAACTGGACACACAGCTGTGACCGAACCAGTGTTTTATAAAGGTTCATCATGACTTCCTTGCTTTTGTACTCTATGTCTCTATTTATAAAGACTACATATAAATGCAAGTTGTTGTTATTGATGGGGTTGCTATCCCATTTATGTGTTATGAGGTGTCATGGCCAACATTTGTACCTCAACCAACACCACCTTGCTCTTTGTAGGACCTAGCAGTGCTTATATTGGCCTTTATATTTATCTACATATATTTGCCTACATATAGTTGTTAGCTTTGACTCATTGGTAGCACTCTTGCCTTTGATCGGAGGTGCAGTCGCTTGGATGAGACATTAAACTGAGGCCAGTCTGCAATCTTACTTGGACTCTATTTGAGGAAAAGCTGGAAGTTCTCCTGGTGTCCAAGCCAACATTTTCCTTTAACCGACATCACTAAAATAGATTATCTGATCATTTATCTCAGGTCTGTTGTGTGCAAATTGGCTGCTGTGTTTTCCTACATGATAACAGTGACTACATTACAAAGTACCTCATTGACTATGAAATACTTTAGTATGTACTGAGAATGTGAACAGTGCTATATAAATCTAAGTTCTTTCTTATATAACAACAGTGACCATAATTCAAGAACAATCAATTGGCTGTGAAGCATATCTGGGCATTCTGACGATGTGAAAGACACTATATAAATGGAAGTTCTTTCTCAGTACTTGTGATTGTGGTGAATTATCCCTTCTCATCCTCCTCAACTTTGCAGTATTTGACACGGTCAACCACATCATCCTCCTTCAGTGCCTCTCCTCTGTTATCCATTTTGGTGGGACTGTCCTTGTTTGGTTCCACTCTTACCTATCTGATCGTAGCCAGAGCATCTCCAGCAATGGCTTCTCTTCCTGCCCCACACCATCACCTCAGAAGTCCCCCAAGGATCCATCCTCTACACCCCCCATCCCCCACATACCAATAAACTCTTTCCATCAGTACTCAAGTTTTCCAATCAGATGCTTCCTCTCACCCTTACACATTACCACCGTTTCAAGCCACCCACCCACAACTCACAGGCCACACACACTGGCAGCTATTCAACCATGACAGGCACATCACCCAGACACACGTCCCGTTTTCTTGCAGGAGAAGGTAGCACATATCAAGAGGCAGCAAGTGGCAGTGGCATTTAGCCCCTCGAGCCTGTTCTGCCATCCAATGAGATCATGGTGGACCTGTGACCTAACTTCATATACCTGTCTTAGCCCCATATCCCTTAATACCCTTGGTTCACAGAATTCTATCAATCTCAGATTTAACATTCACAAGTGAGCTAGCATCAACTGCCATCTGCAGAAGAGTGTTCCAAATGTTTCCCACCCATTGCTTGTTTAAGCATTTCCTAACTTCACTCCTGCAAGTCCTAGCTCTAAACGTTAGGCTATGTCCCCGCGTCCTAGTATTCAAGTCTAGGAGACCTCCAAAAACAGTGACAAATGTCTCGGCAGCCAGAAGCAATAATCCAGTAACTAACCTTTAAATCCTGCATGGTCCCTTTAAATAGGGCCAATGGGGGTCCTCCAGGCACTCTACGACACGTTCAGATGGTCGGGTTTAGGATTGTACGTTGAGTTGAGCGTTAAGTCCCAAAATGTGTTCTATCATTTTAAATCAGTGTTGCACACTGATTGAAGCCATTTTCTCCCTACTTTACATGATTCCAGCGTGCGTTATCTGCGCCTGCACTAACTCCTATACCAAGATGGCGTCTGGCGCACGTCACGCTGGAAACGTGCGTGCGCATCCAAGACGCCATCTTGGATGTCGGAGAGACCATGTAGCGCCGAAACAACGGGCGCTACTCGGCCCAATTTAATGCCCAAAGAGTCTGCAAAAGGCTATAGACAGGTTAAGTGAGTGGGCAAGAAAGTGGCAGATGGAGTTTAATGTGGGGAAATGTGAGGTTATTCACTCTGGTAGGAAGAATAGAAAAATAGAATATTTTTTAAATGGTGAGAAACTATTAAATGTTGGTGTCCAAAGAGACTTAGGTGTCCTGGTATAAGAAACACAAAAAGTTAACATGCAGGTACAACAGGCGGTTAGGAAAGCAAATGGCATGTTGGCCTTTATTGCAAGGGGGTTGGAGTACAAGAGTAAGGAAGTCTTACTACAATTGTACAGGGCTTTGGTGAGACCTCACCCGGAGTACTGCATACAGTTTTGGTCTCCTTATCTAAGGAAGGATATACTTGTCTTAGAGGCGGTGCAATGAAGGTTCACTAGATTAATTCCTGGGATGAGAGGGTTGTCCTGTGAGGAGAGGTTGAGTACAATGGGCCTATACTCTCTGGAGAAGAATTAGAAGAATGACAGGTGATCTCATTGAAACATAAAAGATTCTGAGGGGGCTTGACAGGGTAGATGCTGAGAGGTTGTTTCCCCTGGCTGGAGAGTCTAGAACTAGAGGGCATAGTCGCAGGATAAGGGGTCGGCCATTTAAGACTGAGATCATAGTATCATAAAAAGGTTACAGCAAGGAAAGAGGCCATTTGGCTCATCGAGTCCATGTCGGCTCTATGCAAGTGCAATCCAGCTAGTCCCACTCCTCCACCCTATCCCCGTAGCCCTACAAATTTTTCCTTTCAAGGCTTATCCAGTTCCCTTTTGAAGGTCATAATTGAATCTGCCTCCAACACCCCTTTGGGCAGTGCATTCCAGATCCTAACCACTCGCGGTGTAAAAAAGTTTTTCCTCATGTCACCTTTGGTTCTTTTGCTAATCACCTTAAATCTATGTCCTCTGGTTCTTGACCCTTCCGCCAATGGGAACAGTTTCTCTCTATCTACTCTGTCTAGACCCTTCGTGATTTTGAATACCTCTATCAAATCTCCTCGCAACCGTCTCTGTTCCAAGGAGACCAACCCCAGCTTTTCCAGTGTATCCACATAACTAAAATCCCTCATCCCTGGAATCATTCTAGTAAATCTCTTCTGCACCTTCTCTAAGGCCTTCACATCTTTCCTAAAGTTCGGTGTCCAGAACTGTAATGATCTGGAATGCAATGCTTGAAAGCAGATTCAGTTGTAACTTTCAAAAGGTACTTGGATAAATTCTTGAAGAGAAAAAAATTACAGGGCTATTGGGAAAGAGCAGGGAAATGGAACTAATTGGAAAGCTCTTTCCAAGAGCCGGCATAGGCACAATGGGCCGAATGGCCTCCTCCTGTGCTGTACCTACTATAATTCTAAGATAAACATGAAAACAACTATCAAATAATGAAATCACTTCAATGCAGTGCATCAATATTTTGCATAGGAGCTCAGCATTACAGTACAGGAGGGACAAAATCATTACACACTAACCAGAACTCACTCTCATTATAGTTACAGGCTTAGGAGTGAACAAGATCTTTCAGGAGAAATTTAACAAATTACCTCACTGCTGTGTGACTGTGGAAAAGAATTTGGAAGAGGGAAACTGTCAGAAAATTAGACTAAATTTTAGATATATTACGGGTAAATTTTACGAATTGGTGCCCCGCCACAGAGCTTTGTCCATCAGTTGCGTATTTTGGGAATTCAGATGCAGGATTCTGTGAGTCGATCCGAATGGATGGAAAATCCTGCAGGACCCATGAATCACCGTACATTCCCAGCAGGTAAAGCTCCAACCCAGGACTACAAATTCATAAAATTATCCTATAGAGGCTAAAAATCCTCATAGAGTCATCGAATCATAGAATGGTTACAGCACGGAAGGAGGCCATTCGGCTCATCGAGTCAGTGCTGGCCCTCTGCAAGAGCAATCCAGCTGGTCCCACTCCCCCACCCTATCCTCGTAGCCCTGCAAATTTTTTCCCTTCAAGTACTTATCCAATTCCCTTTTGAAAGCCACGATTGAATCTGCCTGAACCACCCCCTCACGCAGTGCATTCCAGATCACAACCACTTGCTGTGTAAAAATCTTTTTCCTTATGTCACCTTTGGTTCTTTTGCCAATCACCTTAAGTCTATGTCCTCTGGTTCTTGACCCTACTGCCGTGGGAACAGTTTCTTGCTATCTACTCTGTCTAGGTCCTTCATGATTTTGAATACCTCTACCAAATCTCCTCTCAACCTTCTCTGCTCTAAGGAGAACAACCCCAGCTTCTCCAATCTATCCATGTAACTGAAGTCCCTCATCCCTGGAATCATTCTAGTAAATCTCCTCTGCACCCTCTCCAAGGCCCTCACATCCTTCCTAAAGTGCAGTGCCCAGAACAGGACACAATAGTCCCGTTGTGGCCGAACTAGTGTTTTATAAAGGTTCATCATAACCTCCTTGCGTTTGTACTCTATGCCTCTATTTATAAAGTGCAGGATTCCGTATGCTTTCTTAACCACTTTTTCAACCTGCCCTGCCACTTTCAACAATTTGTGCACTTATCCCCCAGATCCCTCTGTTCCTGTACCCCTTTTAGAATTGTACCCTTTAGTTTCTAGTGCCTCGCCTCGTTCTTCCTACCGAAATGTAGCACTTCACACTTTTCTGCGTTAAATTTCATCTGCCATGTGTCTGCCCATTCCACCAGCCTGTCTATGTCCTCTTGATGTCTATCAATATCCTCCTCGCTGTTCACTACCCTTCCAAGTTTTGTGTCGTCTTCAAATTTTGAAACTGTGCCCTGTAACCCAAGTCCAAATCATTAACATATATCAAAAAAAGCAATGGTCCTAGTACCGATCCCTGGGGAACACCACTGTATACCTTCCTCCAGTCCGAAAAACAAACATTCACCACTACTCTCTGTTTCTTATTACTTAGCCAATTTCATATCCATGCTGCCACTGCCTCCTTTATTCCATGGGCTTCAACTTTGCTGACAAGCCTAATATGTGGCACTTTATCAAACGCCTTTTGGCAGTCCATATACACAACGTTAACCGCATTGCCCTCATCGACCCTCTCTGTTACCTCATCAAAAAACTCAATCAATTTGGTTAAACATGATTTGCCTTTAACAAATCCATGCTGGCTTTCCTTAATTAATCAATGCTTGTCCAAGTGACTGTTAATTTTGTCCTGAATTATCATTTCTAAAAGTTTCCCCAGTACCAAGGTTAAACTGACTGGCCTGTAGTTGCTGGGTTTATCCTTATGACCTTTTTTGAATAAGGGTGTAACATTTGCAATTCTCCAGTTCTCTGGCACTAACCCCGTATCTAAGATTGATTGGAAGATTATACCTCTGCAATTTCCACCCTTTCCTCAGACACCTAGGATGCATCCCATCTGGACTGGGTGACTTATCAACTTTAAGTACAACTAGTCTTTCTAGTACCTCCTCTTTATCAATTTTTAGCCCATCCAGTATCTCAACCAGCTCTTCACTTACTGTGACTTTGATGTGGAGATGCCGGTGATGGACTGGGGTTGACAATTGTAAACAATTTTACAACACCAAGTTATAGTCCAGCAATTTTATTTTAAATTCACAAGCTTTCGGAGATTTTCTCCTTCCTCAGGCAAATGTTTCAAGATCTCCTTGAAGCCTACGCATTTATACATATTGAACAATAATAAATGGTGTTTACAGACTGCCTCTGCAACTGCCCGTTGCCAAGGCAATCACCGTGTTCAGACAGAGAGGTGTTACCTGCAGAACCTCCGAATACACATTCAATAAAAAAACAAACAGGGAAAAAAAAAACAGAGAAAAAAAAACACAGAGAGAGGCAGAAACATCCGGAAGGCAGAGAGAGCCAGCAAATGACCCATTATATTAAAAACAGATAACATTTGTTCGCTGGTGGGGTAACGTGTAGCGTGACATGAACCCAAGATCCCGGTTGAGGCCGTCCTCATGGGTGCGGAACTTGGCTATCAATTTCTGCTCGACGATTTTGCGTTGTCGTGTGTCTCGAAGGCCGCCTTGGAGTACGCTTACCCGAAGGTCGGTGGATGAATGTCCATGACTGCTGAAGTGTTCTACCTCATACGTTGCAGGAAAGGATGCCCCAGAGCATGGTACATTGGCGAGACCATGCAGACGCTGCGACAACGGATGAACGGACACCGCGCAACAATCGCCAAACAGGAGGGTTCCCTCCCAGTCGGGGAACACTTCAGCAGTCATGGACATTCATCCACCGACCTTCGGGTAAGCGTACTCCAAGGCGGCCTTCGAGACACACGACAACGCAAAATCGTCGAGCAGAAATTGATAGCCAAGTTCCGCACCCATGAGGACGGCCTCAACCGGGATCTTGGGTTCATGTCACGCTACACGTTACCCCACCAGCGAACAAATGTTATCTGTTTTTAATATAATGGGTCATTTGCTGGCTCTCTCTGCCTTCCGGATGTTTCTGCCTCTCTCTGTGTTTTTTTTTCTCTGTTTTTTTTTTCCCTGTTTGTTTTTTTATTGAATGTGTATTCGGAGGTTCTGCAGGTAACACCTCTCTGTCTGAACACGGTGATTGCCTTGGCAACGGGCAGTTGCAGAGGCAGTCTGTAAACACCATTTATTATTGTTCAATATGTATAAATGCGTAGGCTTCAAGGAGATCTTGAAACATTTGCCTGAGGAAGGAGAAAATCTCCGAAAGCTTGTGAATTTAAAATAAAATTGCTGGACTATAACTTGGTGTTGTAAAATTGTTTACTACTGTGACTTTGGCAGCATCTTCTTCCTTGGTAAAGACAGATGCAAAGTATTCATTTATTACCTCAGCCATGCCCTCTGCCTCCATGCGTGGATCTCCTTTTTGGTCCCTAATCAGCCCCACCTCTCCTCTTACTACCCGTTTACTATTTATATGCCTATAAAAGACTTTTGGATTCCCTTTTATGTTAGCTGCCAGTCTATTCTCACACTCTGTCTTTGCCCTTTTTATTTCCTTTCTCGCCTCCCCTCTATATTCAGCCTGATTCTCACTTGTATTATCAACCTGTCATATGTCATATGATCCTTTTTTCTGCTTCAATCTTACCCTCTATCTCTTTTGTCATCCAAGGAGCTCCGGTTTTGGTTGCCCTACCTTTCTCCCTCATGGGAATGTATCTAGACTCTACCGAACCATCTCCTCTTTAAAGGCCGCCAATTGTTCAATTACAGTTTTGCCTGCTATCTTTGATTCCAATTTACCCGGGCCGGATCCGTTCTCATCCCATTCAAATTGGCCTTCCTCCAATTGAGTATTTTTACTTTAGAGTGGTCCTTGTCCTTTTCCATAGCTAATCTAAACCTTATGATGCTATGATCGCAGTTCCCTAAGTGTTCCCCCCCTGACACTTGCTCCACTTGCCCACCTCATTTCCCAGAACCAGATTCAGCAATGCCTCCTTCCTCGTTGGGCTTTGTCGTGCAGCTATTTCTACAATTATGGTAGGATCATGCCTGCCAGGAGGGGCCTTCCAGCGTTGACCCCAGCTGAGCGAGTGGGGTCAGTGGGAAGTCCTTACTGCCTTACCGCAGCGTAGCAAGGCTGGGAGTATCGGCTGAAGACTTACATTTTTTTTAACAGGTTAACATTTCCCATTCTGCAGTCGATTGCCTTAATCAAATGACTATTTAAAAATTACACCCCTTCACTACAGCCCATAGTAAGGCTGGCACAAGGAACTCATTGGCATTGCTGGAGCTCAGTGTTGCTAGGGTTCAAATGGCAGGAACTACATTATGTAACATCATCCCTTCACTTGTGGCCTTTTATAATACCCCTGGTCATAATTGCTGAATATATTATAGGACTGATGTTACAGGCGGAAAACCCCGAAAGGGAAGTCAGGTGGCAGGGAGCCCGCAGAACGGCCCTGATTTCCCTCCGATGCCGAGTGTAACGTCAGAGAAAATCCAGCCCTTACATATGCGTGTCCAGTTATTGGCCTTGAATGGTCAGTAACGACTTTGCTGCTGTTTTCTTCTTTCCAGGTTGTGATCTACTACACCCAGCGGCCCTGAAATTCCATGGGAGTTCTCAAGCAGAACACCCAAAAAAACCCAGAAGAGACACAGGATTACCGGGACAACCCCCTGTGGAATTTGAGGCCCAGTGAGTTGAATCTGCTACCATAAACATTGGGGTTGTGTTATTATTCCATACAGTTCTCCTGCATTTCTGGTCTACATGTTGTATTTTTCACCCTTTTTCTCATTTACAAAAATGCCCTGAAAGTATAGTTCTTTGTGCAATGTTAGATGAGAGGCTAATTTAAATTAATCTGAAATCCTAAACTGTTCGAGTATGACACCAGAAAATGATGTAAACTGAGAATCTCTTGTGATGGTAACTATGTGTCCAATCTTCTTAGGATGTCTGAAGAAAAGTCAATAATTGGTGAACTATAATTGGCAAAAGTTCCAAACTCCAGTGACTATAACTAAAACATCTGTCGGGTCTGTGTTTTGAGGAAATTAGAAGTGTAGAACTGTAGACCTTTATAGCACAGAAGGAGGCCATTCAGCTCATCGAGACTTGTGACAGTTCTTTGCTAGAGCAATTGAATACTAACTCCAGTGCTCTGCTCTCCCCCTAGTCCTGTGATTGGAGACATTGGTCAGTAGTGTGAAACGGGCACATAGCAAGTCATTATTGATTTTAGCCTAAGTGCTCCACCATATTCAGCGGGGGTCTAATCTTAAACAAGAAAATGGAAAATCAGTAACGGTGGAATAGGAGGCACTTTTCTCAGCTTCGCAGATAGGGCTTATTGTTGGAAAATTCTAGAAGGAGTTTTATAATCTAATCTATATTTGACTTGATAGGACAACTAAATAGGAAATAGAGCTTACCATCTTATTGATGCTAATCGCTGGCTTGGGATTGCTTGATGTAACTTGAGAGAAGTCAGCATTACTCATAAACTGGTTGCAATTGCCCATCTTCAAAATTGCGAAGTTCCTGTGAAAGATGCATCATTTCCACCTTATAGAACTTTATCTTTGATGCAGAGAAGCCTGCTGGGATTATCACTGGTGCTGTGCAGAGCAGATCCACAACCTCTCGAAATTTCATAATCAGCTTCCTGCGCAATAGATGCAGAATTTCCTCAACATGTTTTTGCTTTGATTGCCTTATGCTGTCAAAACGCTGTAGGATTGCCTTTCCTGATGCTTTAGTTGGTAAATGTAAACAATTTTACAACACCAAGTTATAGTCCAACAAATTTATTTTAAATTTCACAAGCTTTCGGAGGCTTCCTCCTTCCTCAGGTGAATGTTGTGGAGTCCACAACATTCACCTAAGGAGGAAGCCTCCGAAAGCTTGTGAAATTTAAAATAAATTTGTTGGACTATAACTTGGTGTTGTAAAATTGTTTACAATTGTCATTCCCCAGTCCATCACCGGCATCTCCACATCTTAGTTGGTAAAGGCATTGCTCAGTATGAAATGTAGTCATAAAGACTGGGAAGGTCCCTGTTTTGATTGCTGATGTAGCTAATATCAGTCAAGGCAGTAATAATGGTACCATAATTGACTTCACTGCCCCTGGGCTAGAGAAGGGTAAAATCCTGTACAGTGACCCATTCTGGAAAGGGCATATGTGCAAACATTGCTGAAGACAGGACTTAACTAAATTATGATACCCCACCGTGGCAAAATAGCTTGCCGACACTCAAAGTCAAGGCTTGCGCCAGAATACCTACTTAGGTGAGGTACTCTCTTCCGCAAACGGCAATTGATACTAGCTCAATTGCTAAATTTAAATGTGAGATAGATAGCTTTTTGGCAACCAAAGGTATTAAGGGATATGGGCCAAAGGCAGGTATATGGAGCTAGATCACAGATCAGCCATGATCTCATCAAATGGTGGAGCAGGCACGAGGGGCTGAATGGCCTACTCCTGTTCCTATGTACTGGAGGGCTGATATTCCCTGTAGAGCTGCCATCAATAGAGAAACATCAAAGAGGTGTGGAGCAAGCATGAATGAAGCATTGTAAGCATTTATTTGAAATTAGCTACACAGCCATAGGAATCAAAAGATATCAACAGAAATCTATTGACACAGGAGCTGGATGAGCCTCACATTGACTTTTCAATAAAAATGTTATCATATTTACACAATAAATTGCCAGGAAACTTGTATTTAACTCTGTCACCAGCTGGTTGTAAGGACTTAGAAGCTGTCAGGTCCCACTTTTGCTTGTTGTCATGTCACCTTTGATTGTGCTTCATTCTTTTGTTACTTTCACATGAATATTTTATATCCTGTTGAACTAGAAAGTGTTTTCCTTTCGCTGAACAGTACACGACTGAGCATGCTGATGTTTAAATCAAAAAGAATAAAGAGTGCACAGACAGCAATCTAGGTTAATGCCATCGGGAGCTTGGTTTGGAACAGGATGTAGATTTGTTACGCTTCACTGGTTAACCTTTGCTTCCCCGTAGATGAGTTAACTTGGTTGGGCACGATCGAGCTCCTAAAACCTAGATGAGAACTAGTTCTTCATTAGGACTTCTGGTTTGACATTGAATGACGCTAGTAACACAACCTTCTTCAGCTTTAGAGGCCCCAAAATTTACAGGGAGGTGGGGGGGTGGGTGGGTGGGGGAGAACATAGCGGCCGAGAAATGTGGGTAACACGGAGGTTTTGCCGAGTTTAACATAGGACCGCATTTAAATATTTTTTTCTCTTTCCTGGCCGGCAGCCAGCCAGATTGAGAGGCTGGCTGGCTGTTGGGCGGGTGGTCCTGCACTGGTAGGCCGCAGCCGGGGAGCGGAGAGGAGGGAGGGATCCTGGGTTGGGAGGGAGGGAGAGATCATGGGTTGGGGGGGGGGGGTAGATTCTGGAAGGTCAGGGCGGAGATCGTGGAGGGAGGGAGAGATCGTGGAGGGAGGGGGAGATCGTGGGTTGGGGGGTGATTGTGGAGGGAGGGAGAGATCATGGGTTGGGGGGGGGAGATTCTGGAAGGTCAGGGCGGAGATCGTGGAGGGAGGGGGAGATCGTGGGTTGGGGGGTGATTGTGGAGGGAGGGAGAGATCATGGGTCGGGGCAGATCGTGGTCAGGGGGAGATCGGGCAGGGCATCAATCAAATCACAGGGAGGATCGGCTGATGGTCGGGGCGGGTGGCGGAGGTCGGCTGATCGTGGTGGGGAGGGGTTTGGCTGATCGCGGGGAGGGAGGCCGATCATGGGTAGCCAGGCCGATCGTGGCGGATTTGCTTGGGTGGCCAGGGGTAAACAATTCTGGTCCTCCTGGTCCATAAACAGTGCTGGAAAGGCACTTACCTGCTGGATCTGGCCGTTCTCGTCTCCCTCCACCTGCTGGGTTTCCCGAGCCCTGCGAAACCTAGCCCACTGCCGTTAAATGTAAAACTCTGGGAAAATTTGAGGCACACAGCCTCATTAAAATTACTGACCCGCCTCTCGAGAGCAGGTTAGTTGCCCGCTCCCCAACCCGCCACCTTTAAAACCGGAAGAGGGCGACTGGAGGCGGGTTGGGATCGGGTTTCCGAATTTTGAAATCTTAACCCCCGGCTCCTCTCCCTCCTGTCCTGGGGGATTAAAATTCCCCCCAGAGTGACTGTGCCAGCTTATGTTAGTTGGCAAGACTCTCACCTCTGAGTCAGAAGGTTGTGTGTTCAAGTTATTTAGAGTCACTTGTCAAGTATGGTCGAATCAAGTTATAGAACCTTGGTTAGTCCACACTTAGGGGTCAATTTTCGGATGGCCGAGTGGGTGTGTTCGTGGTGGGGGGACTCCTAAAATTGGGGATTGCCGGAGTGGGTTCGGAGCCCGGCTCCAACCCGCCCACTTCCGGGTTCCCCAATGACGCGAATTGGTGCGCGCGCAGTCCCGACATGCGGGACTCCCACTGGCAATCAAAGCCGGCGGGATCCCACTTAAGATCATTATCTGGGTACTTGAGGTCGTTTATAGACCTCATTAGTTGGAGATTTTAGGAGGATTTGGATTTTGGACTACCTAGAGCATGTTTCCCATGCTGGGGGAAACACTCCCTGTTTAAACAGACGTGTTGCAGCCAGCAGCCAGTGGCAGCTACAAAGGTGCAGGGTAAACCCTCATTCATTGCAGCAGGGCACTCTGTCACCTCAGACAAAGTTTTGCCTGCCACACCGTTGTCTCCACACTCCAAATTATTAAATCATACCCTAAACTCTGCTGTCCAAACACATTTACCTACTTTGTGGACCCCCTCACACTCACACCATCAGGATTGGGGTGGGGTTCATTGCTGCATTCATCACTCCATTGGAGGAGGAACAACATCACCAGCCTCGCCAGGCATGCCGTCCACCTCTGCCACGTGGAGCTACACAACACAGTGCTGCACAACAGGCACCTGCACAAAGTAGTTGTGCAACTACACATACACCCACTGTAGGGTGACCCAATGGGTGGCATCAAGGGTGTTTATGGAGAACCTCATGAAAGGGCATTATTGCACAAGCCAGTCAAGAATGGCCAAGATGTAGCAGTAGTGGTGACAATATAATATGTAATGTGAGTTGATCAGGAATCAAATATAAGTAAAAATCATGACAAACCCTCAAACACCCTTGTGCATCCCCTTCATGCTCACGACACATTTGCCTTACGCTTCCTACTACACATACGTGATGCACGCCCTGTGGCTGCAGCACAGGTAGTGGCAGGCTGGATGAGGCTGACCGTGAAAGAGACGCATGAGAGGGTGAGTATGAGACAGAGCCATGAGATTGTATGAGGATTGGGTTGAGTGGTAGTGGTGGGATGAGTACTGGGGAGGTGAGGAAGTGCAGGTAAGATGAGGATGAGGGTTCAGTGGGTGTGAGGAGTGATGTGATAGAGTAGTGTTGGCAGTGCAGAAGATGTGGGGTGGGGGCGGTGATGTGGCAGATGGAGTGTCGGGGAATGAATAAGAGTACTCACTTCAACTGACCTGTTTAGGTCATTGAAGCACCTCCTGCACTGTATGCAGGTGCGTGATATGTTGGTGGTGCTGGTGACCTCCTCTGCCACCTCGAGCCAGGCTTTCGTGGTGGCAGAGGCAGGCCACTTCCTCCCGTCCACCGGGTGGAAGATCTCCCTCCTCCCCCTCCTCACCCCATCCAGTAAGACCTGGAGTGAAGCGTCATTAAACCTGGGAGCAGCCTTCCCCCTGGGATGCTTCATGCTGTAATTTTGCCTATTTTCTGCAGCATCAGTCAGTGGAGGACTGCCCCTTTAAATAGGCTCCTCCAGCCGACAACCTATGATGCGGGTGCGCAGTCCGCCCGCTGCGCAGCTTTCCAGCGCGAAACCCGGAAGCCAAAGTAAGTGGCTTCAATTTACTTACGATCGCGTGCCAAACCCACCAATTTCACTGGGCGGGTTACCCATGCGCCCAGTCAACCCCCCGCCTCCCTCCTAATATTGGGCCCTTAGAGTACCGTGAGCATTTCTGATCTCCATATTACAAAAAGGATATAGAGGCACTGGAGAAGATGCAAAAAAGATTCACAAGAATAATACCAGAATTGAAAGGTTATAATTATCAGGATCGACTGAACAGGCTGGGGCTCTTTTCTCTAGAAAAAAGAAGGCTGAGGGGTGACCTAATAGAGGTCTTTAAAATTATGAAGGTGATTGATAGGGTAGACATAGAAAAGATGTTTCCACTTGTGGGGGAGTCCAAAACTAGAGGTCATAGAATCATAGAAATTTACGGCACAGAAGGAGGCCATTCAGCCCATCATGTCTGTGCCAGCCAACAAAGAGCTATCCAGCTAATCCCACTTTCCAGCTCTTGGTTCGTAGCTTTGTAGGTTACGGCACTTCAAGTGCACATCCAAGTATAAATATAAGATAGTCACTAATAAATCCATTAAGGAATTCAGTAGAAACTTCTTCACCCAGAGAGTGGTTAGGATGTGGAGCGTGGTGCCACATGGAGTAGTTGAGGCGAATAGCATAGATGCATTTAAGGGAGGCTAGATAAGCACATGAGGGAGAAAGGAATAGAAGGATATGTTGATAGAGTGAGATGAAATAGGGTGGGGGGAGGGTTGTGTGGAGCATAAACACCGGCATAGACCTGTTGGGCCAAATGGCCTATGTCTGTGCTGTAAATTCGATGTAATTCATGTACTATTACATGAGTAAAGTTACACCTAACACTTGAGTGCCTTTATGACTCTGATATGACCGTGTATCGTGTGAGCTGAAAACTAAAATGGCTGGCCCAGAGAGGCTGCAATTTCCCTGAATCTGGTAACAGTCAAAGGGTCAATAGTAGAGACATGAAGAAATGTCTGCACACGCATACAGTGCAACAGATATAAGGCGTGCAAGTTGACTTCCCATGGTGCTGCACAAGGAGAGTCAAGTCCGAGTGTAGTCTTCGGGCTGAGTGGCTGTAGAGGGCAGGGGATAGTAGGACCAGTGTGCGCAGATGTAATTCAGTTCCCGTTTTAAAGTCATACATTCTGTCTTTATTTTAAATTCCTATGCCCACTGCCTATGTAAACTTGCAATCTCCATTAGCAGGAGGGTGTAATTACAGCATGACAAGTTTACACAGCAGTTTCTGTTATAAATGTGGACATAAGAATTTGCAATGGAAAAAGATGACAGGAAGTGCGCACGGATACATTTTTTAACATGTTATAGATGATGCCTTCTTAATGAATATTGGCCTGTACACACGTGTACACACATGTATATGGCACAGTTAGTCTGGGAATACTGTAGGTTAAAATAAATAGATATGAATGATCCAGTAGGAAGGACAAAAATGAATACTAAGTTTTTTCTTTTGAAACAGTTAAGTGAAAGCCCAAGGTAAATAGTACAGGTCACCAACAAGCTTGAAAAGCGTAGGAGAGGAGGTTAAATAATCAAGAAAGTAGTTATTAGATTAGGTGATATCAGTTTGGGTTTTGGGTCTGAAGATTGAAGGAGCAAGGAAAGACTGACCTATGTGGAAATTGCACTATTTGAACATATACAAACGTTTAATGGAATTCTTTTGTCCACTATCTTAACTGAGGCACTTATTTCAAAAAAGCAAACAAAGGAATTTTATATGCATCTGTTAAGTGCTGAAACATATTTGAAGAGCCTAATTTCAAAGCATTGATCTCAACACAGTAAGCACGCAGAGGAGAAAAGAAAGAAGAAGAACTTATTTATATTAGTAAACAATTTTACAACACCAAGTTATAGTCCAGCAATTTTATTTTAAATTCACAAGCTTTCGGAGATTTTCTCCTTCCTCAGGTAAATGTTTATATTACACCTTATTTATATTACACCTTATCACATTGTCAGGAGGCTGGAAAGCACTTGACAATCAATACATTTCTTTAGAAGCAGAGCGCTATTGTCATGTAGGTAAGTGTGGCAGGCAATTAGTGCACAGCAGGGTTCCACAACAGCAACGAATGAACAACCAAAGCATCTGTGCATTCTAAAGTGAGGAAAATGTCAGAGAAACAATGACCATTATAATATATTAATAAAATAATGAAAATTAAAAAGGGTGTATTAGAGAATGAGAGTAAGAGGGAAGCAATTGGTGATATAAAAACCTAAAATAATGGAAACAGTAGGTCAGGTATCACCTGCGGAGAGAGAAACAGAGGCCCCGAATTTAAAAGGGAGGTGGATGCACTGCATGCGGGCCGGCTAGCGGGCAGCACACCTGGAAAGTCTGGAAACGTGGAGGCCCTGCCGATCTTAACGGCCGGGCCTCATTTACAGAAATGTTCCTGGAGTCCCTCCCGAATCTGGCCAGATCCATTACCTGGCCGGCGGGCGGGAGCGGGAATTTGGCGGCAGGAGCCTTAGCCGCGGTAGTTAATGGGAGGAGGGGTTTGAAGGCGACGGGGGTGGGTGGTGCGGAGGCGATCGGGGGGAGGCCGGAGCGAGAGAGGCTCAAGGATTCCTTGCGGGGCCTGGGAGGCGCACTCCTGCTCGTCCTGACCCACAAGGAGTTCTGACAAAAACTTACGTTGGCTCATCCAGCCTGTTGGCACCTCCTGCCATGGTTCAGCTGTCGGGCTGCAGACAGTGCAGGACTTCCCCTGACTTTGTTAAGATCATGTCTTTTGAATTTAAAGTGGGCCTCCGCCTGCCTGTAGTGGGAACTTCGGCCGACTTGAAAGTTGGCAAAGGGGAAAAGGAGCTGGGTGGGAACAGAGTGATCTTAGGCCGGTAAGTGGACTCAGCGTGATCTTAACCCCTCCCACCCACCATTCTCGCTGGGCGAGGGGGTTTAAAATCGAAGCCAGAGTTAATGTTCCAGGTTGATGACCTTTCATCAGAACAATTAGCAGTTGGTGAGGGACAGTTCACCCATTAGACAAAAACTATTTTCTTGTGATGCTATCAAGAATTGCAGGAGATATCCAAGATATGGGAGCAGTACTCAAAGAGCTGGTTAAACCATACACTGTTCAATATTGTAGCAGTACCTCTAAGTACCCAGGTACAAATTAATTAACATGACAAAGCTCATAGAAAATTCTGATAGATCCCCACAATGCGAATGCAAGTTAAGGCTCCAAAATTTCAATTGGAACAAAGGAGTAAGAGGGGACTAAAAAATGGGGCAGAGGGCAGAATTGCTGAAATTCCATCCCATTTGCTCCCTTAAGAGAAATTCCGAGTGGGTGACACCCCCTCCATGTCAAGGGGTCTTGTCTGGGAGCGTTTCCAGGTTTCTCTGGGGATTCCACCCAGTGTGCCCTTTAAATGTCTCAGAACAACATATGGCAGCTGACAGCTGGCATTAGTCCCACTGAGACCCAGGAAGGGCCCCATAACTGTTCCAGCTAAAGGTAATGGATCACTCCCAGGATCAATTACCTCAAAAAATGGCTCTGCTGGGAGCTGAAGATATAAAAAAACTTATCTTTTTGTTGGGCTGTTCCAACTCACATATGCCTTTACTGCCATGATGCACCCTCCCCAAGTAAGCAAATGATCCCATCCCCATAATTTGGAACAGAGTCTGGATCACCTCACTTGGGCGGACTTATGGCCCGCTCGCCACACTTCCGCCGGGGAGAGCAGGCAAATTAGAATTTCGGAGCCTATGTGTTCTTTGGGATCTGACTCCACATTTGTAGATAACCTTCATGCTCCAATCGGATGCACTATTGTTAGCAAAATTAAAGTTCATGGGATTAAAGGGACAGTGGCAGGGTGGATACAAAATTGTCTAAGGGACAGAAAGCAGAGAGTAGTGGTGAACGGTTGTTTTTCAGACTGGAGGGAAGTATACAGTGGTGTTCCCCAGGGGTCAGTATTAGGACCACTGCCCTTTTTGATATATATATTAATGACCTGGACTTGGTTATAAAGGGTATAATTTCAAAGTTTGCAGATGACACGGAACTCGGAAATGTAGTTAACAATGAAAAGGATAGTAACAGACTTCAGGTGGACATAGACAGATTGGTGAAATGGGCAGACACATGGCAGATGAAATTGAATGCAGAGAAGTGTGAAGTGATGCATTTTGGTAGGAAGAATGAGGAGAGGCAATATAAACTAAATTGTACAATTTTAAAGGGGGTGCAGGAACAGAGAGACCTGACAAGTACACAAATCTTTGAAGGTGGCAGGACAAGTTGAGAAGGCTGTTAAAAAAAGCATTAGGGATCCTGGGCTTTATTAATAGAGGCATAGAGTACAAAAGCAAGGAAGTTATGCTGAACCTTTATAAAACACTAGTTAGGCCTCAACTGGATTATTTTGTTCAATTCTAGGAAGGATGTCAAAGCCTTAGAGAGGGTGCAGAAGAGATTTACTAGAATGGTGACAGGGATGAGGGACTTCAGTTACGTGGAGAAATTGGAGAAGCTGAGGTTGTTCTCCTTAGAACAGAGAAGGTTAAGGGGAGATTTGATAGAGGTGTTCAATATCATGAACGTTTTTGACAGAGTAAACAAGGAGAAACTGTTTCCAGTGGCAGAAGGATTGGTAACCAGCAGCACATGGGAGTTTGTGGAGACCAGCGAGATCCCGGGCAATCACATCTGCAGTAAGTGTCTGCAACTCGAGGAACTTCGGCTCAGAGTTGTTGGGCTGGAGTCCAAGCTGCAGACATTGTGATGCATCAGGGAGGGGGAGAGTTAGCTAGTTTGATCCAGGAGGCAGTCACACCCCTTAGATTAAGGTTAGATAGTAGTTTAGATTCGTTCAGTGGTCAGGGACAGGAGGATGTGACTGCGAGTCAGGCAGGTATGGGGGCCCAGGATGCAGTGATCGAGGAGCCTCAGCCTTTGACCTTGTCCAACAGATACGAGGTACTTACTACCTGTATGGATGAGATCAATGACTGCAGGCAGGATGGGCAAACTGACCACGGCACCGTGATACAGGAGGCCATTCAAGTGGGGGGGAGTAAAAAGGAATGCAGTAGTAATAGGGGATAGTATAGTCAGGGGGATAGATACTGCTCTCAGCAGTTGCAATCGGGAGTTCCGAAGGCTGTGTTGCCTGCCCGGTGCCAGGGTTAAGGACAACTCCTCAAGGCTGGAAAAGAATTTGGAGCATGAGGGGGAGGATCCAGTTGTCGTGGTCCACATAGGAACCAACGACATAAGTAGAACTAGGAATGAGGTTCTGCTGAGGGAGTTTGAGATGCTAGGGACCAAATTAAAAAAGCAAAACCTCAAAGGTAATAAACTCTGAATTACTACCTGAGTCATGTGCAAATTGTCATAGGTTCAAACAGATTAGATGGTTAAATGCGTGGCTGAAAGAGTGGTGTGGGAAGCAGGGGTTTTGATTCATTGGGGCACTGGCACCAGTACTGGGGAAAGAGGGAGCTGTTCCACTGGAACCAGTGACCTGGTGAATCGAATAACTAGGGCGGTAGATAGTGCTTTAAACTAATAAGAGGGGTGGGGGGAGTGTTCAGGTAAGGGTAATTTTATCAGTCTAAAAAGAAAAGCCAAAGCAGCTGTAAAGCAGAGTAGCGATTTGGGTAAAAACAAGTAGAGTGTGTCAGGAAGAGACAGAGAATTTAACAAAGATAATAGGGCATTAGTGACCTATTAGTGAAAAAAAAGTAAAAAGTTAAAATTAAAGGTGCTATACCTGGATGCACAAAACATTTGTAACAAGATAGATGAATTAATGGCATAAATAGAGTTAAATGGGTTTGATCTAGTAGCCATTACTGAGACATGGTTGCAGGGTGACCAAGATTTGGAACGAAATATTCCAGGATACTTGACTTTTAGAAAACATAGGCAAGATGGAAAAGGAGTGTGGGGGGGGGGGGGGGGGTGATGGTTAGCCCTGGTAATAAAGGATGAGATAAAGACAGTAGTGAGAAAAGATCTTAGCTCAGAAAATCAGGATGCAAATCAATATGGGTGGAGCTAAGAAATAACAAGGGGCAGAAAACACAGGTGGGAGTAGTTTACTGGCCCCCTAACAGTAGTTATAGTGTTGGACAGAGAATAAATCAGCAAATTAGAGGAGCCGGTAACAAAGGTAATGCAATAATCATGGGGGACTTTAATCTTCATATGGATGGTCGCGAATCTTTGGAATTCTCTACCCCAGAGGACTGTGGATGCTTAGCCGTTGAGTATTTTCAACGACCGAGATCAATAGATTTTTGGATTCTAAGGGAATCAAGGGATATGGTAATTGGGCTGGAAAGTAGAGTTGAGGTCAAAGATCAGTCATGATCGTATTGAATGGCAGAGTAGACTCGAGGTTGCCGTATTATTTCTTATGTTCTTAACCAGAAGACACAGATTTAAGGTGATCGGCAAAAGAGCCAAAGGTGTCATGAAGAAATATTTTTTTACGCAGCGAGTAGTTATGATCTGGAATGCACTGCCTGAAAAGGTGGTGGAAGCAGATCCAATAGTAACTTTCAAAAGGGAATTGGATAAATACTTGACTGGAAAAAAATTACAGGTCTATGGGGAAAGAGTAGGGGAATGGGACTAATTGGATAGCTCTTTCAAAGAGGCACGATGGGCTGAATGGCAGCTTCCTGTGCTGTACCAACTATTAACAAAGAAGAAAAACAGTTCACAAAATTGTATTATTAAAAAGGGCAGCACAGAGCAAGCTGCAGACATTCTGCAACAATCAAGTAAATATTAAAAGGGATCAAACTTATAGGAGACAATGGCAGATCCAAGAGCCAGTAGGAGACAGTCTTAAGTACAGGGTTGCATGAAATTGTGTTGCAGAGCAAAATAATTCCTATTCTCTCTTGAGGTTAGTCCATTTTGTATTCATGTCTTCGAGTTCTGCAAATATAATTTTAAGCTGAATAACCTATTGCTATGCCCTTTGGAATTTTAAAGACATGGAGCACTTTTCAATCTTCTTTCCTTCAATTCTATCAGACTAGTAATTTATGATTTTATGTCTCTGACTTATCCATTTTTGCATTCCCCTGTGCCCGTAAAATTGCATCAATGTTCTTTTAAAGGTAAGATATCCCCAAACTGCACACAATATTCTAAAATATGGCTTTATGTCAGCGTTATGAAGGATTTTAAAAAACTGTCAGTAAATGTTATCCTGCTGGTCACAAAACAAATGAAATGCCAACCTGAAAATTAGCCCACTTAACTTCATGAAGTAAGGGAAATACTTGAGAGCATTATAATGCATGCTATCAATATTCATCTAAAGCTCTCGAGTAGCTCAGTTGGTAGCACATTTGCCTCTGAGTCATGAAGGTTGTAGGCTCAAGTCCTCATTCCAGAGACTTGAGCACAAAATCCAGGCTGGCACACAAATGTAATGCTGAGGGAGTATTCCACTGTCAAAGGTGCTGTCTTTTGGATGAGATGTTAAACTGAGGCCCCGCCTGCCCTGTCGGGTGAACGTAAAAGATCCCATAGCATTATTTCGAAGAAGAGCAGGGGAGTCATCCCTGGTCTCCTGGCCAACATTTATCCCTCAACCAACATCACTAAAACAGACTATCTGGTCATTATCACCTTGCTGTTTGTGGGAGCTTGCTGAGTGCAAATGGGCTGCTGTGTTTCCAACATTACAACAGTGACTGTACTTCATTGATTGTAAGGTGCTTTGGGACGTCCTGAGGTGGTGAAAGTGTAAGTCTTTCTTTCTTTATTTTTTACGCAGCAAGTTGTTGTGATCTGGAACGCATTGCCTGAACGGATGGGGGAAGCAGATTCAGTAGTAACTTTCAAAGGGAATTGGATAAATACTTAGAATCATAGAATCATACAATCGTTACAGCACAGAAGGAGGTCATTCGGCCCATCGAGCCCCTGTGCTGGGTCTTTGTAAGAGCAATCTAGTTAGTCCCATTCCCCCGCTCTTTCCCCGTAGCCCTGCAAATTTTTTCCCTTCAAATATTTATCCAATTCCTTTTTGAAAGCCACGATTGTATCTGCTTCCACCACCCTTTCAGGCAGTACATTCCAGATCATAACTACTCGCTGCGTCAAAAGTTTTTCCTCACGTCGCCTTTGCTTTTTTTTGCCAATCACCTTAAATCTGTGTCCTCTGGTTCTTGACCCTTCTGTCAATGGGTACAGTTTCTCCTTATTTACTTTATCTAAACCAGTCATGATCTTGAACACTTCTATCCTGAAATGGATAAGTATTTGAAAGGAAAATATTTGCAGGGCTGCGGGGATAGTGTGGGGGAGTGTGACGAGCCGGATTGCTCTTGCATAGAGCTGGCATGGACTCGATGGGCCGAATGGCCTCCTTCCGTGCTATAGTGCTGTAAATGATTCCATCAAATCTCCACTTAATCTTCTCTGCTCTAAGGAGATCAACCCCAGCTTCTCCAGTCTATCCACGAAACTGAAGTCCCTCATCCCTGGAACCATTCTAGTAAATCTTTTCTGCACCCTCTCCAAGGCCTTCACATCCTTCCTAAAGTACGGTGCCCAGAATTCGACACAATACTCCAGTTGTGGCCGAACCAGTGTTTTATAAAGGTTCAACATAACTTCCTTACTTTTGTACTCTATGCCTCTATTTATAAAGCCCAGGATTCACTATGCTTTTCTAACTGCTTTCTCAACCTGTCCTGCCACCTTCAAAGATTTGTGCACATATACCCCCAGGTCTCTCTGTTCCTGCACCCATTTTGAATTGTACCATTTAGTTTACATTGCTTCTCCTTGTTCTTCCTGCCAAAATGTATCACTTCTCACTTCTCTGCATTAAATTTCATCTGCCATGTGTCCGCCCATTCCACCAGACTGTCTATGTCCTCCTGAAGTCTATTACTATCCTCCTCACTGTTTACTACACTCCTAAGTTTTGTGTCATCTGCAAATTTTGAAATTGTGTCTGGTACACCCAAGTCCAAGACATTAATATATAACAAAAAAAGTAGTAGTCCTAGTACCGACCCCTGGGGAACACCACTGTATACCTTCCTCCAGTCCGAAAAACAACCGTTCACCACTACTCTCTGTTTCCTATAACTTAGCCAATTTTGTATCCAGGCTGCCACTGCCCCTTTTATTCCACTTGAGGGGGAAAAGTTTGCAGGGCTATGGTGAAAGAGCAGGGGAGTGGGATAGCTCTTCCAAAGAGCCGGCGCAGGCATGATAGGCCAAATGGCCTCCTTCTGTGCTGTATCATTCTATGATTCTATGATCCAGTGTGTAGTGGAGCCATAAAAGTCCCACATATGACCTCCTGATCTGTGCTGAGTTAGCTGATCTCAGCTGGGGCAGCAGTATAAACGCTACAGTTGATATCAAATGCCCTTAGTTTAAGAAAGGACAATCAGCCAGGGTTCCAACTCCAAATCATTATGCAGCAGCAACAAGAACTTGCATTTATATATCGCCTTTATTATAGAAAACTGTCCCAAGACACTTCACAAGTGCAGACGAAAATTGATGCTGAGCGAAAGAAGATGATATTAGGAGGGGTGACCAAAAATTTGGTGAAAGAGGTTGGGGTTTTTAAGGTTGGTCTTAAAGGAGGAAAGAGAGGTAGAGAGACGGAGAAGTTTACGGAGGGAATTCAGAGCATAGGTTCGAAACGTCTGAAGGCATGGCCACCAATGGTAGGGTGAAGGGAGGGGGGATGCACAAGCGGCCAGAGTTCTGGGAGGATGTAGGAGATTACATAGAAAATAGGAGCAGGAGTAGGCCATTTGGCCCTTCGAGCCTGCTCCGCCATTCAATATGATCGTGGCTGATCCTCTATCTCAATACTATATTCCCGGTCTCTCCCCATACCCCTTGATGCCTTTTGTGTATAGAAATCTATCTATCTCCTTCTTCAATGTATTCAGTGACTTGGCCTCCACAACCTTCTGTGGTAGAGAATTCCACAGGTTCGCCACCCTCTGAGTGAAGAAATTTCTCCTCATCTCAGTCCTAAATGTCCTACCACGTATCCTGAGACTGTGACCCCTCGTTCTAGACCCTCCAGCCAGGGGAAACATTCTCTCTTCATCCAGTCTGTCTAGCCCTGTCAGAATTTTATACGTTTCAATGAGATCCCCCCTCATTCTTCTAAACTCGAGTGAATACAGGCCTAGTCGACCCAATCTGTGCTCATACGACAGTCCTGCCATCCCAGGAATCTGTCTGGTGAACTTTCGCTGCACTCCCTCTATGGCAAATATATCCTTTCTCAGGTAAGGAGTCCAAAACTGCACACAATAGTCCAGGTGTGGTCTCACCAAGGCGCTGCATAACTGCAGTAAGACATCCTTGCTCCTGTATTCAAATCCTCTTGCAATGAAGGCCAACATACCAATTGCCTTCCTAACTGCTTGCTGCACCTGCATGTTTGCTTTCAGTGACTGGTGTACAAGGACACCCAGGTCCCTTTGTACATCAACATTCCCCAATCTATCATCATTTAAATAATACTCTGCCTTTCTGTTTTTCCTTCCGAAGTGGATAACTTCATATTTATCCACATCATACTGCATCTGCCATGTATTTACCCTTTGTTTCCTGCCACTGAGCCAATTTTGGGTCCACTTTCCCTTGGATCCCATGGGCTTTTACTGTTTTGACCAGTCTGCCATGTGGGACCTTGTCAAAAGCCTTGCTACAATCCATGTACACTTCATAAAACGCTTTACCTTCATTGACCCTCCTTGTTACCTGCTCAAAAAATTCAATCAAGTTGGTCAGACACGACCATCCCTTAACAAATCCATGCTGACTGTCCTTGATTAAACCGTGCCTTTCTAAATGACGATTTATGCTGTCCCTTAGAATGGATTCCAATAATTTGCCCACCACCCAGGTTAGACCGACTGGCCTCAAATCACTCGGTCCATCTCTTTCTCCCTTTTTAAACAACGGTACAACGTTAGCAGTCCTCCGATCCTCCGGCACCAGGGAGGATTGGAAAATGATGATCACAGCCTCTGCTATTTTCTCCCTTGCTTCTCCTAACAGCCTGGAATACATTTCATCCAGGCCTGGTAATTTATCCACTTTCAAAGATGCTAACCCCCTTAACGCTTCCTCTCTCACTATGCTTATCCCATCCAATATTTCACACTCCTTCTCCTCCTTAACTAAAATCTCTGCATCGTCCCCCTCTTTTGTGAAGACAGACGCAAAGTATTCATTAAGAACCATACCCACATCTTCCGCCTCCACACATAGGTTACATTTTGGTCTCTAATAGGCCCTACTCTTTCCTTAGTTATCCTTTTTTAAAATTTATTCGTTCATGGGATGTGGGCGTCGCTGGCGAGGCCGGCATTTATTGCCCATCCCTAATTGCCCTTGAGAAGGTGGTGGTGAGCCGCCTTCTTGAACCGCTGCAGTCCGTATGGTGACGGTTCTCACACAGTGCTGTTAGGAAGGGAGTTCCAGGATTTTGACCCAGCGACGATGAAGGAACGGCGATATATTTCCAAGTCGGGATGGTGTGTGACTTGGAGGGGAACGTGCAGGTGGTGTTGTTCCCATGTGCCTGCTGCTCTTGTCCTTCTAGGTGGTAGAGGTCGCGGGTTTGGGAGGTGCTGTCTAGGAGGTGCTGTCGAAGAAGCCTTGGCGAGTTGCTGCAGTGCATCCTGTGGATGGTACACACTGCAGCCACAGTGCGCCGGTGGTGAAGGGAGTGAATGTTTAGGTTGGTGGATGGGGTGCCAATCAAGCGGGCTGCTTTATCTTGGATGGTGTCGAGCTTCTTGAGTGTTGTTGGAGCTGCACTCATCCAAGCAAGTGGAGAGCATTGCATCACACTCCTGACTTGTGCCTTGTAGATGGTGGAAAGGCTTTGGGGAGTCAGGAGGTGAGTTACTCGCCACAGAATACCCAGCCTCTGACCTGCTCTCGTAGCCACCGTATTTATATGGCTGGTCCAGTTAAGTTCCTGGTCAGTGGTGACCCCCAGGATGTTGATGGTAGGGGATTCGGCGATGGTAATGCCGTTGAATGTCAAGGGGAGGTGGTTGGACTCTCTCTTGTTGGAGATGGTTATTGACTGGCACTTGTCTGGCGCGAATGTTACTTGCCACTTATCATCCCAAGCCTGCATGTTGTCCAGGTCTTGCTGCATGCGGGCTCGGACTGCTTCATTATTTGAGGGGTTGCGAATGGAGCTGAACACTGTGCAATCATCAGCGAACATCCCCATTTCTGACCTTATGATGGAGGGAAGGTCATTGATGAAGCAGCTGAAGATGGTTGGGCCCAGGACACTGCCTTGAGGAACTCCTGCAGCAATGTCCTGGGGCTGAGATGATTGGCCTCCAACAACCATTACCATCTTCCTTTGCGCTAGGTATGACTCTAACCACTGGAGAGTTTTCCCCCTGATTCCCATTGACTTCAATTTTACTAGGGCTCCTTGGTGCCACACTCGGTCAAATGCTGCCTTGATGTCAAGGGCAGTCACTGTCACCTCACCTCTGGAATTCAGCTCTTTTGTCCATATTTGGACCAAGGCTGTAATGAGGTCTGGAGCCGAGTGGTCCTGGCGGAACCCAAACTGAGCATCGGTGAGCAGGTTATTGGTGAGTAAGTGCCGCTTGATAGCACTGTCGACGACACCTTCCATCACTTTGCTGATGATTGAGAGTAGACTGATGGGGCTGTAATTGGCCGGATTGGATTTGTCCTGCTTTTTGTGGACAGGTCATACCTGGGCAATTTTCCACATTGTCGGGTAGATGCCAGTGTTGTAGCTGTACTGGAACAGCTTGGCTCGAGGCGCGGCTAGTTCTGGAGCACAAGACTTCAGCACTACAGCCGGGATGTTGTCGGGGCCCATAGCCTTTGCTGTATCCACTGCACTCAGCCGTTTCTTGATATCACGTGGAGTGAATCGAATTGGCTGAAGACTGGCTTCTGTGATGGTGGGGATATCGGGAGGAGGCCGAAATGGATCATCCAGTCGGCACTTCTGGCTGAAGACAGTTGCAAACGCTTCATCCTTGTCTTTTGCACTCACGTGCTGGACTCCGCCATCATTGAGGATGGGGATGTTTGCAGAGCCTCCTCCTCCCGTTAGTTGTTTAATTGCCCACCACCATTCACGACTGAATGTGACAGGACTGCAGAGCTTTGATCTGATCCGTTGGTTGTGGAATCGCTTAGCTCTGTCCATAGCATGTTGCTTCCACTGTTTAGCACGCATGTAGTCCTGAGTTGTAGCTTCACACCTCATTTTTCGGTACGCCTGGTGCTGCTCCTGGCATGCTCTTCTACACTCCTCATTGAACCAGGGTTGATCTCCTGGCTTGTTGGTAATGGTAGAGTGAGGAATATGCCGGGCCATGAGGTTACAGATTGTGCTGGAATACAATTCTGCTGCTGCTGATGGCCCACAATGCCCAGTTTTGAGCTGCTAGATCTGTTCTGAATCTATCCCATTGAGCACGGTGGTAGTACCACACAACACGTTGGATGTGGCCTCAGTGCGAAGACGGGACTTCATCTCCACGAGGACTGTGCGGTGGTCACTCCTACCAATACTGTCATGGACAGATGCATTTGCGACAGGTAGATTGGTGAGGACGAGGTCAATTAAGTTTTTCCCCTCGTGTTGGTTCGCTCACCACCTGCCGCAGGCTTTGTCTGGCAGCTATGTCCTTCAGGACTCGGCCAGCAGTGGTGCTCCCGAGCCACTCTTGGTGATGGACTTTGAAGTCCCCCACCAGAGTACGTTTTGTGCCTTTGCTTACCCTCAGTGCTTCCTCCAAGTGGTGCTTAACATGGAGGAGGACTGATTCATCAGCTGAGGGAGGGCGGTAGGTGGTAATCAGCAGGAGGTTTCCTTGCCCATGTTTGAACTGATGCCATGAGATTTCATGGGGTCCAGAGTCAATGTTGAGAACTCCCAGGGCCACTCCCTCCTGACTGTATATCACTGTACCGCCACCTCTGGTGGGTCTGTCCTGCCGGTGGGACAGGACATACCCAGGGATGGTGATGGAAGAGTCAGGGACGTTCTGTGAGTATGCTATGTCAGGCTGTTGCTTGACTAGTCTGTGGGACAGCTCTCCCAATTTTGGCACAAGTCCCCAGATGTTAGTAAGGAGGACCTTGCAGGGTCGACTGGGCTTGGTTTGCCGTTGTCGTGTCCGGTACCTAGTGGTCCGTCCGGTTTTCTTATTATTATGACTTTTCGTAGCGAGATTTTACAATTGAATGCCTTGCTATGCCATTTCAGAGGGTAATTAAGAATCAACCACATTGCTGTGGGTCTGGAGTCACATGGAGGCCAGACCAGGTAAGGATGGCAGGTTTCCTTCCCTAAAGGGCATTAGTGAACCAGATGGGTTTTGACGACAATCCGGTAGTTTCATGGCCACCATTACTGATACTGGTATTTTAATTCCAGATTTTTATTTAATTAATTGAATTTAAATTCGCCAGCTGATGTGGCGGGATTTGAACTCATGATTCCGGATTTTAGTCCAGGCCTCTGGATTACTAGTTCAGTAACATAGCCACTCTGCTACCTACTTGCTCTTTATGTATTTATAAAACATTTTTGGGTTTTCCTTAATTTTACATGCCAGTATTTTTCATGCCCTCCCTTTGCTTTCCTAATTTGCTTTTTAATTTCACCCTTGCACTTTCTATACTCCTCGAGGCTTTCTGCAGTATTGAGCTCTTGGTGTCTGACATAAGCTTCCGTTTTTTGCCTAATCTTCCCCTGTATGCTCATTGTCATCCAGGGGGCTTCAGATTTGGCAGTCCCGCCCTTTTTCTTTGTGGGAACATGTTTACTCTGAACCCCTTAAATCTCCCCTATGAAAGCCTCCCACTGCTTTGACACTGATTGACCTTCAAGTAGCTGTTTCCAGTCCACTTTTGCTAAATCACTTCTCTGCTCAGTAAAATTGGCCTTTCCCCAATTTAGAACTTTTACTCCAGTTCCATCTTAATCCTTTTCCATAACTATGCTAAATCTAACTGAATTATGATCACTACCACAGAAATGCTCCCGCCCTGATACTCCTTCCAACTGCCCAGCTTCATTCCCTAAAACTAAATCTAGAACTGCCCCCCCTCTTGTTGGGCTTGCTATGTTCTGGCTAAAAAAGTTCTCCTGAATGCAATTTAAGAATTCTGCGCCCTCTATAGCTTTTGCATTAATTGTATCACAGTTAATATTAGGGTAGTTGAAATCCCCTACTATTACTGCCCTATTGTTTTTGCAATTCTCTGAAATTTGCCGACATATTTGCTCTTCTATCTCCCTCTGACTGTTTGGGGGTCTATGGTATACTCCCAGCAGTGTGACTGCCCCTTTTTTGTTCTTTAGCTCATAATATGGCCTCATATGATGATCCTTCTAACATATCATCCTTCCTCACAGCTGTAATTATTTATTTAACCAATATTGCCAATCCTCCTTTTTTATCCCCCTCTATCTCATCTGAAAGCCCTGTAACCAGGAATGTTGAGGTTCCATTCCTGCCCCTCTTTAAGCCATGTTTAGATATCGTACTTTAGATATCGTATCTGTGCTCTCAGCTCATCTGCCTTATTCACTATACTCCTTGCATTGAGGTGTATATACCATTAAGTACTGTCAAGCTCCTTTGTTGTTTAGTTTCTAATCATTGTTTCCTCTGCCTTCCAAATTCACTTACTAATTTTCTGCCTTCCATTTCTAGCTCTGCTTCTCTCCTTTCTGAATCTACACTCATGTTCCCACCCCCCTGCCAAGCTAGTTTAAACCCTCCCCAACAACACTAGCAAACCTCCCCGCGAGAATATTGGTCCCGGCACTGTTGAGGTGCAACTCGTTCGGCTTGTACAGGTCCCACCTCCCCCAGAACTGGTCCCAATGCCGCAGGAATCTAAAGCCCTCCCTCCTGCACCATCTTTCTAGCCACGCATTTATTTGCTCTATCCTATTTCTATACTCGCTAGCGCTGGGAGTGGCACTGGGAGTAATCCGGACATTACTACCTTTGAGGTCCTGCTTCTTAATCTCTTTGCTAACTCCTTAAAATCTACCTGCAGGACCTCATCCCTCTTTCTACCTATGTCGTTGGTGTCGATATGGACTACGACCTCTGGCTGTTCACCCTCCCCCTCCAGAATGTTCTGCAGCTGCTCGGTGACATCCTTGACCCTGGCACCAGGGAGGCAACAAAGCATCCTGGAATCACGTCTGTGGCTGCAGAAATGTCTGTCTGCTCCCTTAGCTCTAGAATCCGCTATCACTTTTGCTCTTTTGACCTTTCTCCTCCCCCCCCCCCCCCCACCGTACAGCTGAGCCATCCATGGTGCTGAGGGAATACACACTAAACGGGAATATATTGAGAGGGGTAGAGGAAGTGAGAGACCTTGGAGTTTGTGTGCACATGTCCCTGAAGGTGGCAATACAGGTAGATAAGGTTGTGAAGAAGACATACGGAATGCTCTCCGTTATTAGCCGAGGTATAGAATACAAAAGCAGGGATGTAATGATGGAACTGTATAAAATGCTGGTAAGGCCACAGCTGGAGTATTGTGCACAGTTCTTGGTCACCACATTACAGGAAGGACGTAATTGCTCTGGAGAGAGTTCAGAGAAGATTTACAAGAATGTTGCCAGGGCTTGAAAATTGCAGCTACGAGGAGAGATTGGATAGGCTGGGGTTGTTTTCCTTGGAGCAGAGGAGGCTGAGGGGTGACTTGATTGAGGTGTACAAAATTAAGAGGGGCCCAGATAGAGTCGACAGGAAGTACCTGTTTCCCCTAGCGGAGAGTTCAAGAACTAGAGGACATGGATTTAAGCTGATTGGCGGAAGAATTAGAGGGGACATGAGGAAAAACTTTTTTACCCAGAGGGTGGTGGGTGTATGGAATTCGCTGCCCGAATTGGTGGTAGAGGCAGGGACCCTCAACACTTTTAAAAAGTACCTGGACCTGGACCTGCACCTAACGTGCTGTAAGCTGCAGGGCTACGGACCGGGTGCTGGAAGGTGGGATTGAATGAGCACCCGGTTGTTCTTCGAGCCGGTGTGGACATGATGGGAAGAATGGCCCCCTTCTGTGCTGTATCTTTTCTATGGTTCTTTCTAAGTATGAAAGCATCATGACAGCTGCCAGGCAATCTGGGGCACACCTGCATGAACCTCTTCTTGTGGTTGCACACCAGCTGTGCATTGATGGAATGAAATCCCTTGGGGTTGATAAAAACTCCTGGCTGATCTGGAGTGTGTGTTTCCACGTGTGTGTAGTCAATGGCACCCTCTACCTGGGGGAAGCCAGCCAGAGAGGCAAATCCGACTGCCTGCTCATTCTGGCTATTGTCGTCACAGGGGAAGTTGACGTAAGCCGAATCCCTGGCAAATAACCTATCTGTTACCTGCTTTATACATTTATGTGCAGCCGACTTAGTGACCCATGAGATGTCTCCAATGGTGCACTGGAAGCAGCCAGAGGTGAAGAAATTAAGTGCAGTGGTGAATTTGACAGTGATGGGCAATGCACGGCCGCCACGTCCAGCAGGGAGCAGCTTTTCTTGAAGGAGGCAGCAGATGTCTGCGACCACCTACCAGGTCAATCTGATCTTGCGGAAGCGCTGCTCTTCAGATAGGTCAAGGAAGCTGAGCCTATCTGTAGACCCTCTCACATGGGTAGTGCCTCCTGCAACCTCGGCCCCTTTGTTGCTCTACTCTCTGCTGTTCTCTGCTCTGTTCTCCTCTCTGCTGTTCTCCACTCTGTTCTCCTCTCTGCTGTTCTCTGCTCTGTTTTCCTCTCCGCTGTTCTCTGCTCTGTTCTCCTCTCTGCTGTTTTCCATTCTGTTCTCCTCTCTGCTGTTCTCCACTCTGTTCGCCAGATCTGTTTTGTCCAGATCTGTGTTGTGCACCTCTCTCTTGTGCACCTGCAGATTCCACCACAACACGACGTTGCTGCCGTGGATGGTGACTGTTTTCCACATCCGATGTCCTATCAAAAACATCCATGCGCCCCCCCCATCCTGATGTTGTCCGTTTGAAAGCCTCCAAACTTTTGAAACATATCAATGATCACAAGAACTCTGCAAAATGTTTGCCAGAGGGAACTGAGAAAGCAGCCGTAAGCAATGAACCTTTATTCATGTCAGACAATCAGAATTTTAAAAACCCCAATGAAGTGCTGATCCATTTCACTGGCGAGTTTCCTGGACCCTGGGAAACTGTGCTAGAGGCATTAAATTCAAATCCCTGTTGTAATCACATTAGCATGTGATAATCATTGACCCCCATGTGATAAACATCGACTCCCATGTGATAATCATCGACCCGCATGTGATTATCATCGACTCCCATATGATTATCATCAACTCCCATGTGATAATCATCGACTCCCATGTGATAATCATCAACTCCCATGTGATAATCATTGACTCCCATGTGATTATCATCGACCCCCATGTGATAAATGTCGACCCGCATGTGATAATCATCGACCCCCATGTGATAATCATCGACCCCCATGTGATAATCATCGACCCACATGTGAAAATCATCGACCCGCATGTGATAATCATCGACCCGCCTGTGATAATCATCGACCCATGTGATAATGATCGACTCCCATGTGATAATCATTGACTCCCCTATGATAATCATCGACCCGCATGTGATTATCATCGACTCCCAAGTGGTAATCATCGACCCCCATGTGATAATCATCGACTCCCATGTGATAATCATCGACCCCCATGTGATTATCATCGACTCCCATGTGATTATCATCGACCCACGTGATAATCATTGACCCACATGTGATAATCATCGACCCACGTGATAATGATCGACTCCTATGTGATAATCGTCGACTCCCATGTGATAATCGTCGACTCCGACGTGATAATCATCGACCTGCATTGATAATCATCGACCCGCATTTGATAATCATCGACCCGCATCTGATAATCATCGATCTGCATGTCATGATCATTGACTCGCCTGCGGCGAGCAAGTTACACACACGCAGCCAAATAAGCCTCCGTTAAAAGCGGGAGTAGGAGTGTTGGAGGCAGGTTGGGTTTGGGTTTGAAATTTTTAAATTTTTACCTCCCCACCCACCCCCAGCTCACCCATCTTTGGGGGTTAACATTCCCCCATTAACCTTTGGCCTTCAGGATTTTTTTTCTATCCATTCATGGGAAGTGGGCATCACTAATTGCCCTTGAGAAGGTGGTGGTGAGCTGCCTTCTTGAACTGCTGCAGTCCGTGTGGTGAAGGTTCTCCCACAGTGCTGTTAGGAAGGGAGTTCCAGGATTTTGACCCAGTGATGATTAAGGAACGGCGATATATTTCCATGTCAGGATGGTGAGAGACTTGGAGGGGAACGTGCAGATGATCATGTTCCCATGCGCCTGCTGCCCTTGTCCTTCAAGGTGGGAGAGGTCGTGGGTTTGGGAGGTGCTGTCAAAGATGCCTTGGCGAGTTGCTGCAGTGCATCCTGTAGATGGTACGCACTGCAGCCACGGTGCGCTGGTAGTGGAGGGAGTGAATGTTTAAAGTGGTGGATGGGTTGCCAATCAAGCGGGCTGCTTTGTCCTGGATGGAGTCAAGCTTCTTTAAAGTTGTAACAGCTGCACTCATCCAGAAAAGTGGAGAGTATTCCATCACACTCCTAACTTGTGCCTTGTAGATGGTGGAAAGGCTTTGGAAAGTCAGCAGATGAGTTACTCGCCACAGAATGCCCAGACTCTGACCTGCTCTTGTAGCCACATTATTTATGTGGCTGGTCCAGTTTAGTTTCTGGTTAATGGCGTCCCTCAGGATGTTGATGGTGGGAGATTCGGCAATGGTAATGCCGTTAAATGTCAAGGCGAGGTGGTTAGACTCTATCTTGTTGGAGATGATGATGGAGAAGACGCCCTAGTAAGAACGGGATATGACGCTCGACTCATCGATCGACAGTTCTGACGGGCTACAGCGAAAAATCGCATAGACCTCCTCAGGAGACCAACAGGGGACACAACCAACAGAGTACCCTTTGTCGTCCAGTACTTCCCCGGAGCGGAGAAACTACGCCATGTTCTCCGCAGCCTTCAACATGTCATCAATGACGACGAACACCTCGCTATGGCCATCCCCACACCTCCACTACTCGCCTTTAAACAGCCACCCAACCTCAAACAGACCATCGTTCGCAGCAAATTACCTAGCTTTCAGGAGAACAGCGTCCACGACACCACACAACCCTGCCATGGCAACCTCTGCAAGACATGCCAGATCATCGACACAGATACCACCATCACACGAGAGGACACCACCCACCAGGTACATGGTTCATACTCCTGTGACTCGGCCAACGTTGTCTACCTCATACGTTGCAGGAAAGGATGCCCCAGAGCATGGTACATTGGCGAGACCATGCAGACACTGCGACAACGGATGAACGGACACCGCGCAACAATCGCCAGACAGGAGGGTTCCCTCCCAGTCGGGGAACACTTCAGCAGTCAGGGACATTCAGCCACCGACCTTCGGGTAAGCATACTCCAAGGCGGCCTTCGAGACACACGACAACGCAAAATCGTCGAGCAGAAATTGATAGCCAAGTTCCGCACCCATGAGGACGGCCTCAACCGGGATCTTGGGTTCATGTCACGCTACACGTTACCCCACCAGCGAACAAATGTTATCTGTTTTTAATACAACGGGTCATTTGCTGTCTTTTCGATGTTTCTGCCTCTTTTTTTTGGTGGTTTGTATATTCGGGGGATCTGTAGGTAACACCTATCTGTCTGCACACTGATTGCCTTGGCAACGGGCAGTTGAAAGGACTGTCTGTAATCACCAAGTATTGTTCTGTGATTTATAAATGCGAAGGGTTCGAGGATTTCATTTCCACATTCACCTGAGGAAGGAGGAAGCCTCCGAAAGCTTGTGAATTTCAAATAAAATTGCTGGACTATAACTTGGTGTTGTAAAATTGTTTACAATTGTTGGAGATGGTCATTGCTTGGCACTTGTTTGGCACGAATGTTACTTGCCACATATTATCCCAAGCCTGGGTGTTGTCCAGGCCTTGATGCTTGCAGACCCGGCCTGCTTCTTTATCTGAGGTGTTGCGAATGGAACTGATCACTGTGCAATCATCAGCGAACATCTCCATTTCTGACCTTATGATGGAGGGAAGGTCATTGATGAAGCAGCTGTAGATGACACTGTCCTGAGGAACTCCCGCAGTGATGTCCTGGGGCTGAGATGATTAGCCTCCAACAACCACTACCATCTTCCTTTATGCTAGGTAAGTCTCCAGCCACTTGAGAGTGTTCCCCCTGATTCCCATTGACTTCAATTTTACTAGGGCTCCTTGGTGCCACACTCGGTCAAATGCTGCCTTGATGTTAAAGGTAGTCACTCTCACCTCACCTCTGGAATTCTGCCCTTTTATCCATGTTTGGACCAAGGCTGTAATGAGGTCTGGAGCCGAGTGGTCCTGGCGGAACCCAAACTGAGCATCGGTGAGCAGGTTATTGGTGAATGAGTGCCGCTTGATAGCGCAGCTGACGATTGAGAGTAGACTGATGGGGCATCCACAGCCCTCTGGGATAGAGAATTCTAAAGATTCACAACCCTCTGTGTGAAGAAATTCCTCCTCATCTCAGTCTTGAATGGCTGACCCCTTAACCTGCGACAATGCCCCCTAGTTCTAGACTCTCTAGCCAGGGGAAACAATCTCTCAGCATCTACCCTGTCAAGCCCCCTAATAATCTTATATGTTTCAATGAGATCACCTCTCATTTTTCTAAACTCCAGAGAGATTAGGCCCATTCTACTCAACCTCTGCTCATAGGACAACCTTCTCATCCCAGGAATTAATCTAGTGAACCTTCGTTGCACTGCTTCCAAGGCAAGTATATCCTTCCTTAGATAAGGAGACCAAAACTGTACGCAGTACACCAGGTGAGGAGTGGTGCATTAGTTGTAGAGAGAATTGAGTTGAAATCAAAGACAAGGTAAGAGGGACCACAGGGACAAACTACACCAACTGAATGGGACTGTGAGGAAAAATCTGTGGTGTTCTATTGAAGGTGTCATCTCCTGTGGCTATGTGGAATGCTTTCCTGCGTTAAGAAGAATATATCTAATTAATAATGGGACTGACAGTGTAAGGTTAGAGATGATTGAATATTACATGGAATGTAATGGTTTCTGAGGCTACTGGGCTATGAAAATCTCATGTGGGATAAGTCAAGTGGTATAATTTAGACGTAAGGTCAGATAGGTATTCCTGGAGTTTTGCTTCATTTATCGTTGAGATCAGGGAGTGCTTGCTTAGCACTCTCACTGCTGAGATGGAGGGTTGTGATTGAAATGGCCACACCAGGACTTTGAGTGCATGAGCTGACACTCCATTGCAGTACTGAGAGAGTGCTGCGTTATCAGAGGCAACGTCCTTCAAACCAGACATTGAACCGAGGTCACCTCTGCCTTTTGGGGGATATTAAAATTCGCATGGCAGTACTCAAAAAGCAGGAATGTCCTCCCAGTGTCCCGCACGCCTCACTTAACAAATGCCACCAAAAAATGGATTAAAGCTTTCCGACACAACAGTCTCTGCATTTCTTAAAAATGTAATTCACTGCTGCAGTGATTTGAGACTTTTTGACAACATGACAAGGTGCTGTATAAAAACAAGTATTTTAAGGGTAAGATTTTGCAAACCTTCAACAAACAAAATAAGCTGAATGAAATCTATGATAGAGCAAACTTTGGCATTGTGTAGATGGGCTTGATGGGCCAAATGATCTGCTGTTATAAGCTTTCTCATGTTCTCATGAAAGAGCTTGCATGGAAATCGGGAATGAGGCAGAACATGAGAGACAGATGGGATTGGCTGACTGAGGCTGCTGAGAATAGATCCAGTGCAAGAGGTCCATTAGCACCAATTGCCAAAGCTGAATAAAATTTGTCATGGTATCATAGTAAGTGCAGCACAGGAGGAGGCCATTTTTTTATTCGTTCACGGGATGTGGGTGTTGCTGGCGAGGCCAGCATTTATTGCCACCTTCTTGAACCGCTGCAGTCCGTGTGGTGAAGGTTCTTCCACAGCGCTGTTAGGAAGGGATTTCCAGGATTTTGACCCAGCGACGATGAAGGAACGGCGATATATTTCCAAGTCGGGATGATGCGTGATTTGGAGGGGAATGTGCAAGTGGTGTTCTCCCATGTGCCTGCTGCCCTTGTCCTTCTAGGTGGTAGAGGTCGCGGGTTTGGGAGATGCTGTCAAAGAAGTCTTGGCGAGTTGTGCAGTGCATCCTGTGGATGGTACACACTGCAGCCACAGTGCGCCGGTGGTGAAGGGAGCGAATGTTTAGGGTGGTGGATGGGGTGCCAATTAAGCGGGCTGCTTTGTCCTGGATGGTGTCAAGCTTGTTGAGTGTTGTTGGAGCTGCACTCATCCAGGCAAGTGGAGAGTATTGCATCACACTCCTGACTTGTGCCTTGTAGATGGTGGAAAGGCTTTGGGGAGTCAGGAGGTGAGTCACTCGCCACAGAATACCCAGCCTCTGATCTGCTCTTGTAGCCACAGTATTTATATGGCTGGTCCAGTCAAGTTTCTGGTCAGTGGTGACCCCCAGGATGTTGATGGTGGGGGATTCAGCGATGGTAATGCCATTGAATGTCAAGGGGAGGTGGTTAGACTCTCTCTTGTTACAGATGGTCATTGCTTGGCACTTGTCTGGCACGAATGTTACTTGCCACTTATCATCCCAAGCCTGGATGTTGTCCAGGTCTTGCTGCATGCGGGCTCGGACTGCTTCATTATTTGAGGGGTGGCAAATGGAACTGAACACTGCAATGATCAGCGAACATCCCCATTTCTGACCTTATGATGGAGGGAAGGTCATTGATGAATCAGTTGAAGATGGTTGGGCATAGGACACTGCCCTGAGGAACTCCTGCAGCAATGTCCTGGGGCTGAGATGATTGGCCTCCAAAAACCAATTCCATCTTCCTTTGTGCTAGTTATGACTCCAGCCCTCCAGCCACTGCAGAGTTTTCCCCCTGATTCCCATTGACTTCAATTTTACTAGGGCTCCTTGGTGCCACACTCGGTCAAATGCTGCCTCGATGTCAAGGGCAGTCACTCTCACCTCACCTCTGGAATTCAGCTCTTTTGTCCATGTTTGGACCAAGGCTGTAATGAGGTCTGGAGCCGAGTGGTCCTGGCGGAACCCAAACTGAGCATCGGTGAGCAGGTTATTGGTGAGTAAGTGCCGCTTGATAGTACTGTCGACGACACCTTTGTTGATGATTGAGAGTAGACTGATGGAGCGGTAATTGGCCAGATTGAATTTGTCCTGCTTTTTGTGGACAGGACATACCTGGGCAATTTTCCACATTGTTGGGTAGATGCCAGTGTTGTAGCTGTACTGGAACAGCTTGGCTAGAGGCGCAGCTACTGCTGGACCACAAGTCTTCAGAACTGCAGGATATTGTCGGGGCCCATAGCCTTTGCTGTAACCAGTGCACTCAGCCGTTTCTTGATATCACGTGGAGTGAATCGAATTGGCCGAAGACTGGCTTCTGTGATGGTGGGGATATCGGGAGGAGGCCGAAATGGATCATCCACTCGGCATTTCTGGCTGAAGACAGTTGCAAACGCTTCAGCCTTGTCTTTTGCACTCATGTGCTGGACTCCGCCATCATTGAGGATGGGGATGTTTACAGAGCCTCCTCCTCCTGTTAGTTGTTTAATTGTCCACCACCATTCACGAGTGTATGTGGCAGGACTGCAGAGTTTTGATCTGATCCGTTGGTTGTAGAATCGCTTATCTCTGTCAATAGCATGTTGCTTCCGCTGTTTAGCATGCATGTAGTCCTGAGTTGTAGCTTCACCGGGTTGGCACCTCATTTTTAGGTACGCCTGGTGCTGCTCCTGGCATGATCTTCTACACTTCTCATTGAACCAGGGTTGATCCCCTGGCTTGTTGGTAATGGTAGAGTGAGGAATATGCCGGGCCATGAGGTTACAGATTGTGCTGGAATACACTTCTGCTGCAGCTGATGGCCCACAGCGCCTCATGGATGCCCATCGTCCTAAAGAATCACTGGATTGGGGGTAATATTCTGGCATGGGTGGAGGATTGGTTATCTAACAGGAAGCAGAGAGTTAGGATAAATGGTACATTCTTGGACTGGCAACCTGTAGCCAGTGGGGTTCCGCAGGGGTCGGTGCTGGGTCCCCAACTCTTTACAATCTATATTAACCATTTGGAGGAGGGAACCGAGTGTAACATATCAAAGTTTGCAGATGATACAAAGATGGGAGGGAAAGTAGAGAGTGAGGAGGACATAAAAATCCTACAAGGGGCTATGGACAGGCTGGGTGAGTGGGCGGAGATTTGGCAGATGCAATACAATATTGGAAAATGTGAGGTTATGCACTTTGGCAGCAAAAATCGGAGAGCAAGTTATTATCTTAATGGCGAGAAACTGGAAAGTACTGCAGTACAAAGGGATCTGGGGGTCCTCGTGCAAGAAAATCAAAAGGTTAGTTTGCAGGTGCAGCAGGTGATCAAGGCCAACAGAATGTTGGCTTTTATTGCTCGGGGGATAGAATATAAAAACAGGGAGGTATTGCTGCAGTTATATAAGGTATTGGTGAGACCACACCTGGAATACTGCATACAGTTTTGGTGTCCATACTTAAGAAAAGACATACTTGCTCTCGAGGCAGTACAAAGAAGGTTCACTCGGTTAATCCCGGGGATGAGGGGGTGGACATATGAGGAGAGGTTGAGTAGATTGGGACTCTACTCATTGGAGTTCAGAAGAATGAGAGGCGATCTTATTGAAACAGAAAAGATTGTGAAGGGGCTTGATCGTGTGGATGCGGTAAGGATGTTCCCAAGGATGGGTGAAACTAGAACTAGGGGGCATAATCTTAGAATAAGGGGCTGCTCTTTCAAAACTGAGATGAGGAGAAACTTCTTCACTCAGAGGGTGGTAGGTCTGTGGAATTTGCTGCCCCAGGAAGCTGTGGAAGCTACATCATTAAATAAATTTAAAACAGAAATCGACAGTTTCCTAGAAGTAAAGGAAATTAGGGGTTATGGGGAGCGGGCAGGAAATTGGACATGAATTTAGATTTGAGGTTAGGATCAGATCAGCCATGATCTTATTGAATGGCGGAGCAGGCTCGAGGGGCCAAATGGCCTACTCCTGCTCCTATTTCTTATGTTCTTATTGTGCCGGCTCTTTGAAACAGCTGTCCAATTAGTCCCATTCCCCTGGTCTTTCTCCATAGCGCTGTAAATGTTTTCCCTTCCCTTCAAGTATTTATCTAATTCCATTTTGAAAGTTATGATTGAATCTTCTTCCACCACCCTTTCAGGCAGTGCATTCCAGATTATCATAACTTGCTGCATAAAAATAGTAATACCGATAAGAATCACTGACGGAAACAACACACTTTAGCTGAAAGCTTTAGTGTGTTTTACTTACAGCATACAAACATCAGGTACTATTAGTGATGGGCAATGAATGCTGGCCTTGCCAACGACGCCCACATCCCATGAACGAATAAAAAAAAACTATGACAGCGTAACTTTCATCGAGCCCTGACATCTACATACAGCTCACACACAAACTGCTTTGCAGTGCAGCCTGTGGTAAAATGCATTTTAAAAAATGTATTATTATATTAATATTTATATTAGCCAGTCAAAATTTGAAACCCAATTAAAATTTAATGTCCACTTTAAAATGAGACAGAGAACATAATGGGGTCTGACTTAGCATGTCCATGTGGAGCTAAAGATCATTAATCATGAATAGTCTGTGTGAGTGCTATGGATGGTCCAAAGTGCCTTCATCTTGAATGACATCGCTGGGGTCAAGAAGTTCCTTTCAAAAGTATTTCCTACTACAAATGAATAGTTTTGTGGCAAGCATTGCTTTCAATGGCACTGGTTTTCTGCAGTCAGCAAGTAGTCTTCTTCTACTCCTCAGCAACTTTACTAATGAAAGAAATAATGGCCCAGATTTTGCTGGAGCGGGGAATCTCGCGTGTCCTGTTAGTTAGACTTGTTCGTGCACATTTAGGTTTTAAAATGCTTTGCCCACAAAGTTGCTGGAAGTGCGAGCTGATAAAGACGCAGCGAGGGAAACAGGGCACCTGGGTCCTTGGTGAACGACGGGACAAACTGTATCTCCTTAACTAATGAGTTTAAATGTGAAATAAACAGAGGAGAGAGGGTGAATTCGAGGGGATAAATTCAATGTCAAATCTGGTACAGAATGAGAAATAAAGGGAGGGAAAGAAAGATTGGATTAAGAGGGAGAGAAAAAAGAGATATAAAGGGAAAGTAAGAAAAAAAAGTTTAAAATTTAAAATTTTACATTTTAAAAATCTCCAACAACAATTCACAACCTGAAGGAATGAGACACCACACTTTTAATTGTTCAGTTTCTGGGCAAGAGAGGTTGATTGGCAGTCATTAAAAATTATCACATCATTAAAAGGTACTCACACTTTTAATTACTAAACTTAACTTTCTGTGATGAGTTTAATGAGCAATTAATGTGCAAATACAGCAATCTCATGAAAATCACAGGGAGGTTAAGGGCAAGATACCGTTTTCACAAAGCTAACAGTGGAGCAAATCGTCCAGCAGCTTGTGGCAATTCACAATTCACAGGGTATCTCTTATTTGTAAGATCCAAATGGAGAGCCTTCATCCCCTTTAACCATATGAGAGCTGGGAGTGCCCAATCTGGGAATCAGCCTTGTAGTGTCCTTTATATTGGAGGCCCAGTAGAAAGCAATAAAAGAAAGAAAGGCTTGCATTTTTATAGAGCCTTTCCTGACCTCAGGACATCCCAAAGCGCTTTGCAGCCAATGAAGTACTGTTCAGGTGTAGTCACTGTTGTAACATAGGAAATGCAGCAGCCAATTTGCACACAGCAAGTTCCCACAAACAGCAATGTGATAATGACCAGATAATGATTGGAGATGTTGGTTGAGGGATAAATATTGGCCAGGACACCAGGGAGAACTCTCCTGTTCTTCTTCGAAATAGTGCCATGGGATCTTTTATGTCCACCTGAGAGGGTAGATGGGGCCTTGGCTTAACATCTCATCCAAAAGACAGCATCTCTGACAGTGTAGCACTCCCTCAGTACTGTAATGGAGTGTCAGCCTAGATTTTGTACTGAAGTCTCTGAAGTGTAACCTTCTCACTCCATGATGTGGAGATGCCGGTGATGGACTGGGGTTGACAATTGTAAACAATTTTACAACACCAAGTTATAGTCCAGCAATTTTATTTGAAATTCACAAGCTTTCGGAGGCTTCCTCCTTCCTCAGGTGAATGTTGTGGAAATGAAATCCTCGAACCCTTCGCATTTATAAATCACAGAACAATACTTGGTGATTACAGACAGTCCTTTCAACTGCCCGTTGCCAAGGCAATCAGTGTGCAGACAGACAGGTGTTACCTACAAGGTCTCCGAATATACAAACCACCAAAAAAAACAGAGATAGAGAGGCAGAAACATCGAAAAGACAGCAAATGACCTGTTATATTAAAAACAGATAACATTTGTTCGCTGGTGGGGTAACGTGTAGCATGACATGAACCCAAGATCCCGGTTGAGGCCGTCCTCATGGGTGCGGAACTTGGCTATCAATTTCTGCTCGACGATTTTGCGTTGTCGTGTGTCTCGAAGGCCGCCTTGGAGTACGTTTACCCGAAGGTCGGTGGCTGAATGTCCTTGACTGCTGAAGTGTTCCCCGACTGGGAGGGAACCCTCCTGTCTGGCGATTGTTGCGCGGTGTCCGTTCATCCGTTGTCGCAGCGTCTGCATGGTCTCACCAATGTACCATGCTCTGGGGCATCCTTTCCTGCAACGTATGAGGTAGACAATGTTGGCCGAGTCACAGGAATATGAACCATGCACCTGGTGGGTGGTGTCCTCTCGTGTGATGGTGGTATCTGTATCGATGATCTGGCATGTCTTGCAGAGGTTACTGTGGCAGGGTTGTGTGGTGTCGTGGACGCTGTTCTCTTGAAAGCTAGGTAATTTGCTGCGAACGATGGTCTGTTTGAGGTTGGGTGGCTGTTTAAAGGCGAGTAGTGGAGGCTAACAGTGGAGCGGCGCAAATCGTCCAGCAGCTTGTGGCAATTCACAATTCACAGGGTATCTCTTATTTGTAAGATCCAAATGGAGAGCCTTCATCCCCCTTAACCATATGAGAGCTTGGAGTGCCCAATCTGGGAATCAGCTAATGTTTGCCAACCCATTCTACAAGTTATTTGGAGGAATTCATTTATTTTATCACTGCCAACCAGTCACTGACTGGTATTAATCTTTATTCAAGTATCAAGTGGAAAATGGCCTCACACTGCTGGACCCCAATGAAGAACTTAAGGAAATTCTTTATATTTCAGTTCCACACTGCCCTTTCACTACAATCAGCTTCTGAATAATGTTTGCAGGATCCCACTATCACACTCACTAATGAAGCTGTTACGTCTCCTAGCACCATGGCCAGTTGGTTGTTAGAAATTCTACTGCGGTCACCAGTTTGGTGACAGTGGCTGCCATTTTGTGATCAACACTTCCCATGGGAACCTGATGGCTCCTTACAGACACTAAGCCTATTTCATTTATTAACAAATTTGGCTGAGTTGTGGACATTCATTACCTGAAAAGCTCTTGAGATCCTATTAGTGCGGATCAATCCCATTGTATGATAGAGGCCAATATCAGCTTTTATATCAAAGTGCTGGGAAGTAACAGGCTAGTGCAAACTTTATAGGGGACAACTCAAGGCCAGCACTACCATATGCTAAATGCTGCCTCACCAGCATCAAAGTCTGCAGTGAGTCATGGTTGGCCTCACGAGTAGAGATGCTTATTATTATCATACAGCTGCTCCTGGTGATATATTCTATTTTTAATTCTTTTAGTAAGTGTTAAGATCAAAAATAAAGGAATCTTAATGAGATTTTTTTGTCTTTGTTTTGGCTGCAAAATTAAGCTAATGTAAACTGCCTCTGGAAGAAGATTCCCCGGTGAGATGTTTTCCTTCAACATAACGCTTCACTCAGGTTCAGATGGAGTGCAGGGTATAGCTGTAGGTAGCAAATTTATGAAATGCTCATTACGTAGAGTGATTCAGTAGGAGTGTTGCTTTCGGACCGTGTTTCAGGGAATCATGGGCATGCTCCCTGCCAATGCTGCTTTCTGGAGGGTGCGCTGGTTCGCAGGATCCCCCATCAGTGATGTGCTCCCTCATTCTAGCAATGCAGAAAAGTAATCTAAGAGGTGCCTCAATGGATAAATGCAATGCCTACCTTAATGGGTATGTTAGCATAGTGGTTATGTTACTGGAATTATGTAACTGGGAGAATATGAGTTCAAATCCCAACATAGCTGTTTGAGAATTTGAATTCAGTTTTTTTAAAAAGCTGGTGTCAGTAAAAATGGCCATGAAGCTGCCAGGTTGTCCCAAAAACTCAACTGGTTCACTGATGTCCTTTAGGGAAGGAAACCTGTCGTCCTTACCCGGTCTGGCGTATATGCCCACATAAACGTAGTTGACTCTTTACTGCTCTCTGAAGTGGCCTAGAAAGCCATTGAGTAGTTCAGGAAGAAGGCCCACCACCACCATCTCAGAGCAACTAGGGATGGGCAATAAATGCCAGCCTTATCAGTGATGCCCACATCCTGAGAATGAATAAAGGATAAAATAGCATTACGATGAGACAAGGAGAGCAGGAAACTCCCAGGTTCAGTCCATCATCTGTGCTGAGTTTTCTGATATCAGTTAGAGCAGTTGCAGAGGCACTAACTTTGGCTTCCATGTCTGCAGACCAAAGAGGAGAAAAGACTTCCTTCTCCTCAATGGTTTACACTATTCTGCTGGAATGTGCACCTGTTTGAAGGCTTGCCTGCTGTCCCCTGCCCGTAGTGAAAGAGCCTGCCAGCACTCACTGTCTAGGACAGTGTTACCCAATATATCAGCCACTAGCCACATGTGGCTAATTGCATTTCTGTTGTGAATAAAAAATGAATAATAGACACCATTGTTGGGCATGTCATAAGAACATAAGAAATAAGAGCAGGAGTAGGCCATATGGCCCCTTAGGTATTCAGTAAGTTCATGGCTGATCTTCGAACCTCCATTCCACTTTCCCACCTGATCCCCATATCCCTTGATTCCCTTAGTGTCCAAAAATCTATCGATCTCAGCCTTGAATATACTCAACAACTGAACATCTATAGCCCTCTGGGGTAGAGAATTCCAAAGATTCATCACCCTCTCAGTGAAGAAATTCCTCCTCATCTCAGTCCTAAATGGCCAACCCCTTATCCTGAGATGATGCCCCCTAGTTCTGGACTCTCCAGCCAGGGAAACATCAGCTCAGCATCTATGCTGTCAAGCCCTCTAAGAATTTTGTATGTTTCAATGAGATCCCCTCTCACCCTTCTAAACTCCAGAGAATATAAGCCCGTTTTACTCAATCTCTCCTCATAGGACAATCCTTTCATCCCAGGAATCAATCTAGTGTACCTTCATTGCACTGCCTCTAAGGCAAGTATATCCTTCCTTAGGTAAGGAGACCAAAACTGTACACGGTACTCCAGGTGTGGCCTCACCAAAGCACTGTACAATTGTAGCAAGACTTCCTTACTCTTGTACTCCAACCCCCTTGCAATAAAGGCCAACATATAATTTGCCTTCCTAATTGCTTGCTGTACCTGCATGTTAACTTTTTGTGTTGCATGTACAAGAGACCCAAATCTCTCTGAACACCAATATTTAACAGTTTTTCACCATTTAAAAAAATACTCTGTTTTTCTATTCTTCCTACCAAAGTGAATAACCTCACATTTCCCCACATTATACTTCAACTGCCACCTTCTTGCCCACTCACTTAACCTGTCTATATCCCTTTGCAGACTCTTTGTATCCTCCTCGCAGCTTACTTTCCCAACTAGCTCTGTATCATCAGCACACTTGGATACATTATACTCGGTCCCTTCATCTAAGTCATTAATATAGATTGTAAATAGCTGAGGCCCAAGCACTGATCCTTGCGGCACCCCACTAGTTACAGCCTGCCAACCTGAAAATGACCCGATTATTCATACTCTCTGTTTTCTGTCCGTTAACCAATCCTCTATCTACGCTAATATATTACCCCCAATCCTGTGAGCCCTTATCTTGTGCAACAACCTTTTGTGTGGTACCTTATCGAATGCCTTTTGAAAATCCAAATATACTACATCCACTGGTTCCCCCTTATCTACTCTGCTAGTTAAATCATCAAAAAAACTCTAATAGATTTGTCAAACACGATTTCCATTTCATAAAAGCATGTTGACTCTGCCTAATCATATTATGATTTTCTAAGTGCCCAGTTACCACTTCCTGCAGGAGTTCCTCAGGGCAGTGTCCTAGGCCCAACCATCTTCAGCTGCTTCATCAATGACCTTCCCTCCATCATAAGGTCAGAAATGGGGATGTTCGCTGATGACTGCACAGTGTTCAGTTCCATTCGCAACCCCTCAGATAATGAAGCAGTCCGAGCCCGCATGCAGCAAGACCTGGACAACATCCAGGCTTGGGCTCATAAGTGGCAAGTAACATTCGCGCCAGATAAGTGCCAGGCAATGACCATCTCCAACAAGAGAGAATCTAACCACCTCCCCTTGACATTCAACGGCATTACCATCGCCGAATCCCCCACCATCAACATCCTGGGGGTCACCATTGACCAGAAACTTAACTGGACCAGCCATATAAATACTGTGGCTACGAGAGCAGGTCAGAGGCTGGGTGTTCTGCAGCAAGTGACTCACCTCCTGACTCCCCAAAGCCTTTCCACCATCTACAAGGCACAAGTCAGGAGTGTGATGGAATACTCTCCACTTGCCTGGATGAGTGCAGCTCCAACAACACTCAAGAAGCTCGACACCATCCAAGATAAAGCAGCCCGCTTGATTGGCACCCCATCCATCACCCTAAACATTCACTCCCTTCACCACCGGCGCACTGTGGCTGCAGTGTGTACCATCCACAAGATGCACTGCAGCAACTCGCCAAGGCTTCTTCGACAGCACCTCCCAAACCCGCGACCTCTACCACCTAGAAGGACAAGAGCAGCAGGCACATGGGAACAACACCACCTGCACGTTCCCCTCCAAGTCACACACCATCCCGACTTGGAAATATATCGCCGTTCCTTCATCGTCGCTGGGTCAAAATCCTGGAACTCCCTTCCTAACAGCACTGTGGGAGAACCGTCACCACACGGACTGCAGCGGTTCAAGAAGGCGGCTCACCACCACCTTCTCGAGGGCAATTAGGGATGGGCAATAAATGCTGGCCTCGCCAGCGACGCCCACATCCCGTGAACGAATAAAAAAAAAAATATGGATTCCAGCATTTTCCCGATGACTGATGTCAGGCTACCCGGCTTATAGTTCCCTGTTTTCTCTCTCCCTCCTTTCTTGAATAGTGGTGTTACATTTGCTACCTTCCATTCCACTGGGACCGTTCGAGAATCCAGGGAATTTTGGAAGATCACAACCAATGCATCCACAATCTCTGTAGCCACCTCTTTTAGAACCCTAGGATATAGGCCATCAGGTCCAGGGGATTTGTTGGCTTTTAGTCCCATTAATTTCTCTAGTACTTTTTCTTTACTAATCTTAATTACTTTAAGTTCCTCACTTTCATTAGGCCCTTGGTTCCCCACTGCTTCTGGTGTGTTTTTTGTGTTTTCTACTGTGAAGACAGATAGAAAATATTTGTTTAACATCTCTGCCATTTCCTTATTCCCCATTATCATTTCTCCTGTCTCATCCTCTAAGGGGCCCATGTTTACTTTTGCAACACTCTTCCTTTTTACATACTTGTTTTTATATTTCTTGCTAGTTTACTCTCATTCTATTTTCTCCCTCTTTATCAATTTTTTGGTCATCCTTTGCTGGTTTCTAAAACTCTCCCAATCCTCAGGCTTACTACTCTTCTTGGCAACATTATAAGCCTCTTTTAATCTAATACTATCCTTAACATTTTTAGTTAGCCATGGATGGAACACTTTTCCCCTGGAGTTTTTATTTCTCAATGTAATGTATGTTTGTTGAGAATTATGAATTATTTCTTTAAATGTTTGCCATTGCTTATCTATTGTCATACCTTTTAATCTTCACCACACGGACTGCAGCAGTTCAAGAAGGCGGCTCACCACCACCTTCTCAAGAGCAATTAGGGATTGGCAATAAATGCTGGCCTCGCCAGCGACGCCCACATCGCATGAACGAATAAAAAAAATCTAATTTCCCAATTTACCTCAGCCAACTCGACCCTCACACCTATGAAATTGGCTTTATTTTATGTTTAAGACTCTAGTTTCAGACATAAGTATGTCACTCTCGAACTCAATATGAAATTCTATCATATTATGATCGCTCTACCCCAGAGGATCCCTTACTAAGAGATTACTAATTAACCCTGTCTCATTACACAAGACAAGATCTAAAATAACCTGTCCCTGGTTAGTTCCATGGGATATTGTTCTAGAAAACTGTCTCAAATGCATTCCACAAACTTGTCCTCCAAACTACCTTTATCAATTTGATTTGTCCAGTCTATTTGAAGATTAAAGTCCCCCACAATTATTATATTACCTTTGACACAAGCTCCTATTATTTCTTGATTAATACTCTGTCCAACAGTAATCGCTACTATAAACTACTCCCACCAGTGTTTCCTGTCCCTTGTTATTTCTAATCTCCATCCATGCTGATTCTACTTCCTTTTCTTCCAATCCAAGATCCTTTCTCACTACTGTCTTTATGTCATCCTTTATTATCAGGGCTACACCCCCTCCTTTTCCATTTTGTCTATCTTTTTGAAACGTCAAGTACCCTGGAATATTTAGTTCCCAACCTTGAGCACCTTGCAACCACGTCTCTGTAATGGCTATTAGATTAAACCCATTTATCTCTATTTGCGTCATTAATTTGTCTATCTTGTTACAAATGCTTCATGCATTCAGATAAAGCGCCTTTAATTTTAAGTTTTTACCATTTTCCCCTGATTTAACCTTATTCGCTGATGCACTATTACAGTTAAACTCTCTGTCCCTTCCTGCCACACTCTGCTTTTCTTTACCCAAATCGCTACTGCTGTATTGCCTTGACCTTTCCCTTTAGATTTCTAAATTTTCCCTCACCTGAACCCTCTCTCCCCTTTTTTAGTTTAAAGCTCTATCTACAGTCCTAGTTATTCGATTCGCCACGACACTGGTCCCAGCCTGGTCAGGTGAAGCCCATCCCAACGGAACACCTCCCTCTTTCCCCAGTACTGTTGCCAATGCCCCATGAATCGAAACCCCTGTCTCCCACACCACTCTTTGAGCAACATCTCTGATCTGTTTGACCCTATGCCAATTTGCACATGGTTCAGGCCACATAATAGTCCAGAGATTATTGCCTTTGAGGTTCTGCTTATTAATTTAGACCCAAGCTCCTTAAACTCCCTGAGCAGAACCTCATTCCTAGTTCTACCTATGTCGTTGGTTCCTACGTGAACCACAACAACTGGATCCTCCCCCTTATGCTTCAAGTTCTTTGCCAGCCATGAGGAGATATCCTTAACCCTGGCACCGGGCAGGCAACACAGGCTTTGGGACTCCCGATCATGGCTGCAGAGAACAGTTTCTATCCCCCAACTCTACTATCCCCTAACACTACCACATTTCTTTTTACTCCCCCCACTTGAATGGCCTCCTGTAACACGGTGCCCTGGTCAGTTTGCCCACCCTCCCTGCAGCCCTTATTCTCATCCATACAGGTAGCAAGTACCTCGTACCTGTTGGAGCAGATCTCAATATGTGATCTCAATACTCATTCACAATCTTTTGCGTTTGTTGGTAAAATGGTAAGATAAAAAGCAGAGTATTTCTTTGATTGTTGTGAGTGCTTTACTTCCTTGGTTACTGAATATTAGTAGATGTTTGATAAGTAAATATATACATGTGAAGTATATTTACCTGCTTTGTGTGAGTGTATGTAAGGCGTTTTCCACTAAAACTAGTACATGTAGCTAAAATGGTGTTGCCACAGTCACATCTATGGCCAGTCAGCAATTTCTATTGGACAATGCTGGTCTAGAATCATGCATGAAGAATAATTTTATGCAAGAATAAAGGTATTAGAAAGCTGCTGGGACCCATGGACTGTAGCTCAACACAAGTCGATGATTTCCAGTGAAGAGGGGAAAATGCACAGGAAAAAATTTGGGGAAAATCGTTTGCAAGTTCAGGACGATTCTGAACATGGATCCACAGAATTTCCTGTGGAGCTGTTTGCCGAGTCTACTGTAACAGATGTCACCTGGCATCAGGACAATACAGGGTCATTTTACATGGCATGCCACCATCCAGGACCCTTGCCCGCTAGCGGTGTAAATTGAAAATTTGAGTGTGCACTGCCCACAATTAAAATGAAAGGAAAATCGTCTACGGGAATGAGAAACCCAACTAAGCAATCTCCATGAAGCCATAAAAAAATTGGAAAAGAAGATAATTCCCAAGAAATAGGACATTTTTTGATGCATTTTAACATTAATATCATCTTGGGTCAGTTGGTAATGCTATTACCTCTGAGTCAGAAGGTTATGGGCTCAAGCCCCATTCCAGGCGATTTTGTAAGGGGTTTCTTTTTTACTGTTTCTCGGGCTTATAATAGGTCAGCCAGTTATGTTTTCCTGAGCTGCCCTGCCCGCAGTGCGGTTGTGAATCGCTTACCCCTTCCTGATTCTGAGCTGAGGACTTATCGAGTGGTAACAAAGACAGACAAACAGACCAGTGGATTGGTACAAGGAAAACCAATGTTTATTAATAAGAAAACTAAAACTACAAAGTAAACAGTATAATACAGAAGATAAAAAGAAATCGCTATGGATGTAATACAGTCTTACGCTTAACGGGTTGGAAGAAACGGACACATCGAGGGAAAATTCTAAAATCACAAGTTTAGCAATATCCCCTTTAACCTCCACCCTTACACTTATGCTAGGTTGTCTTGTGGCGGCCAGAAAATTAATGCTCACCGGTGAAACAGATGAAAAGGCCTGGCCTCTGATGCCCTGCTGCTGCCGTCGACATGTGGTTGCGAGGTTTACTGGATGGCTTCCTTCTTAGTTGCTAGCAGACAGCAGGACCCCGAGCCAGGAGGCGAAGAGAAAGAGGGAGAGAGATACTGGGCAGCCCCAGTTATACCCTCTTGGTAACAGGTTTTTTTCATACCTCATCAGCTTGCTTCATTGTTTGATTTAAGCACGAAACGTAAGACAAAGGACCCCATCTCTGGCCCATTTACATTAATGGCCAATTCTTCTATTTCTGAGTTCCATAACTGCTTTAAGACAAAGGACCTAATTTCTGGCCCATTTACATAATGGCCGGTTCCTGTATCGATCTGTTCGCTAACTGCTTTACCATTGTTCCGAATGTACCTTGATGGTTCACCTTTTGTCCTGCGATCACTTCCTGCTCGAATTTTGATGTGTTGGCCGGCCATGTTGATAGCTTGCCTCAGGGCTAGAATGCAGCTGCATTGTTTAAAGAAACCTGTCTGAAACACGAAGCCTGCCGAGTTGTTGAGAATGCAATTTCAAATCTGCCGGTCCTCGGCCATGTGTCTGACTGCAGCCATTTTGAGAGACCTTGGATTTTTTAAAACAGACACACCAGGGTTTCTTTAATAACTCCAATAAATCTTCGGGGTGGGGGGAACATGTGAAATTTTGCGAATCCCTTCAATTTAGACTGATACTTCAATGTAGCACCGCTGGCATTCAGATGAAACGTTAAAGTAGCATTCTATTTGCCTGTTCCAATTCTCCAAATCCAATGGTACTATTCAAAGGAGAGCAGGGAGCTTTCCTCTCTCAACCATCACCACCACCAAAAATAGATGAACTAATTGTTTAACTCATTGTGGGATCTTGCAGTGCTCAAAACGATTGCAGGGGATACTTAGATAACACTTCAAAGCATTTTAATATCTGTAAACAGCAAAAGGGTAGTTTATGTGCTATGTAAATACATGCCTTTCTTTTATTAATTAGATGGGAATGTACCTTATGGAGTAAATATTTGTCTTGAGCTCTCCTGGTGCAGAGATTTACACGCCAGGAGTGCATATCACAAAATTGGGCATGCGGCCCCACAGCTATCTTTTCTAATATCTTCTGAAGCAGGTTTGGTTATTCAACTGTTTTGGCATTCGACAGTTATGTACTTTTGCATTTAGAATAATTGGACTAGCTTTTTTTTGCCTGTGAGTTTCTGAAATGCTGCCAGCACTTCAGCAGCCAAAACTTTTCAGCAACCTGGCTGATTGCTGCTGCTTTACAGTTGAGGACGGAAATCCTTTCAACTGTTTCAACTGTGCTGCATGAATTCAATGAGGAAGGCTGCTTTCAGAGAATCATAGAATGATAAAGTACAGAAGGAGGACATTCAACTCATTGTGCCTGTGCCGGCTCTTTGAAAGAGCTATCCAATTAGACCCAGCCCCCTGCTCTTTCCACGTAGTCCTGCAAATTTTCTCCTTCAAGTATTTATCCACTTCCCTTTTGAAATTATTATTGAACCTGCTTCCACCACCCGTGCAGGAAGGCTGAGTTAGATAGGTTCCTGATTAACAAAGGAGTCAAAGGTGATAGTAGGTAGCCGGGAAAGTATGGTTGAGGTCACAATCAGTTCAGCCACGATCTTATCAAATGGCAAAGCCGGCTCGAGAGATCGCATGGCCTACTCCTGCTCTTAATTCATATGTTCGTATGCATTCCAGATTATAACAATTCGCTGCGTAAAAAAAATTCTCCTCATCTCCCCTCTGGTGCTTTTGCCAATCACCTTAATTCTGTGTCCTCTTCTTACCGATCTTTCTGCCACTGGAAACAATTTCTCCTTATTTACTCTATCAAAACCCTTCATGATTTTGAACACCTCTATTAAATCTCCCTTTAACCTTCTCTGTTCTATGAAGAACAACCCCAGCTTCTCTAGTCTCTCTGAGAATCCCTACGTGGTCAGTTTTCGGTAAAATATTAAAATGCCTACGTGGCAAAGAAGCAGAATGCAAAATGGTTAGAAAGGGTTAATTAGTTAGTAACTGAGATTGGTACAAGTGGCCTGGCCCTCCTGCTGGGCCATATGTTTGCTTAGTCAGCAGGCCTGCATTGTCTTATCAATGATAGGTCTTTGATGTGAGTCAAGGACTGGTCTGAATGTCTCCATGTTTATGGCAGATCAATATAGGGAACGAGCTTAGCCAAAGTTGAAAGACATTCCAGGTTGGGAGATAAGGAACAGAAGGAACAGGGAAGAACATTCTAAGTTGGAAAGTGAGGAAGTTATCCCCTTTGATGTCTAACAGCAGCATGATCAGCACATGGACGATTTATGATTGGTCGGAAATAATGTAACCTCGCATGGCAACCTGTGCCCGGCTTATGATTGGTGTTGACCCTCGTTAAGTATGTTCCAACCCTATTGATTTGTATAAAAACGTGTGGACTTCTGTATGTTGTTGTTCTTGCTCTGCCAGCATAGAGGGACTCTATCAGGAGTCCAAATCAATGCTGCAGACTAAGAACCCTGCTATTAAAGATGTGTTGGACTTTAAAATGTATTCGACTTCAGTTATTACTGAACCAGACTGAGGGGAAAGAATCCGGATCGTCATTTGGTGTCAGAAGTGGGATCTTAACGGTCGTTCACCGAGAGTTCGCGGAGTAAGAGGCGGATTGTCTCAGACACGGAGGAAGGAAATGGCGCCCCGATGTAAGTAGTCTTAATTTACTATGTCGGTTTTCCTCCAATCCGTCAGTCTGACGACGAATCGTCCAATCGCTAACACTCGTGTGCGTCCTTACAAGATTCAGGTCAGTCTGGCGAATACACAGAAATAGCAGGAAGAGGTCAGTGGTCGAATATCACTGAGGGAATAACTTGTAAGCGGTAGGTCAGTGGTTCATATCACTGAGGGTAGTCAGGGTTTAAGTTCCTGATGATTGGATATAAACAGGAACTATTGATAAAACTTAGATGCCGAAAAAAGGCTCAGGAATTAATTTGGAAAAATAACAGAGGTACCACAGCCAAAGAACTAATTGCTTTATGGAGTCAGTACTGTAGAAAAAATGGATAGAATTACGTGACTAGACAAATGTTTAAAAGACAGAGACCCGAAAAAGAAAGGTTGTGTTGTTTAAGTGTACTGTCCCTTTAAAAAGCCTGTCTTGATCAGTGTTTTTTTTGTCGGTGTTGTGGGCCACGCCCCCTTCTTACTGTGTCTTGTGTGTTTTCTTCCTTTGTGTAATGTATCTGTCTTGTCGTGTGTTTAATTCTGATACTGCCGAATTAAAATTGGAGTTATTGAGGTTAAGTGACCTATTAAATTCTGGTTCTTATAAAGTGTGGGCATGTTAAATTCCAGACATGGGATCTTCAAAAAATTGGCATTTTGAATGTTTATTTTGTGATTGGCTGTGGTTTAAAAAGAGGTTAAAAATTAACGGGATACATTAAAAAACTATCTGGTATCACTGTGATAGGAAAAGTTGGAAAGCTGGAACAGCTCGGAGTATTGATTATAATCACATCCACTAAAAGTATGTGAAAAAATAGTGTGCAAAAATATAGTATAAAGCAATCCACAAATGTGAGAAGTAAAAAAATCAGTCAAACCTGTGTGAAGAGAAATTTTGAAGGTGGGAACTTAATCTCAAAAGGGAGAAGGATCAAGTTACTCCTACCACAAGAGCAAGTTAATATTAACCCCTTCCATCCCAAGAAGCCAGACTGTCATGCCAAGACCAGTTCAAACAGATAGAAATGACCCAGTCGGTTGAGAACTGTCTGAGGCTTGCCCAGAACACAGGTGAACATGAGGTAACAATTGGTATAGGTTATATTAGTAAAATTGTCCCAATCACTCGGAAATGCCAAAGGCTACAATTGACTGAGATAAGTTTTCATGCTACAGTGAAAAATTGATAAGAAAGGAATGTAAAACAAATCATATGAAAAGGAAGCTTAGGTTAGACAATTGGAAGTCCATTACTTGAGCTATGTACTGACACAGGGTACTAAACGCCTATCAGTTTTACCCTGCCACAGTATGATAAGGAAGTTTTGACAAGTTCTGGGGCTATTCAATTTTATTTGAAATTAATAGTAGAATACATGATCTGACCAAAGAGGGGAGACCTTCCCTGACCAATTATATAACTTGCATTGAGAATGCTAAGAAAACTCAACAATTAGATCAACACCTCCTAACTCAAGTGTTAAAACAAAGAGCGACATGGAATGAAGGTGGACATCGTAAAAAGAGATAGGCAAATAGGGAGACGTAAAGATCTGTGATAAGTGATATAGCAACTGCCTTTGCCTCAGTTGTTAACACCATTGATTTGACAACATTAGATCAAAAGGTCAGAGATTTAGGGTCTCGCATTAAAGATATATTAAAAGATAAATGAAAATACAGATAAGGAATTGTCTGAGGATCAAATGCTGACCATATATTTGCAAAGGATAGCTACAGTGCTAGAAACACATGCCCAAACCATTAATAAATTAATAAAAGAGGAATATAACGTATCTTAGCAGGCGGCTGCTAATGATATCTGCTTAATGTGGTTACATCTTGAAAACACAGAGATTAGGACTTGGAGTTAGAAATTCCAGTCTGCAGCCCTGCGTACATCTGTATGTGGGAGAGACAGTGTTTATTTCAGACAGGCTGCGTGCTTCAGAGAAAGAGCAAGAGTGGAACTAGGCAAATTCTCTCTCCTGTTTTGTTTTCTAAATTTGTTTCGGGTATAGGGATTATTCCTTTGGATAAATAAATAATAAATGAAGATTTGACAAATTAATCACTTGGGCTCTCAAGAAGAGCCGCAATGGATTTTCTGTGTTTCTTTTAAAACAGGTGACCCTGGGTTTTTTTTGGGACCACGTAAGTGTTGATGGTGCAGGATTACCAAGAGTAGTTACAAAGTTACGGTGCAACCTTTGCTGGAGAAATTTGGTGCAGGAAACGATCCAGTGGTGTTAAAGATTTAAGACTTTAGCTGCAGACATCAGCGGATACCAAATGTCACAGCGTGGTGATATCAACCTGATTCTCTTCTTTTGAAAACATTTTGATTTGTTTTGTTTTAGCCTATTTGTTGTCTTCCGAGACAGAGTGCTCGAGGTGGGGAGATATGGGAATTTCTCTAAAGTCATTGAATTGGGTATGATAAAAAAATCAATCTGGCATAAATATACAATCTAGTGGAAGTCAGGAAAGTGTAGTTGAGAATAGTAAATTGATAGCTTTCTCATGGAGATATTTGTGTCCTTGCCTATAATGAATAATGAGAAAACTACACTCAATAGCCTGGCCACTACCCTGACATCGGGACCATTCAGGGAGAGATAAGCACTCTAGACACCCCTGATCTTTTTGATAAGATCACCTGAAAACCTAAGAATGGCTACAGTGGACATAAAAGATACAAATATATGTTGCCATCATCTGAAATGGAGACCAGGATGAAGAACATGATTACAAAGGCCTGTGGCCTGGTGAGCTATTGCAACCACTCTTTAAACAAACCAGTTGCTTTTACAGGACTGAATCCTACAGGACATATGATGTGTGCCATGGAAAATGTTCGGAAATACCATGAGGAAGAAGAGACTGGCCAGCAGAAAGTTAATATCCAAGAACACTAAGCTCATTCCTATGAGATGCTGCTAGTATGTGGAGATACATGAAGAAGATACATTGAAGAATGAGTCTCAGACAGGCTCAGTTACTTGACAACAGCACAACAGGAAAATGGTTAATGTGGTCCAGGCGAGTGAGAAATCCTTTTAAACAAGGCACTGACACATGGTCCATAGAGAAACCAACTAATTAATGAAACAGTCAGGAAACACTGGTATCGATCAAAAGGACTGAAATTAAAGTAAAAAGGGACACAGTAATTTGGATTTCCAAAAGTCAGGGTTAGGTTCCCATCAGTTAACAATAAAATTGGGAGAAACAATATTTAGAAGATATCCGCACGATGGATACAAAATTACAAGCTTATGAGGGGCTCAGATAAAGTAGACAGGAAGTACCTGTTTCCCCTAGCAGAGGGTTCAAGAATTAGAGGACGTAGATTTAAGCTGATTGGCTGGAACAAAATTAAAGGGATGTGTTACTAGACATGCTGTCACTGTGTGTCCACATAGTGTTGGACACAGCCTAGAAGCACAGTGTGGGTTTAACAATACCGGTACCAATCGGGATATTAACTGTACCATGGAGGCCCTAGAGGCGGATCTAAAACCCACTTAAGTGGCATATGCCGGAGAGGGCGAATATTGTGTTACAACTAATTTGAAAACATTTAAATATGCCAATCTAACTTGTGATATTTTAAGTCCAGAATTCTACTCCATTTCTGAAGTCCTGGTTTGGATTGGACCCGAGGAACTGGTAGAGATACACCGGCATAACCTCACCACCTTACAAGTTTCTGAGAATGTCAGAAAGGACTTAAAAGCATATCAGGACACATTTGGGTATCTGACACCCCTGTTGTCTAAATACTTGGAAGCATTGCGAATGGAGATACGCCTCTCCCAGAAGGTTTATTATAACCTACAACAGGACAATAACAACATTAAGCATGACATTGACCAAATTAAAGTCACCACCTGGTGAAATGACCTCTGGAATTTGGGACTGAATATACAGATCCATCTTTGGATTAGATTAGTTTCATATGTATTAGTCGTAGTGCAGTTTGTTGTAATGTGCTTCTTGGTTTTCATTGCATGTAATAAATGTAAGCAGAGGATGAAGGGTTTGGCAAAGATAGTAAAACAGAGCCTGGGTGAGAATGTCCCCATTGTCTCTGTGGTTTCAACTAAGAACACATCTTAATGGTACCGGGAGTAGCACCCGCTGGGGTAAGGTGCATGTAAAAGGGAAAACAATTATAGTTTGATAGGATTATCAGATGCTCTGCCTCTCTTCCACCCGGACTGGTGGCCAACACGAAGGGAACCTGGTTAAGATGAGGTACAGCATCTAATGGGATATTGTAGGGAGAATTTGGATTAAGGGATATAATGGGGAGGGCACCAATTCACAGGTGTAAAATGGTCTGAAAGGTACCATTCAGTCTAGTTAGGCTGGAAACAAAATATAAAGCACCATGGGATATTTGACTATGTTAGCCTTTTCAAACTAACATGAATAGGTTTAGCTGACCAAGGACATTCGCAACTTACTTGAGAGATGTTTAGAAGGAGTCTGTTCCTGAGAACAGATAAGATACAAAGGCGTATTGATGAAACATGTCTGTGTTCCATTGGGACTTCTCTAGTTCAAGGGCTAGTCATATTCATTGTTATAATTCTTATAGTTTATTGCTTACTTAAATGTTGCTGCACTGCAGAACCTGCAGAACCAGTGAGCACCGTAATAATTGGTTATCATAAAATGATAAAAGGGGGGAATGAGAATCCCTACGTGGTCAGTTTTCGGTAAAATATTAAAATGCCTACGTGGCAAAGAAGCAGAATGCAAAATGGTTAGAAAGGGTTAATTAGTTAGTAACTGAGATTGGTACAAGTGGCCTGGCCCTCCTGCTGGGCCATATGTTTGCTTAGTCAGCAGGCCTGCATTGTCTTATCAATGATAGGTCTTTGATGTGAGTCAAGGACTGGTCTGAATGTCTCCATGTTTATGGCAGATCAATATAGGGAACGAGCTTAGCCAAAGTTGAAAGACATTCCAGGTTGGGAGATAAGGAACAGAAGGAACAGGGAAGAACATTCTAAGTTGGAAAGTGAGGAAGTTATCCCCTTTGATGTCTAACAGCAGCATGATCAGCACATGGACGATTTATGATTGGTCGGAAATAATGTAACCTCGCATGGCAACCTGTGCCCGGCTTATGATTGGTGTTGACCCTCGTTAAGTATGTTCCAACCCTATTGATTTGTATAAAAACGTGTGGACTTCTGTATGTTGTTGTTCTTGCTCTGCCAGCATAGAGGGACTCTATCAGGAGTCCAAATCAATGCTGCAGACTAAGAACCCTGCTATTAAAGATGTGTTGGACTTTAAAATGTATTCGACTTCAGTTATTACTGAACCAGACTGAGGGGAAAGAATCCGGATCGTCATCTCCACGTAACTGAAATCCCGTATCCCTGGTACCATTCTAGTAAATCTCCTCCGCACCCTCTCCAAGGCCTTGACATCCTTCCATTTTTCATTTAAATTTTGACATGAGGAGGCAACAGATTCAGGTGCAATGATACTTTGGGCAGTATATGCGCAGCCCTCAATACCTGAGGGCCAGCATTTATATGCTGTGCAACTCCTACATGGGTATATTGTAGGAAGCCTGTCTTTGCCACCTCTGTTTCACTGGTGAAGCAGTGACCCAGCTGTACCACCTAAGTCAGGCTGACTTACAGACAATTTTGAGGACTGGGATGGCTCTTCCCAAGGTAGTGAAGAGCACAACAGCTTTAAGCTTCTATGCTAAAGGATCCTTCCAGGCCAACGTATAAATGTCTGCCAGATAAGCCCTCCCTGCCCGGTGTCCTTTGTTTACCAATTTTATGAGGTATCATGGAAGAAAATCAAACCCAATGTTTCTGAATGGAGAAAGGAATTGAAGAAAATGGTCAGTATGAGATCAACCAAAAGGTGGGAAGGCTTTTGGGTCTGTTCATAAAATGTTCGAGAGGCAATTGGACGTGCTTCTAGAGAGAGAAGGGATTGACAGATTGACAGGGTGAGAAGATAGGTAGGTGGGTTGGACCTACAAAAAAAGGGCTAGGTTCCTTTAAACGAACAACCTTTGCCTGTTTCTAAAAATGTTACTATTTTTTGTATTGGGGTTTGTTTTATTACTGCTTATTAGGATTTGGTGAAACCATTAGAGCTGTATAATGTGTGTGAATCAGTAGGCAGTGGTTACTTAGGCTGGAGTTAGAAGCCATGAAAATTTCTGCTGGCAATGTTATTGTTCAAATGCTTAACATATTCATATGAAATTCCTCTCTCTTATTTTGAATGGAGGCTTTAACTAACCCGTTTGTTTTAAATGGGTTAATACTGCTGTGATTTGTGTTCTATTTCGTGTATCATACAACCCAAAGTCCTTCTGTCTTTAGTTCTGGTCAAGGGTAAACATTTGAAACATCATAACCTGTCTTTTCTCTTTATGGATGCTGGTTGACCTATTGTGTACTTCCAGCATTATCTGTTTTTATTCCAATCTCTTATTTGCCATATTGACGTGAGTATTGGCATCACTGTGTCAGCCGATGAGTTGCATTGTGTGATCCAAGGAGTTGGAGCTGGGGCGTGACATACAGCAAGCAGTCTATTTTACTGCAAACAAAGTCTATTTACTCAGCAAGCAAAGTTTATTTAAAAAGAGTCTACGACTTACAGCAAACAGAGCCCATGACCAGAACTACAGCAAAGTCTCCTGATAAAAGGGCATTGTTTTCAATATACTTTGTTGCTAACTGCAGTATTGATCTGACATATGGGTTGTACAGCTGAAATCTGGAAGTTTGAAATTATACTGCTGCCTGCAAACTGGCCAATGGGTTTGAAAGTCCCAACTGCCAGTGGCTTCACTTCTCTTATTTTAACAGAACCAAATTGCCCATCAGACTGCAGGGGGCCAATTTTCGGATGGCGGGACGGGCGCGTTGGGGGCAGGGGGGCTCATAAAATGGTGGAATCCCGGAGTGGGTTCGAAGCCCGGCTCCAACCCGCTGACTTCCGGGTTCCCCAATGATGCGTACGGGTGCGCGCGCAGCTCCCGAATGCGGGCCTCCCACCGGCAATTAAAGCCGGCGGGACTTGAGTTGAGGTACTTGAGAGAACTCATTGAGTGGAAATTTTGGGAGGGTGCAATTTTGAAGGATCCTCAGCATGTTTCTGTGGGAAACACTCCCTGTTGTAGCAGATGTGTTTCAGCCAGCAGCCAGTGGGAGATGCAAAGGATTATTTGACAGGTGGGGGGAGACCTCATTTATTGCAGCAGGGCACTCTGTCACTTAAGCAAAGTTTTGGCTGCAACACCTTTGTCTTTCCACTCAAAATTCTTAATTCTTTATACCCAAAATGCTGCTGTGTAAACACATTTACCTACTTTGCGGACCCCCTCAAACTCACACTGTCAGGATAGGGGGGCGCCATAGCTGCATTAATCACTTCATCCGAGGATGAGCAACATCACCGGCCTCGCCAGGCACGGCATCCACCTCCACCATGTGGAGCTCCACAACACAAAGTTTTGGCTGCGCCACAGGTGCCTGCACAACAGCATGGAGGGCCAACAACAGAGAGAGCGACATCGCAGAAGACACTACCCTCGCAACAGGGTCTACAGACGGAGGCTCAGCTTCCTGCACCTCTCTGAGGAGCAGTGCATACGGAGGCTCAGAGTCAGCCACCAGGTAGTCGCAGACATTTGCAGCCTCCTTCATGTCGAGCTGCTCCTGGCTGGCCCGAGTAGCATCTCTTTATCTGTCACTGTCAAAGTCATCACTGCCCTCAACTTCTTCGCCTCTGGATCGTTCTAGAGTGCCACCGGGGACATCGCCGGGGTCCACCTGTGCAGGGGCTGACTCGGCCACCTGGAAAGGAGGCAGCATTGCAGGTACTGGTTGAGAGGGGGGCAACGGGTGAGACGTAGGGGCGCTTTGAGTGGCATCCCCCACTTCCATGACCCCTTTCGCCATCTTCCCTCCCCTGGGCCAGGCCGACACCACTCCTACCTCTCTGCTGGACGACAGTTTGGAGGACATGCGTGAAGCCTTGTAAGGCCAATGCCAGAATATCTGCCTGCCTGTTTAAGGCAGCAGAATGTAGCTCACCCTGAGTCCAAAGGGCCGTTGTCAGGGTCTCAATGGACTCATTGGTGAGCCGTGCTTGAAGCTTCGTGGAGGCTAACCTTCCCTCCATTGCAGACATTCCTACACTTACCCGCGACACTATCTCAGAGATGCCTTCACATCCCTGTGACAGTATCTCAGAGATGCCCTCCCTTACCTGTGCCACCATGCCACTCATGCAAGAGTTGGACTCCTCCATCCTCTGCACGATTGTGGAGAGTGGGCGTGGCACATGTTCCAGCACCTCGCAAATGTGCTGCTGCCCCTCGATGACTCTTCTTTTTATGGATGGCCCCCAGGGTTCAGCATCTGTGTCCAGCTGAGTAGAGCCTGGAGACGAGTGCTCCCACTGACACGGACTCTCCACAGCAGCCCCTGCCACCAGTGTCTGCTCGTGCTCACATGTGTGTGGTAACTCACCACGTGCGAACACAACTAACTGAGGACGGGGACCCACCGAGGTGTGTGTACGTGTGCTGGTGGATGGCTCGCTCAGATGTGACGGTGCCCCCTCAGAGGCCGGCAGGTCCTCTGAGGAATTGCCCTCCGCCGTCACAGCGGTCGCTGAAGGCCCTGTAAGAGAACAGAAGGCAATATTAAGCATGATGACAGATGTTGAGGTGCTGAAGATGGCAAGGCATGTTAATATCAATTACTATTGTGCGTGCTGAAAGTTAAAGTTCTGACACCAGCCGTTTGTCAGGTGCCAGTCTCGGCGTCCCCGACGGACAGGCACTCGAGGGTGCGGCTCAATTCCAGAGTCTCCTGCTCCGCGTCTGTGAGGACAACTAGATGTTGCGGCCCCCCTCTGGTCCTCGCCCTCTCCCGTGCATTCTGGGCTCTCTTCTACTATAAGGGGAGAAAGTAGAGAGGCATGAGTGAGTGATGGTGACGTGGCCAACTGATGAATGCGTTGGTTTGGGTGCCGCTGACCGTGAAAGAGATGCATCAGAGGGTGAGTATGAGACAGAGCCATGACATTGTAATAGGGCTTCTCCAGCTGACAGCCTGTGATGCGGGTGCACAGTCCGCTCGCTGCACAGGTTGACGACGGGAAACCTGGAAGCCACGGTAAGTAGCTCCAATTTACCCGCGATCGTGTGGGGAATGGACGGATTTTACCGGGCGGGTTACCCACGTGCCCAGTCGCCCCCCCCCCCCGCTGCCATCCCGCCTCCCTGGTAATATCGGGGGGCCCAGGTTTCTAAAGGTAAATTCATCAACCTGCACTCCTCATGGACAGCCTTACTGAACAGTATCGTGGGTCAGAGATGAGAGGATCACATTGCAATGTCGATTTTCCAACCCATACTCCAGTCGAGCGGACTGCGCACCCACATCACAGGCTGTCAGCTGGAGGAGCCCTATTTAAATGGGCAGTCCTCCAATGCTGCTCCTGGAGCAAACACCCAAAATTATAGAATGGAGCAGCCCAGGGGAAAGGCTGCTCCCAGATTTACCAATGCCTCACTCCAGGTGCTACTGGATGGGGTGAGGAGTAGGAGGGATATATTCTGCCTGGTAGACGGGATATATTCTATCCGGTGGCCTGCCTCTGGGAATGTGGGATCAATGAATTTACCCTATCGTGCCACTTTTCCATGTCATTTTTTGTCCAGCAATGGAAAATTGGCAGTATCACTGCAGCCTTGAACTCTTGCAATGTACAGCCCTTTGGGATGTTTTATTACGTTAAAGGCGTAATATAAATGCAAGTTGTTTCTGTTGTTACAGAAGGCTTTTATTCAATTGCAGATACAAGTGCAAAGACTCTGGGCTCGAATTTAGCAGGCCTGCGGGTTCCCAGCGGGTGGTCCTCCGGGAGCGTCGAAAACGCGAACGGCGAAATTAGTGGGTTGCCCACGCGATCGTAGCAGGCAATCCACTAATAGGATCCAATTACCTGCTCCTCCGGGGTCCACGGCGCTGGCCTGCGCGTCGGGCGGGATGCGCATGCGCAGTACGATCTGTCAGCTGGAGGCTCTCTAGTTAAAGGGGCAGTCCTCCACTGACAGATGCTGCAACCAATGGGACAAATTGCAGCATGGAGCAGCCCAGGGGGAAGGCTGCTCCCAGTTTAATGATGCCTCACCCCAGGTATCATCAGATGGGGTGAGGAGGAGGGGGAGGACACAGATCTTCCCCCCGGCGGGCGGGAGGAAGCGGCCTGCCTCTGCCACCAAGAAGGCCTGGCTCGAGGTGGCAGAGGGGGTCACCTGCGCCACCAACATATCGCCCACCTGCATACAGTGCAGGAGGCGCTGCAATGACCGCAGTAGGTCAGCCACAGTGAGAACACAAAGTCTTTCCCCTACACTCCGTCTGCCACAACACTGCCCCCACCCCAAATCTCCTTCGGCACCGCCAACACTATTCTGTCACATCACCCTTCATGCCCACTCACACCCCATCCTCATCTTACCTCCACCTACTCACCTCGCCAGTACTCATCCTGCCACTAACACGCGACCCAATCCTCATACAATCTCATGGCTCCATCCCATACTCACCCTCTCGTGCATCTCCCTCACAGCCAGCCTCACTCAACCTGCCACCACCTGTGCTGCAGCCACAGGGCATGCATCACATATGTGCAGTAGGCAGGGTAAGGCAAACGTCTCGTCAGCATGAAGGGGGTGCACAAGGGTGTCTGAGGGTTTGTCATGGGTGTTACCCATATTGAATTTGAGAGCCACAAACAGCACACATTATATTGACACCACCACTGCCATGTCTCCGCGAATCCTGTCCATTGTGTCCAATAATGCCCGCTCCTGGGTATCACTATGAGGATCCACCACTGATGCCACCCATCGTGTTACTGCAGAGTAGGTGCAGGTGTATTTGCAGGGCTCGTCCGCGCAGACAACTGAGAGACATCGGCGGTGTTGCCAGCTGCACCCTGGAAGGATGCGGAGGAGAAGGTGTGGAGGACAGTGGTGACTTTGCCAGCGACAGGTAAGCAGTTGGTGCTGGGGCCAGCCAGGAGCAGCTCGGCATGAAAGAGGCTGCAGATCTCCACGACTACATGTCGAGCGAATCTGCGCCTCCCTGTGCACTGCTGCTCGGAGAGGTCCGGGGAGCTGCGCCTCGGTCTGTGGACCCTGTGGCGAGGGTAGTGCCCTCTTCGACGCGTCTCTCTCTGCGGTAGCCCTCCCTCCTGCTGTGCAGGTGGGCGTGCAACCACACCGTGTTGGGGGGATCCACGTCTCTGCGGCGGACGGCGTGGACTGCGAGGCTGCTGGTGGTGGTCATGCTCTTCGTCCTCCGAGGGTGTCCACACACCACCCAACTGGCAGGTGTTGATCTGAGGGGTTGTGCAGGGTAGGTGTGTGGGTCCTCGGACTGGGGCTGCGGTTTCGTGTCGGTCTGTCCTCTGGCTTGGCCGGGGGGTGGTGGGGGGCAGGGGTTGCCCTATGTGACGCAGTGGCCTCCTGCGTGGGTGAGGGCGCTCCCCCGTGGAGCGCACCTTGGCACCTGCCACAGGCTGCTGGCTGCAACACGCCTGGTTTGAAGGGTCCTGTTTCCCCCAGTGTGGGAAACTGACTGCTTTGAACGTAAAATCCCACACTTCCTCTTTTGACAGCTGCTTCAGCTCATTAACTGACCACAACGAGCAAGTTAAGTGCTCTCAAGTGGAACCCCGCTGGCTTTAATTGCCTGCGGGATTCCCACCAGCGGGGCTTGCGCGCGCAGCCCCGCACGTCAGCGCGGTACCCGGAAGTGGCCGGGATTTCGTCCGAATCCGGTCACGTGATCGGAGATCGGGATTTTCGGGGCCCCCCCCGCTGGAAACCCGCAGGTAACCCGACCCTAAAATCGAGCCCTCTCTCTTTCAGTGCAGCTTTGTAGTGTGTAATGCTGCCAATACTTTTCCTCTCCAGAGATGAAGAAATTCAGGTTTTTGCAGCTGGACACGATAATTCGAAGGGATATGACTGGTTCTGAGTGCAAGTAGCAGGGAGAGATTAAAAGCTTCAGCAAGATAAAGCTGCCACCAGCATGAAGGAGGGGGAGGAGCGCAGAGCAGTGCACAGAAGGCTCCAGATCAAGCATCAGTATTTACCTGTCCAAGCAAAAAATACCTGAGCAAAACAAATTCCTTGAGGAAAGCCCCACCCCAGACTAATTGTTAAATTCGGGACAGGACTAAACAGAGTGTGGTCCTAATAGTGCACCCAACCGAGCAGAGATTCACCTCGTAGGTACTAGCAAGTGTCACAGGGGAATTTAGGCACTTTGATTTTCAATTACAAGTTTGGCTACTTCTAATAGATTTTCTGTGTTGTGATTCACATGGGGTAAATTTTAACTGCAAGCTAGGAAGGGAGAAGGGCGGAAGATTTCCGAGTGCGAAACCCGGAAGGTAAGTGGGCAGCTAGCGACCTTAATGAGGCCAATCAATTGCACTTCCAGGTTCTGCGCCCAGCAGCCAGCCTGATTGACAGGCTGGCCGGCTGACAGGCAGGGAGGCCTGCCGCAGCAGGCCGCAGTTGGGGATCGGAGAGAGGGAGGGATCATGGGTCGGGGAGATCGGGGGGCCGGGGAGGAGTTCGGGGGGGCCGGGAAGATGATCAGGGGGCCAAGGAAGAGATTGCGGGACTGGGAAGAAGATCGAAGGTCGCTGGAGATCGGGTGAAGAGTCAGAGGTAGGTGGGGGTCCACCATGGCGGGGGGTGGGGAGTTCCACCACGGAGGGGCGAGGGGGTCGGCCGAACACGGGGTTCCTGTCAACCAGGTGAGCTTGTTGGACCTGAAGCAGTCCAGTTGGGCTTGAAGCACTCCTGCTGCTACGGGCCCACAAGCAGTGCAATAAAGCCACTCACCTCATGGATCCGGGCCTTCCCGCCTGATTCACCTGACCTGAGTCAAAAGCAATGGGAAACCCAAACAGATAAGGTTAAATTTGTTTTATCATTCCAATGCACAAAATATGTATCTCAATGGTACATTGCCCTTTTAAGTATCGGCCCACCGGCTTTAAGTGGGGGTGGGACTTCCTGGTGTCTGCTGTCCACACGCAGACACACCTGCCTGGTTAACCCAGAAGCAGTCGTGTTGGAGCCGAGATGCGGTACCGCCCTGAAAATGGAGGATTTTTACTCCCCACCCACCCCCAATCCACCATATCTTGAAGGTTAAAATTTACCCCAGTATCTTTCTTTCTCTATGGAATCTAACTCTGTCTCTCTCTATAAAGTGAGGTGACTGTAGTTAAATCAGCTTTGATTTTCCACTTAAGTCATTTCATTGAGTTGATCACACCATAAACGTCAAATAGATGCATTAAAAATAGGCACAGATATTAAATGATCTGCCTTAAATTCATTTTTATGCTTCCTTTATATTTAGTGGTACAACATATAATTAAACCAAATCTGTGGCCCTTTTGGTACGGTCACACCATAAGACTAGCAGGAGTATTGTGGAAGAGCCATGAATTATCAGGGACCCAGATCTCACCTTTGCTGGCAATTTCCACAAGGCCTTGTTTTGGGTGGAGCTTCCACTCGCCCCAAACCTGGTCTCCTACGTCAGAGGGGGCATGGCCAGAGAAGTGGGCCCCCCAGGCTGGAAATTAGAATAATAGAATCATACAACAAAGAAAGAGGCCATTTGGCCTATCGTGCCAGCGCTAGCTCTTTGAAAGAGCTATCTGATTACTCCCACTCTCCTGCTCTTTCCCCATAGCCCTGTAAATTTTTCTTTTCAAGTATTTATCCAATTCCCTTTTGAAAGTTTCTATTAAATCTGCTCCCACCACTCTTTCAGGCAGTGCATTCCAGATCATAATAACTTGCTGCGTAAAAAAAAATCTCCTCATTTCCACTCTGGTTCTTTTGCCAAATACCTTAAATCTGTGTCCTCTGGTTACCGACCCTCCTGCCAGTGGAAACAGTTTCTCCTTATTTACTCTATCAAGATCCCTCATAATTTTGAACACCTCTGTTAAATCTCCCCTTAATCTTCTCTGCTCGAAGGAGAACAATCCCAGCTTCTCTAGTCTTTCCACATAACTTCACCCCAGTAAATCTCCTCTGCACCCTCTCCAAGGCCATGACATCCTTCCTAAAGCGTGGTGCCCAGAATTGGATACAATACTCTAGCTGAGGCCTAACCAATGATTTTTAAGGTTTAGCAAAACTTTCTTGTCTCTAGCCTGGAAATCCACTGGTACCCCACTTAAAGAAGGCGTACTGGCCGTCCAGTCAGCATATACGACACCTGCCTAGAGGTCCAGGCCTGGGTAATGGCCTAATCCCCAAAGATATTAAGAAATGGTACGGTCGCATAGTGGTTATGTTATTGGACAAGTAATTCTAGAGGCCTGGATCAGTGTTAAAAAAGGAAAAAGCAGGAACTAAGTGTCACAAAACATATTTGAAAGTTCTTTATCTGAATGCACGTAGCATTTGTAACAAAATGGACGAGTTAACGGCACAAATAACTACGTATGGGTATGATCTTGTGGCCATTACAGAAACATGGCTGCAGGGTGACAACGACTAGGAATTAAATATGCCAGGGTATTTAACAATCAGGAAGGACAGGCAGGAAGGAAGGGAAGGTGGGGTGGCTATAAGGGAAGGAATCACTGTAATACAGAGAAATGATATTGGGACAAAGGATCAGGATAATGAAACAGTTTGGGTAGAGATAAGGAATAATAAGGGGAATAAAACACGAGTGGGTGTAATATATAGGCCTCCTAATAGTTGCAACTCTGCTGGAAGAAGTATTAATCAGGAAATAGTCGGGGCATGTAATAAGGGAACAGCTATAATTATGGGGGATTTTAACTATCATATCAACTGGACAAATCAAATTGGGCAGGGCAGCCTTGAGGAAGAGTTTATTGAGTGTATTAGGGATGGAGCTACAACTCAGGACTACATGCATGCTAAACAGCAGAAGCAACATGCTACAGACAGAGCTAAGTGATTCCATAACCAAGAATCAGATCAAAGCTCTGCAGTCCTGCCACATCCAGTCGTGAATGGTGGTGGACAATTAAACAACTAACGGGAGAAGGAGGCTCTGTAAACATCCCCATCCTCAATGATGGCGGAATCCAGCACATGAGTGCAAAAGACAAGGCTGAAGCGTTTGCAACCATCTTCAGCCAGAAATACTGATTGGATGATCTATCTCGGCCTCCTCCCGATATCCCCACCATCACAGAAGCCATCAAGAAACAGCTGAGTGCACTGGATACAGCAAAGGGTATGGGCCCCGACAACATCCCGGCTGTAGTGCTGAAGACTTGTGCTCCAGAACTAGCTGCGCCTCTAGCCAAGCTGTTCCAGTACAGCTACAACACTGGCATCCACCCGACAATGTGGAAAATTGCCCAGGTATGTCCTGTCCACAAAAAGCAGGACAAATCCAATCCGGCCGATTACCGCCCCCTCAGTCTACTCTCAGTCATCAGCAAAGTGATGGAAGGTGTCGTCGACAGTATTATCAAGCGGCACTTACTTACCAATAACCTGCTCACCGATGCTCAGTTTGGGTTCCGCCAGGCCCACTCGGCTCCAGACCTCATTACAGCCTTGGTCCAAACATGGACAAAAGAGGCGAATTCCAGAGGTGAGGTGAGAGTGACTGCCCGTGACATCAAGGCCTTCCCTCAATCATAAGGGCAGAAATGGGGATGTTCGCTGATGATTGCACAGTGTTCAGTTCCATTCACAACCCCTCATATAATGAAGCAGTTCGAGCCTGCATGCAGTAAGACCTGGACAACATCCAGGCTTGGGCTGATAAGTGGCAAGTAACATTCGTGCCAGACAATTGCTGGGCAATGACCAGCTCCAACAAGAGAGAATCTAACCACCTCCCCTTGACATTCAACGGCATTACTATCACCGAATCCCCCACCATCAACATCCTGGGGGTCACCATTGTCCAGAAACTTAACTGGACCAGCCATAGAAATACTGTGGCTACAAGAGCAGGTCAGAGGCTGGGTATTCTGCGGCGAGTGACTCACCCTCCTGACTCCCCAAAGCCTTTCCACCATCTACAAGGCACAAGTCAGGAGTGTGATGGAATACTCTCCACTTTCCTGGATGAGTGCAGCTCCAACAACACTCAAGAAGCTCGACATCATCCAAGACAAAACAGCCCGCTTGATTGGCACCCCATCCACCACCCTAAACATTAACTCCCTTCACCACTGGTGCACAGGATGCACTGCAGCAACTCGCCAAGACTTCTTCGACAGCACCTCCCAAATCTGCGACCTCTACCACCTAGAAGGACAAGAGCAGCAGGCACATAGGAAGAACACCACCTGCACGTTCCCCTCCAAGTCACACACCATCCCGACTTGGAAATATATCGCCGTTCCTTCATCGTCGCTGGATCAAAATCCTGGAACTCCTTTCCTAACTGCACTGTGGGAGAACCTTCACCACACAGACTGCAGCGGTTCAAGAAGGTGGCTCACCACCACCTTCTCAAGGGCAATTAGGGATGGGCAATAAACGCTGGCCTCGCCAACGACGTCCATGAACGAATAAAAAAAAAGGCCTTTTTTTGATGGACACACTGAGTGCACTGGGAGGGGGCTTGAAACATTCAGAGCTGGCACCCCACTGGTCTCCCTTCTCCAACAGACACCCAAGAGGCATCCCTAGTGGCCTTCCCCTGATCCCACATATTCTAGCGGAGCCGGTACTAGAAGTAACTGGTGTGCCAGTCGTTTAGGAGTAAAATCAGGAAGCATTTTTTCACACATAGGATCGTGGAAATCTGGAACTCTCTTCCCCAAAAGGCTGTGGATGCTGGGACAATTGAAATTTTCAAGACTAAGATCCATTTGTTGTGTAAGGGCATCAAAGGATATGGAATAAATGCCAGTAGAATCATAGAATCATAGAAGTTTACAACATGGAAACAGGCCCTTCGGCCCAACATGTCCATGTCGCCCAGTTTATACCACTAAGCTAGTCCCAATTGCCTGCACTTGGCCCATATCCCTCGATACCCATCTTACCCATGTAACTGTCCAAATGCTTTTTAAAAGATAAAATTGTACCTGCCTCTACTACTGCCTCTGGCAGCTCGTTCCAGACACTCACCACCCTTTGAGTGAAAAAATTGCCCCTCTGGACCCTTTTGTATCTCTCCCCTCTCACCTGAAATCTATGCCCCCTCGTTATAGACTCCCCTACCTTTGGGAAAAGATTTTGACTATCGACCTTATCTATGCCCCTCATTATTTTATGGACTTCTATAAGACCACCCCTAAACCTCCTACTCTCCAGGGAAAAAAGTCCCAGTCTGTCTAACCTCTCCCTATAAGTCAAACCATCAAGTCCCGGTAGCATCCTAGTAAATCTTTTCTGCACTCTTTCTAGTTTAATAATATCCTTTCTATAATAGGGTGACCAGAACTGTACACAGTATTCCAAGTGTGGCCTTACTAATGTCTTGTACAACTTCAACAAGACATCCCAACTCCTGTATTCAATGTTCTGACCAATGAAACCAAGCATGCTGAATGCCTTCTTCACCACCCGATCCACCTGTGACTCCACTTTCAAGGAGCTATGAACCTGTACTCCTAGATCTCTTTGTTCTATAATTCTCCCCAACGCCCTACCATTAACGGAGTAGGTCCTGGCCCGATTCGATCTACCAAAATGCATCACCTCACATTTATCTAAATTAAACTCCATCTGCCATTCATCGGCCCGCTGGCCCAATTTATCAAGATCCCGTTGCAATCCTAGATAACCTTCTTCACTGTCCACAATGTCACCAATCTTGGTGTCATCTGCAAACTTACTAACCATGCCTCCTAAATTCTCATCCAAATCATTAATATAAATAACAAATAACAGCGGACCCAGCACCGATCCCTGAGGCACACCGCTGGTCACAGGCCTCCAGTTTGAAAAACAACCCCCTACAACCACCCTCTGTCTTCTGTCGTCAATCCAATTTTGTATCCAATTGGCGACCTCACCTTGGATCCCATGAGATTTAACCTTATGTAACAACCTACCATGCGGTACCTTGTCAAAGGCTTTGCTAAAGTCCATGTAGACCACGTCTACTGCACAGCCCTCATCTATCTTCTTGGTTACCCCTTCAAAAAACTCAATCAAATTCGTGAGACATGATTTTCCGCTCACAAAACCATGCTGACTGTTCCTAATCAGTCCCTGCCTCTCCAAATGCCTGTAGATCCTGTCTCTCAGAATACCCTCTAACAACTTGCCCACGACAGATGTCAGGCTCTGATACCGGTCTGTAGTTCCCAGGCTTTTCCCTGCTGCCCTTCTTAAACAAAGGCACAACATTTGCTACCCTCCAATCTTCAGGCACCTCACCTGTAGCTGTCGATGATTCAAATATCTCTGCTAGGGGACTCGCAATTTCCTCCCTAACCTCCCATAACGTCCTGGGATACATTTCATCAGGTCCCGGAGATTTATCTACCTTGATGCGCGTTAAGACTTCCAGCACCTCCCTCTCTGTAATATGTACACTCCTCAAGACATCACTATTTATTTCCCCAAGTTCCCTAACATCCATGCCTTTCTCAACCGTAAATACCGATGCGAAATATTCATTTAGGATCTCACCCATCTCTTGTGGTTCCGCACATAGATGACCTTGTTGATCCTTAAGAGGCCCTACTCTCTCCCTAGTTACTCTTTTGCCCTTTATGTATTTGTAGAAGCTCTTTGGATTCTCCTTTGCCTTATCTGCCAAAGCAATCTCATGTCCCCTTTTTGCCCTCCTGATTTCTCTCTTAACTCTACTCCGGCAATCTCTGTACTCTTCATGGGATCCACTTGATCCCAGCTGCCTATGCATGTCATATGCCTCCTTCTTCTTTTTGACTAGGGCCTCAATCTCCCGAGTCATCCAAGGTTCCCTACTTCTACCAGCCTTGCCCTTCACTTTATAAGGAATGTGCTTACCCTGAACCCTGGTTAACACACTTATGAAAGCCTCCCACTTACCAGACGTCCCTTTGCCTGCCAACAGACTCTCACAATCAACTTCTGAAAGTTCCTGTCCAATACCATCAAAATTGGCCTTTCCCCAATTTAGAATTTTAACTTTTGGGCCAGACCTATCATTCTCCATAGCTATCTTAAAACTAATGGAATTATGATCACTGGTCCCAAAGTGATCCCTCACTAACACTTCTGTCACCTGCCCTTCCTTATTTCCCAAGAGGAGGTCAAGTTTTGCCCCCTCTCCAGTCGGGCCATCCACATACTGAATGAGAAATTCCTCCTGAATACACTCAACAAATTTCTCTCCATCCAAGCTCCTAATACGATGGCTGTCCCAGTCAATGTTGGGAAAGTTAAAGTCCCCTACTATTACTGCCCTATTTTTCTTGCAGCTGTCTGTAATCTCCTTACATATTTGCTCCTCAATTTCCCTTTGACTATTTGGGGGTCTGTAGTACAATCCTATCAAAGTGATCTCTCCCTTCTTATTTTTCAGTTCTACCATATATACTCAGTGGGCGAACCCTCGGATATATCCCCTCTCACTACTGCCGTGATGTTCTCCCTAATCAAGAACGCAACTCCCCCTCCTCTCTTACCTCCTGCTCTATCTTTCCTATAGCATCTGTACCCTGGAACATTGAGCTGCCAGTCCTGCCCCTCCCTTAGCCATGTTTCAGTAATAGCTATAACATCCCAGTCCCATGTGCCCATCCATGCCCTGAGTTCATCTGCTTTGCCCATCAGACTTCTTGCATTGAAATAAATGCAGTTTAATCTAGACTTCCCTTGGTCTTTGCCCTGCTTTCTCAGACCATCTGTCCGGTCATGTTTTGTACACTCTCCCTTACTGCCTTTTGTTTCTGTCACCACTTTACTTCCCACTGACTTCCTGCATCGGTTCCCATCCCCCTGCCACATTAGTTTAAACCCTCCCCAACAGCACTAGCAAACACTCCCCCTAGGACATTGGTTCCAGTCCTGCCCAGATGCAGACCGTCCAATTTGTACTGGTCCCACCTCCCTCAGAACCAGTTCCAATGGCCCAGGAATTTGAATCCTTCCCTCTTGCACCATCTCTCAAGCCACGTATTCATCCTAGCTACCCTGTCATTCCTACTCTGACTAGCCCTTGGCACTGGTAACAATCCTGAGATTACTACCCTTGAGGTCCTGCTTTTTAATTTAACTCCTAACTCCCTAAATTCAGCTTGTAGGACCTCATCCCGTTTTTTACCTATATCGTTGGTACCTATATGCACCACGACAACTGGCTGTTCACCCTCCCCCTCCAGAATGTCCTGCAGCCGCTCCGAGACATTGCTGACCCTTGCACCAGGGAGGCAACATACCATCCTGGAGTCTCGGTTGCGTCCGCAGAAACGCCTGTCTATTCCCCTTACAATCGAGTCCCCTATCACTATAGCTCTGCCACTCTTTTTCCTGCCCTCCTGTGCAGCAGAGCCAGCCACGGTGCCATGAACCTGGCCGCTGTCACCTTCCCCTGATGAGCCATCTCCCCCAACAGTATCCAAAACGGTATACCTGTTTGAGAGGGGGATGGCCACAGGGGACCCCTGCACTACCTGCCTGCACCTCTTACTTTTTTTTTATTCGTTCACGGGATGTGGGCGTCGCTGGCAAGGCCGGCATTTATTGCCCATCCCTAATTGCCCTCGAGAAGGTGGTGGTGAGCCGCCTTCTTGAACCGCTGCAGTCCGTGTGGTGACAGTTCTCCCACAGTGCTGTTAGGAAGGGAGTTCCAGGATTTTGACCCAGCGACAATGAAGGAACAGCGATATATTTCCAAGTCGGGATGGTGTGTGACTTGGAGGGGAACGTGCAGGTGGTGTTGTTCCCATGCGCCTGCTGCCCTTGTCCTTCTAGGTGGTAGAGGTCGCGGGTTTGGGAGGTGCTGTCGAAGAAGCCTTGGCGAGTTGCTGCAGTGCATCCTGTGGATGGTGCACACTGCAGCCACAGTGCGCCGGTGGTGAAGGGAGTGAATGTTTAGGGTGGTGGATGGGGTGCCAATCAAGCGGGCTGCTTTATCTTGGATGGTGTCGAGCTTCTTGAGTGTTGTTGGAGCTGCACTCATCCAGGCAAGTGGAGAGTATTCCATCACACTCCTGACTTGTGCCTTGTAGATGGTGGAAAGGCTTTGGGGAGTCAGGAGGTGAGTCACTCGCCGCAGAACACCCAGCCTCTGACCTGCTCTCGTAGCCACAGTATTTATATGGCTGGTCCAGTTCAGTTTCTGGTCAATGGTGACCCCCAGGATGTTGATGGTGGGGGATTCGGCGATGGTAATGCCGTTGAATGTCAAGGGGAGGTGGTTAGACTCTCTCTTGTTGGAGATGGTCATTGCCTGGCACTTATCTGGCGCGAATGTTACTTGCCACTTATGAGCCCAAGCCTGGATGTTGTCCAGGTCTTGCTGCATGCGGGCTCGGACTGCTTCATTATCTGAGGGGTTGCGAATGGAACTGAACACTGTGCAGTCATCAGCGAACATCCCCATTTCTGACCTTATGATGGAGGGAAGGTCATTGATGAAGCAGCTGAAGATGGTTGGGCCTAGGACACTGCCCTGAGGAACTCCTGCAGCAATGCCCTGGGGCTGAGATGATTGGCCTCCAACAACCACTACCATCTTTGTGCTAGGTATGACTCCAGCCACTGGAGAGTTTTCCCCCTGATTCCCATTGACTTCAATTTTACTAGGGATCCTTGGTGCCACACTCGGTCAAATGCTGCCTTGATGTCAAGGGCAGTCACTCTCACCTCACCTCTGGAATTCAGCTCTTTTGTCCATGTTTGGACCAAGGCTGTAATGAGGTCTGGAGCCGAGTGGTCCTGGCGGAACCCAAACTGAGCATCGGTGAGCAGGTTATTGGTGAGTAAGTGCCGCTTGATAGCACTGTCGACGACACCTTCCATCACTTTGCTGATGATTGAGAGTAGACTGATGGGGCGGTAATTGGCCGGATTGGATTTGTCCTGCTTTTTGTGGACAGGACATACCTGGGCAATTTTCCACATTGTCGGGTAGATGCCAGTGTTGTAACTGTACTGGAACAGCTTGGCTAGAGGCACAGCTAGTTCTGGAGCACAAGTCTTCAGCACTACAGCTGGGATGTTGTCGGGGCCCATAGCCTTTGCTGTATCCAGTGCACTCAGCCGTTTCTTGATATCACGTGGAGTGAATCGAATTGGCCGAAGACTGGCTTCCGTGATGGTGGGGATATCGGGAGGAGGCTGAGATGGATCATCCACTCGGCACTTCTGGCTGAAGATGGTTGCAAACGCTTCAGCCTTGTCTTTTGCACTCACGTGCTGGACTCCGCCATCATTGAGAATGGGGATGTTTGCAGAGCCTCCTCCTCCCGTTAGTTGTTTAATTGTCCACCACCATTCACGACTGGATGTGGCAGGACTGCAGAGCTTTGATCTGATCCGTTGGTTGTGGAATCGCTTAGCTCTGTCTATAGCATGTTGCTTCCACTGTTTAGCATGCATGTAGTCCTGAGTTGTAGCTTCACCAGGTTGGCACCTCATTTTTAGGTACGCCTGGTGCTGCTCCTGGCAAGCTCTTCTACACTCCTCATTGAACCAGGGTTGTTCCCCTGGCTTGTTGGTAATGGTAGAGTGAGGAATATGCCGGGCCATGAGGTTACAGATTGTGCTGGAATACAATTCTGCTGCTGCTGATGGCCCACAGCGCCTCATGGATGCCCAGTTTTGAGCTGCGAGATCTGTTCTGAATCTATCCCATTTAGCACGGTGGTAGTGCCACACAACACGTTGGATGGTGTCCTCAGTGCGAAGACGGGACTTCATCTCCACGAGGACTGTGCGGTGGTCACTCCTACCAATACTGTCATGGACAGATGCATTTGCGACAGGTAGATTGGTGAGGACGAGGTCAAGTAAGTTTTTCCCTCGTGTTGGTTCGCTCACCACCTGCTGCAGGCCCAGTCTAGCAGCTATATCCTTCAGGACTCGGCCAGCTCGGTCAGTAGTGGTGCTACCGAGCCACTCAGAGTACATTTTGTGCCCTTGCTACCCTCAGTGCTTCCACCAAGTGGTGTTCAACATGGAGGAGGACTGATTCATCAGCTGAGGGAGGACGGTAGGTGGTAATCAGCAGGAGGTTTCCTTGCCCATGTTTGACCTGATGCCATGGGGTCCAGAGTCAATGTTGAGGACTCCCAGGGCCACTCCCTCCTGACTGTATATCACTGTACCGCTACCTCTGGTGGGTCTGTCCTGCCGGTGGGACAGGGCATACCCAGGGATGGTGATGGAAGAGTCTGGGACGTTGGCTGAAAGGTATGATTCTGTGAGTATGGCTCTGTCAGGCTGTTGCTTGACTCGTCTGTGGGACAGCTCTCCCAATTTTAGCACAAGTCCCCAGATGTTAGTCAGGAGGACCTTGCAGGGTCGACTGGGCTTGGTGTTTTGCCGTTGTCGTGTCCGGTGCCTTGTGGTCCGTCTTATTATGACTTTTTGTAGCGAGATTTTACAACTGAATGGCTTGCTTGGCCATTTCAGAGGGCAATTAAGAATCAACCACATTGCTGTGGGTCTGGAGTCACATGTAGGCCAGACCGGGTAAGGGCGGCAGGCTTCCTTCCCTAAAGGACATTAGTGAACCAGATGGGTTTTTACGACAATCCGGTCGTTTCATGGCCATCATTACTGATACTAGTATTTTCATTGCAGATTTTTATTTAATTAATTTTAATTAATTGAATTTAAATTCGCCAGCTGCCGTGGCGGGATTTGAACTCATGACTCTGGATTTTAGTCCAGGCCTCTGGATTACTAGCCCAGTAACATAACCACTATGCTACCGTACCCTGGTAGTCACCCATTCACTTCCTACCTGTACACCCTTTACCTGCGGTGTGACCAACTCGCTCAACATGCTATCCACGAGTTTCTCCGCATCGTGGATGCTCCACAGTGAATCCACCCGCAGCTCCAGCTCCGAGATACGATCGGTCAGTGGGAGTTGAGGTACAGATCAGTCATGATCCATCTGAATGGCCTGCTTCTGTTTCTGTGTTCTTATGTTGTAAATAACAAATAAGATGCTGAAATGCACCTTTAAAAAAAAGCTTTACTTTCCTGAAAGGAACTTTCTGGAGCATGCCCAGTCGTATGTGAAGGTTTATTTTCTGCAATTGGTTGTGGCTCCTTTTGAGATTCGGAAGATGTTCCCCAGTGTGAATGCATAAATAGGCTTTGTAAGAGCTTTCCTGTCACTACACTTGTGGATTGCCTGCGTTCAGAAATTAGATTTAGAGTGGTTTGGAATTGTGATGACTTCACTTATGTTGAAAAAATGATAGTGAAATTACCATATTTAGAACCCTATTGCAGTGCATTACTGTAATGTATGATGGGGTATGTTGGCCTGTTTATCAGTGAGATTATCGGTCAGTTGTACAGACCCTTGGTCAGACCCCATCTAGCTTACTACGTTCAGTTTTTGGACACTGGTTACGCGTACTCTGTAACTTGGAAAGCTATTTTTGGCTTATGCAATTTTTTTTTATTCGTTCATGGGATGTGGGCATCGCTGGTAAGGCCAGCATTTATTGCCCGTACCTAATTGCCCTTGAGAAGGTGGTGGTGAGCTGCTTTCTTGAACCGCTGCAGTCCGTGTAGTGAAGGTTCTCCCACAGTGCTGTTAGGAAGGGAGTTCCAGGATTTTGACCCAATTGCGGTGGAGTACATGCAGTAACTAGGGAGAGAGCCTGTATCATCCATTTTAGAATAATCAACGTCCATGGAGAAAATTGAGGAGTGAGATTAATAATCAATATGAATATCAAAGATTGGGGGTAATTTTAACCTAACTCGCCAGGCAGGATCGGGTGGAATGCTGGTTTTACACTCTGCCCAGTATTGCTTTACATTGACTTTAACGGAGAGTAAAATTGAGCGGAATGTAAAACCAGCGTCGCACCCGATCCTGTCAGTTTCCCGATGGGCGGGTTTGGTTAAAATTGCCCCCAATATTGAGTCAGCTCCAACCAAAAGCACAAAGTTCAGTTCCATTATGCCTGGTCCTGCAAATTGGGTGCTTGTAAACTTTTCTGATGTTTGTAATGTGTAATAAGTTTTATTTCCCTCATAAGAAAAAAATTTTTCGTGACAGTTTCAGTATATTTGGGCTGGAATTTAATGCTGGCAAGAACAGCGGAGGAACATTTTAACAGGTTCACGTGACATTCCTCTGTCACTCATTTCAGAGATGTTCATTCATTCCATTTTTTTAAAGTTCCATTCAAGCTACTTTACGTTTGCCGTTAGAATATCTGTAACCCTTCCAGGAAAAAAATCTATTTTTGGCTTGACAGGTAGAATTACAGTGGGCTCCACAATGCCAGAAAATGCACTAATTGAAGTGTCAGAAATCAAAATTTACTTGGGGTGGGGGAGAGAGGGGGCATGCCCTTGGGTCATCCAGAAAATAAATTTCATCCTTTAGGCGCTGACTCTGTAGTAATTATTATATCCTGTTCTTTCATGTACCTTATGGTTGGAATGTGGAAGTCGCTACTACAAGACGTAGTTGACGCAACTAGGATAAATGCATTTAAGGGGAAGCTAGATAAAAACATGAGGGAGAAAGGAATAGAAGGATATGTTGATAGGGTTAGATGAAGTAGGGAGGAAGGAGGCTTGTGTTGAGCATAAACACCGGCATGGACCTGTTTGGCCGAATGGCCTGTTTCTGTGCTGTACATTCCATGTTATTCTATGTAATAATAATGTGTGAATATCACCACAGCTTAAGTCATAACCAGCCTGGTCCAATTGCTCTCTTGACCAGCCCCCCACCTTTCACCCTCCATAAACTTGAGCTCATCCAAAACTCTGCTGCCCGTATCCCAACTCGCACTGAGTCCCATTCACCATTCACCCCTGTGCCCGCTGACCTACATTAGCTCTCAGTCCGGCAACGCCTTGATTTTAAAATTCTCATCCTTGTTTTCAAATCCTTCCTTGGCCTCGCCCCTCCCTATCTCTGTAACCTTCTCCAGCCCTACAACCCTCCGAGATCTCTGCGCTCCTCCAATTTCTGGCCTCTTGTGCATCCCCGATTTTAATCGCTCCACCACTGGCGGCCGTGCCTTCAGCTGCCTAAGCTCTAAGCTCTGGAATTCCCTCCCTAAACCTCTCCGCCTCTCTACCTCTCTCTCCTGCTTTAAGAATCTCCTTAAAACCTACCTCTTAAATGAAGCTTTTGGTCACCTGTCCTAGTATCTCCTATGTGGCTCGGTGTCAAATTTTGTCTGATTATGATCCTGTGAAGCACCTTGGGTCGTTTTACTATGTTAAAGATGTTTTCCAGTTGCAGGAGTAACTTTTGTCCTTGTAGCCATGTTATTGATTGTAGCTCCCTGAAACTTAGGAACCAGCATGCAATGGCCAATTAACTTCTCTCATTAGGCAGCTGGTTACTTCATTAAAACCTGCTGGTGCTGTGGGGTCAATCTCAGTTCAAAGTTCAGCGGTCACTACTTTCGAATTGAATCACTTCCCTACTTAAGAGACAAAGACTAAAAGCTAACATTCCTACAGTATAAAGAAAAATCAATAGCAGTATTACTTGGCGCACATTCATGTCAGTCTGATTAACCCTTTTCTTACAGTTATGGTCCTAGACCAACAACCTAGAGGTCATGAGATCAAATCCCACCATGGAAAGTGGTCATCTGTGGGCTAATGCCAGAATCATCAGAATGCCAGAATGAAAGCAGTTGGATTACAATAAAACCCAAATGGCTCAGTAATGTCCTTCAGGGAAGGGAACATGGCACCTCTACCTCATCTGGATTGCATATGACTCCAGATCCATGCCGTGTGGTTGAACATTAAGCTGCTCAGTTGTCAAGGCAACTGGGGATGGGCAATAAATGCTACCCTGCCAGTGTCACCTACATCCTGGAATCAAATTTAACCTTTATTTGCTACTCATTCCTGTTTAAATCATTATTCTTTTATCATTCGTGTATACACATCAACTTAATTACAGGCACAGCGGAGGTAAGGCCACATTTCCTCACAAATAAAACATTTGAGGAATCTCTATAGCTCTCAAAATGACAAGTCGCAAGAATGTGCAGCAATATATTTAGTGCCGATGATAGCAGCTGTCACTCTGTGTAAAAACACGGCACCATCAAAAAATATTTTACGCTTCATTCGAGTGCCTGATTTCAGGTCTACTTGTCAAAACTGCTTTGTATTTTCTCCATAAAAATTATCTGTATCTATTTTCACTTTGGCTTTTATATCTTTATTTAAGGTTGTATAACTTGGTAATGTATCCTAAAATTAGCATACAGTAAACAAAATAGTAAGTATTCCCCAAAAGATATCTATTGACCTCTTTTTGACTAAGATGAAATTAAGCTAAAAGGAAGAAAAAATACAACTTACTAAGTGAAGTTATCTATCAGTGAGTGTTAGGCACCAAGTCGCTCCATCCCCTCAAAAATATTATGATGTGGAGATGCCGGAGATGGACTGGGGTTAACAATTGTAAACAATTTTACAACACCAAGTTATAGTCCAACGATTTTATTTTTAATCCCACAAGCTTTCGGGGGCTTTCCCCTTCCTCAGGCGGTGTGGAAATGACAATTTCGAATCCTTCGCATTTTAAGATCACATAACAATGCCTGGTGATTACTGCCCGTTGCCAAGGCAATCACAGTGAGCAGACAGAAAGGTGTCATCTAAAAGGCCACTGAATATACAACCCCCCAAAAAAAAAAGAGAGAGAGAGAGAGAAGGAAGACAGTCAATGACCCGTTATATTAAAAACAGATAACATTTGTTCGCTGGTGGGGTTACGTGTAGTGTGACATGAACCCAAGATCCCGGTTGAGGCCGTCCTCATGGGTGCGGAACTTGGCTATTAATTTCTGCTCGATGATTTTGCGTTGTCGTGTGTCTCGAAGGCCGCCTTGGAGTATGCTTACCCGAAGGTCGGTGGCTGAATGTCCCTGACTGCTGAAGTGTTCCCCGACAGGGAGAGAACCCTCCTGTTTGGCGATTGTTGCGCGGTGTCCGTTCGTCCGTTGTCGCAGCGTCTGCATGGTCCTTCTCTCCTTCCCCCTCGTGGTCACTTCTGGAGTGCCCCCACTCCCCCACCGCCTGATATCAGCCAATTGACCACAGAATGGGGGCTTGACCCTGGGTCAGACTGGGCTGAATGGCTCAGTACCACGTCGAACAAGCTGTTTCTTCCTGTAGATATCTTGACGTCATGGTAAGTTGCGGAATTTATAAAGCAGCTGCAGTACAAACCATTTTTGGAATTCAGCGAATCCCTTTAGCTACTCTTTGGTAGACTTAGAAAGCTCTTCACGTGTGAGTGGATTCTTTTATTTGCTTCTTGTAAGAGGCAGAACTCTGTGAGTGATTACCTTAGATATTAAAAACTGAAGGTGATTTATGTTCAAGCCAAAAATTAGACTATTTAGTAGATCTCAGAGAGAACATTATCACCTTAATTACCCATTGTCTAGGATATTTCAGCATGCTTTTGTAAGAATAAGATTTTTGAACCATGAAGTAATTAACAGTAATAATGCTATTTGCATTATATAGCCACTTTCATCAAGTTGAAATGTCTCAAAACACTTTACATAGCAACTGCTTTTGAAGTGCACTGATGTTGTTAGACAGGCAAATTTAATAGCCATCATGTACATAAGAACGTAAGAAATAGGAGCAGGAGTAAGCCATACGGCCCCTCAAGCCTGCTCCGCCATTCAATAAGATCATGGCTGACCTTCGACCTCAACTCCACTTTCCCGCCCGACCCTCATATCCCATGATTCCCCTAGAGTCCAAAAATCTATCTATCTCAGCCGCGAAGATATTCAACGACTGAGCATCCACAGCCCTCTGGGGTAGAGAATTCCAAAGATTCACAAACCTCTGAGTGAAGAAATTCCTCCTCATCTGTCTTAAATGGCCGATCCCTTATACTGAGACTATGCTTTCTAGTTCTAGATTCTCCAGCCAGGGGAAACATCTCAGCATCTACCCTGTCAAGCCCTCTCAGAATCTTACATGTTTCAATGGGATCCTCTCTCATTCTTCTAAACTCCACAGAGTATAGGCCCATTCTACTCAATCTCCCCTCATAGGACAACCCTCTCATCTCAGGAATCAATCTAGTAAACCTTCATTGTACAGCCTCTAAGGCAAATATATCCTTCCTTAGATAACGAGACCAAAACTGTACACATTACTCCAGGTGAGGTCTCACCAAAGCCCTGTACAATTGTAGTAAGACTTCCTTACCCTTATACTCCAATCCCCTTGAAATCAAGGCCAACATGCCATTTGCCTTCCCAATTGGTTGCTGTACCTGCATTGTCCCACAAACAGCCATGTTACAAGCCATGAGCTGAGCCAGGGATTGCCTCCAACCATACATCCCCACACACACCTTCCATTCCTCTGATACTGGATAACTCCTTGTTGCTCACTTCCTCCACTCTACCTAGAATAAGTACATGGGAGAAGTTAGATAAGTATATGAGGGACAAAAGAATTGAAGAATATGCTGATAGGGTAATATGAAGTAGGTTGGGAAGAAGCTCATGTGGAGTATAAACACCAGTATAGACCAGTTGGGCCAAATGGCCTGTTTCCGTGTTGTAACTTCAATGTAATATCATTGGTGGCCACTTTCAGTCACTATAACCTCCATCCTCTGGAGCTCCCTCACTAGGTCCCTTTGCTTTGCCACCTCCTTCCCTGCTTTCAAAAACGTCCAATATCAAGTCTTTGACTATGCTTTCTGCCCTTTCCCAACCTTCTCTTTTTTTCCTTCAACTCACCATCCATCGTTTTCCCTCCTTAATAAAGTACTCTCAGATATTTTCCTGTATCTGAGTAGCGTTATAGAAAGAGCAAGATACAACACCTTTTGCATCCTCGGGGCATTCCAAAGTACTTCACAGTCAATGAAACACTTTTGAAGTGTAGTTACTGACAGTGAATTTACACACAGGAAGATCCCACAAACTGTGTATGACCAGGTAAGCTGTTTTAGTAGTGCTGGTTCCGATCTGTTTTCTGTGGTATTGACTAATGGAGGAATGATGATCAGGACACTGCGCTTTGAAAAAGTGCCATATCCATCTGGTCAGGAAAACAGAACCTCAATTTAATGTCTCATCCGTAAGAAGGCAGAGCCAATTTTCACAGCCTCTGCCTGGCGGGAACTGGACGGGAGTGGGCCAAAATTGGCAGTGCACCACTTACTGCTCAGTTCCTGCTCTTGATATGGCTACCAGCATTTTCCTCTGGACCTTCAGCGGAACAGCCCACCTGTTTCAGATGAGAGCCTATTTGCAATATTAAAATCGGGGTCCTATGGCGGATTGTAGGTCCTTGATGTCATTTTGAAGTACCAATGGATGGGGCAAGCAACATACATTCTCCACCCATTGGTCTCAGGCATTGAGCGACGGTCAAAGGGGCTGCTGCAGGCCGCTCAGGAAAAGGTACGTTTTTTTGTTTATCAACCTCATAAAAATCTTCAGACCTGCTGCCAGTCCATCCACACCTTCCCCCCCGCCCCCGAGAAAATTTTTAGATTCCCCCCCACAACGGCGAACTGCTTGTGAGCATCCGAACAGCGCTCGCTGCTTGCCTGGATTATGGAAATGAGGCACAGCCCTCAAAATGGCCGAGGTATCTCTACAGGGACATCTAGAGATGAAGACATTTCAACTGTAAATGAATGCCAAATGTAGAGTGTAATTCAGGTGTGAACCACACTTTGAGGTTTGAGACCACCTCCAAGATGTCTGATACTGTTGGGCTTCAAACCCATATAACCAGGTGAATTGCTGAACTGAGCATCTATTTACACAGCCAGATTAGATGTGGACTCCTACAGCCGAGCCACCGAATGTACAGGCTGAACAATTGATTGCACCTATGCTGGCAAGGCCTCAATTTTATAATTCTCATCCTTGTTTTCAAATCCCTCCATGGACTTGCCCCTCTCTATCTCTGTAACCTCCTCCAGCCCTACAACCCTCCGAGATCTCTGTGCTCTGGCCTCTTGCGCATCCCCAATTTTCATCACCATTGGCGGCTGTGCCTTCAGCCATCTAGGCCCTAAGCTCTGGAATTCCCTCCCTAAACTTCTCCGCCTCTCTACCTCTCTCTCCTTTAAGACGCTCCTTAAAGCCTCCTTCTTTGACCAAGCTTTTGGTCACCTGTCCTAATATCTCCTTATGTGGTTCGATGTCAAATTTTATTTGATAACGCTCCTATGAAGCATCTTGGGTCATTTTATTATGTTAAAGGCACTATATAAATGCAAGTCGTTGATGTTGTATATTTGTCACATATTGCACCAGCCACCAAGAGAGCAGAGGAACTGTGAATTAGTCAGCAAGCAGTAACTGAGTCAGCAATGTTTATTTGGAATAAAGCCTGACTTAAGCTCCAAATGATTGTATGAACTGGTGCGATAAAACATTCACCACAGTATAACTAGCCCAGTACAATGCCAAGTTTAAAAAGGTTTCAAATGACAGTTTGAATCATTTTAAAGTTAGCAGCGGATCAGCAGGACAGTCAGCTTTCTGCTAACATTAATCACAAACATTTTTCTGGGACACAACCATGTGGGAACTTGGCTGTTCCAATATCTGTATTTAAAGATGTGTTTAGAAATTGATAAATGAAAATATATTTTTATTTTGCATTTTATAGAAAACTCTTTGTTGGAAGAATTTATTCTTCTGCTTACTACTCAAGAGTGCCAATGCAAATCATGTTTGGCTAAAGTCCATACGATGCTGTTCTTGTAGAAAGCAAGCTTTAGCCTTTCAGAGTTCTCTGAAAGGCTAAAGCTGTGAACCATATCTTTAGGAAGGATGTCACCCAAGATGTGAACCATATCATTAAGAAGGATGTCAAGGCCTTGGAGAGGGTGCAAAGGAGATTTACTAGAATGGGACCTCGGATGAGGGACTTCAGTTATGTAGAGACTAGAGAAGCTGGGATTATTCTCCTTAGAGCAGAGATGGTTAAGGGGAGATTTAATAGGGGTGTTCAAAATTATGAAGGGTTTTGAGAGAGTAAATAAGGATAAACTGTTTCCACTAGAAGGTGGGTCAGTAACCAGAGGACACAGATTTAAGATAAATGGCAAAAGAACCAGGGGGAAATAAGTAGAAGCAAGTTGATATGATCTGGAATGCACTGCCTGAAAGGGTGGTGGAAGCAGATTCAATATAAGTTTCAAAAGGGAATTGGATAAATTGAAAAGGAAAAATTTGCAGGACTATGGGGAAAGAGCGGCAGAGTGGGTCTAATTGGATAACTCTTTCAAAGAGCCGACACAGGCATGATGGGCCGAATGGTCTCCTTCTGTGCTATATGATTCTATTATTAGGTGATCGCTATTAGATTGACTATCCTTATTATAAATCTTAAATTAAGTACTGAAGATGTGATGGGGGTGCACAATGGGCGATGGTCTAAAGTCAAAGGAAATTGAGCAGGGTGTAAAACAGGCAGTTGATTCATTACTGGCTATTTTGCGCTATAACCAAAGACCAATTTCACCCCCAATAACTTTATAATTTATCTGCCTTACAACAGATACAATTCTGTCGGGACCAATATCCTCATGGGGAGGTTGGACAGTACTGATGGGGAGGGTTTAAACTGGCTTGGCAGGGGGGATGGGAAACTGAGCTTAGATTCAGAAGGAAGAGAAGCAGAGCTGGAAATGGATGGCTAGAAACTAGACAACAAAGGAGTTTGGCAGTGCTGAATGGTATATACCTCAATGCAAGGAGTATAGTGAATAAGGCAGATGAGCTAGATAGACACGTGGAAGTACGTGTATTAGGGATGGATTTCTTGAGCAATATGTAACTGATCCTACAAGGGGGCAAGCAACCTTGGACCTGGTCCTGTGTAATGAGCCAGGATTAATTAATAATGTCCTAGTTAAGGATCCCCTTGGAATGAGTGACCATAACATGGTTACATTCCATATCCAATTAGAGGGTGAGAAGGTTGGTTCTCAAACAAGCGTACTGAGCTTGAATAAAGGAGACTATGATGGTATGAGAGCGGAATTGATTAAAGTGGACTGGGAAAATAGATTAAAGGGTAAGACGGTACATGAACAGTGGTGTTCATTTAAGGAGTTATTTTACAACTTTCAAAAAATATATATTCCACTGAGGAAAAAAGGGTGTAAAAGAAATGACAGCCATCCGTGGCTAAGTAAAGAAATTAAGGATAGTATCCGACTAAAAACAAGGACATATAAGGTATCCAAACTTAGTGGGAGGATAGAAGATTGGGAAGACTTCAAAAGACAGCAAAAAGGAACTAAAGGATTGATTAAGAAAGGGAAGATAGATTATGAAAATAAATTAGCAAAAAATATAAAAACAGAAAGCAAGAGTTTCTACAGTTATATAAAAAGAAAAAGGGTGGCTAAGGCAAACGTAGATCCCTTAGAGGATGAGACCGGGAAATTAATGGTGGGAAACATGGAGATGGCAAAAATGCTGAACAAATATTTTGTTTCAGTCTTTACGGTAGAGGACACTAAGAATATCCCAACACTGGACAAACAGGGGGCTCTAGGTGGGGAGGAGCTAAATACGATTAAAATCACTAAGGAATTGGTACTCAGTAAAATAATGGGACTCAAGGCGGATAAATCCCCTGGACCTGATGGCTTACATCCTAGGGTCTTGAGGGAAGTGGCAGTAGGGATTGTGGATGCTTTGGTAATAATTTTCCAAAATTCTCTGGACTCAGGAGAGGTCCCGGCAGATTGGAAAACTGCTAATGTAACACCCTTATTTAAAAAGGGTAGTAGGCAGAAGGCTGGAAATTATAGACCAGTTAGCCTAACATCTGTGGTGGGTAAAATTTTGGAGTCTATTATTAAGGAGACAGTAACGGAACATTTAGATAAGCATAATTTAATCGGACAAAGTCAGCATGGCTTTACGAAGGGGAAGTCATGTCTGACAAATTTGCTTGAGTTCTTTGAGGACATAACGTATAGGGTGGACAAAGGGGAACCAGTGGACATAGTGTATTTAGACTTCCAGAAGGCATTCAACAAGGTGCCACATAAAAAATTATTGCTCAAGATAAGGAATCACTGGATTGGGGGTAATATTCTGGCATGGGTGGAGGATTGGTTATCTAACAGGAAGCAAAGAGTTGGGATAAATGGTTCATTCTCGGACTGGCAACCAGTAGCCAGTGGTGTTCCGCAGGGGTCGGTGCTGGGTCCCCAACTCTTTACAATCTATATTAACGATTTGGAGGAGGGGACCGAGTGTAACATATCAAAGTTTGCAGATGATACAAAGATGGGAGGGAAAGTAGAGAGTGAGGAGGACGTAAAAAACCTACAAGGGGATATAGACAGGCTGGGTGAATGGGCGGAGATTTGGCAGATGCAATACAATATTGGAAAATGTGAGGTTATGCACTTTGGCAGGAAAAATCAGAGAGCAAGTTATTATCTTAATGGCGAGAAACTGGAAAGTACTGCAGTACAAAGGGATCTGGGGGTCCTAGTGCAAGAAAATCAAAAAGTTAGTATGCGGGTGCAGCATGTGATCAAGAAGGCCAACGGAATGTTGGCTTTTATTGCTAGGGGGATAGAATATAAAAACAGGGAGGTATTGCTGCAGTTATATAAGGTATTGGTGAGACCGCACCTGGAATACTGCATACAGTTTTGGTGTCCATACTTAAGAAAGGACATAACTTGCTCTCGAGGCAGTACAAAGAAGGTTCACTCGGCTAATCCCGGGGATGAGGGGGTGGACATATGAGGAGAGGTTGAGTAGATTGGGACTCTACTCATTGGAGTTCAGAAGAATGAGAGGCGATCTTATTGAAACATATAAGATTGTGAAGGGGCTTGATCGTGTGGATGCGGTAAGGATGTTCCCAAGGATGGGTGAAACTAGAACTAGGGGGCATTATCTTAGAATAAGGGGCTGCTCTTTCAAAACTGAGATGAGGAGAAACTTCTTCACTCAGAGGGTAGTAGGTCTATGGAATTTGCTGTCCCAGGAAGCTGTGGAAGCTACATCATTAAATAAATTTAAAACAGAAATAGACAGTTTCCCAGAAGTAAAGGGAATTAGGGGTTATGGGGAGCGGGCAGGAAATTGGACATGAAGCTGAGTTCGGATTGGTCAAGGCCCTCTGGGTGGCGCAGTGGGCCCAGAGGCTGAGTGGCCGGGTCCTGCTTCTACCTCTTGTGTTCTTTAGATTTGAGGTTAGGATCAGATCAGCTATGATCTTATTGAATGGCGGAGCAGGCTCGAGGGGCCGATTGGCCTACTCCTGCTCCTATTTCTTATGTTCTTATGAGATCTTAAACAGGGGCAGGAATGGCAGCTCAACATTCCTGGTTACAGGGTTTTCGGACGAGATAGAGAGGGGGATAAAAAAGGAGGGAGGATGGCAATATTGGTTGAAGAAACAATTACGGCTGTGAGGAGGGATGATATGTTAGAAGGATCATCAAATGAGGCCATATGGGTTGAACAAAAAAAGGGGCAATAACACTGCTGGGAGTGTACTATAGACCCCCAAACAGTCAGAGGGAGATAGAAGAGCAAATATGTAGGCAAATTTCTGAGAAGTGCAAAAACAATAGGGCAGTAATAGTAGAGGATTTCAACTACCCTGATATTAACTGTGATACAATCAGTGTAAAAGGTATAGAGGGTGCAAAATTCTTAAATTGCATTCAGGAGAACTTTTTTAGCCAGTACGTAGCAAGCCCAACAAGAGGTTGGGGGGGCAGTTCAGGATTTTAGGGAATGAAGCTGGGCAAGTGGAAGGAGTATCAGTGGGAGAACATTTTGGTGGTAGTGATCATAATTTAGTTAGATTTAACATAGTTATGGGAAAGGATAAAGATAGAACAGAAGTAAAAGTTCTAAATTGGGGAAAGGCCAATTTTACTGAACAGAGAAGTGATTTAGCAAAAGTGGACTGGAAACAGCTACTTGAAGGTAAATCAGTATCAGAGCAGTGGGAGACATTCAAGGGGGAGATTCAAGGGATTCAGAGTAAACATGTTCCCACAAAGAAAAAGGGTGGGACTGCCAATTCTGGAGCCCCCTGGATGACAAGGAACACACAGGGTAAGAAAAGGCAAAAAAGGGAAACTTATATCAGACACTGAGAACTCAATACTGCCGAAAGCTTAGAGGAGTTTAGAAAGTGCAGGGTTGAAATTAAAAAGCAAATTAGGAAAGCAAAGAGAGGGCATGAAAAAATACTGGCAAGTAAAGTTAAGGAAAACCCAAAAATGTTTTATAAATACATAAAGAGCAAGAGGATAACTAAGGAAAGAGTAGGGCCTATTAGAGACCAAAAAGATAACCTATGTGAGAAGGCAGAAGATGTGGGTATGGTTCTTAATGAATGCTTTGTGTCTGTCTTCACAAAGGAGAGGGACGATGCAGAGATTGTAGTTAAGGAGGAGAAGTGTGAAATATTGGATGGGATAAGCAGAGTGATAGAGGAAGTATTAGGGGATTAGCATCTTTGAAAGTAGATAAATCGTCAGGCCCGGATGAAAGGTATCTCAGGCTGTCAAGAGAAGCAAGGGAGGAAATAGCGGAGGCTCTGAACATCATTTTCCGATCCTCCCTGGCTACAAGCGTGGTGCCGTAGGATTGGAGGACTGCTAACGTTGTACCATTGTTTAAAAAGGGAGGAAGAGATAGACCGAGCAATTATAGGCCAGTCAGTCTAACCTCGGTGGCGGGCAAATTATTGGAATCAATTCTGAGGGACAGCATAAATCGTCATTTAGAAAGGCACGGACTAATCAAGGACAGTCAGCGTGGATTTGTTAAGGGAAGGTCGTGTCTGACTAACTTGATTGAATTTTTTGAGGAGGTAACAAGGAGGGTCGATGAGGGTAACGTGTTTGATGTAGTCTGCGTGGATTTTAACAAGGCTTTTGACAAGGTCCCACATGGCAGACTAGTCAAAAAAGTAAAAGCACATGGAATCCAAGGTAAAGTGCCTAGTTAAATCCAAAATTGGCTCAGTGGCAGGAAGCAAAGGGTAGTGGCTGACTGGTGAATTTGCGACTGGAAGGCTGTTCCCAGTGGGATTCCGCAAGACTCAGTACTAGGTCCCTTGCTTTTTGTGGTATGTATTAATGATTTGGACTTGAATGTGGGGGGCTTGATCAAGAAGTTTGCAGATGATACAAAAATTGGCCTTGTGGTTGATAGTGAGGAGGAAAGCTGTAGACTGCAGGAAGATATCAATGGACTGGTCAGGTGGGCAGAAAAGTGCCAAATGGAACTCAATCCAGAGAAGTGTGAGGTATGCATTTGGGGACGGCACTCAAGGCAAGGGAGTGCACAATAAATGGGAGGATACTGAGAAGTGTAGAGGAACAAAGGGTCCTTGGAGTGCTTGTCCACAGATCCCTGAAGGTAGCAGGACAAGTAGATAAGGTGGTTAAAAAGGCATACGGGATAATTTCCTTTATTAGCTGAAGCATAGAATATAAGAGCAGGGAGATTATGCTAGAACTGTATCAAACATTGGTTAGGCCACAGCTTGAGTACTGCGTACACTTCTGGTCACAATACAGGAAAGATGTGATTGCACTTGAGAGAGTACAGAGGAGATTTACGAGGATGTTGCCAGGGCTGGAGAATTTTAGCTATGAGAAAAGATTGGATAGGCTGGGGTTGTTTTCTTTGGAACAAAGGAGGTTGAGGAGAGATTTAATTGAAGTATATAAAATTATGACGAGACTAGATAGAGTGGATAGGGAGGATCTATTTCGCTTAGCAGAGGGGTCAGTGACCATGGGGGCATAGATTTAAAGTAATTGGTAGAAGGATTAGAGGGGAGCTGAGGAGAAATTTTTTCACCCAGAGGGTGGTGGGGGTCTGGAACTCACTGCCTGAAAGGGTGGTCGAGGCAGAAACTCTCAGCTCATTTAAAAAGTACTTGGTTGTGCACTTGAAGTGTTGTAACATACAGGGATATGGACCAAGTGCTGGAAAGTGGGATTAAGCTGGATTGCTCTTTTTCGGCCAGCAAGGACATGATGGGCCGAATGGCCTCCTTCTGTGTCATAACTTTCTATGATTCTGTGATTGTGAAAAAAAAACTGGCAAACATCTTCTCGTCTCTGACTCTGGCTGGGTTGCTGCTCCATAGAACTACCAGTGCTCCATTACAACCTCCTCATATGTCCCAATAAACACTGAATTTGGAATAACCAACCGCTTTAATTTCCAGACCCTCTAGAATATTCTCCGTCAAAGAATAACAAAATCATCACGAGAGACCGTGGAGTATAGAGTGCTTACTCCCATCAGGGGACCTTCTAGTGTTCAGTTAACAATATGCAAGAACCATACATACCGCCTCCGAACCCGGACAGTGAGGCGGAATTTTTCGACATCCCGCTCCGTGGGTAAGGGCCTGGCAGCACTGGTTGGCTTATCAGAAAATCGGTGGTGCGCCGCCTGTGATTGTCCCAATACATGCAAATAAAAAGTTAAAAACAGTGGATGTCCAAAGGGACCTAGGGGTTCAGGTACATAGATCATTGAAGTGTCATGAACAGGTGCAGAAAATAATCAAGAAGGTTAATGGAATGCTGGCCTTTATATCTAGAGGACTAGAGTACAAGGGGGCAGAAGTTATGCTGCAGCTATACAAAATCCTGGTTAGACCGCACCTGGAGTTCTGGGCACCGCACCTTCGGAAGGACATATTGGCCTTGGAGGGAGTGCAGCGTAGGTTTACTAGGATGATACTCGGACTTCAAGGGTTAAGTTACGAGGAGAGATTACACAAATTGGGGTTGTATTCTCTGGAGTTTTGAAGATTAAGGGGTGATCTGATCGAAGTTTATAAGATATTAAGGGGAACAGATAGGGTGGATAGAGAGAAACTATTTCCGCTGGTTGGGGATTCTAGAAGCAGGGGGCACAGTCTAAAAATTAGAGCCAGACCTTTCAGGAGCGAGATTAGAAAACATTTCTACACACAAAGGGTGGTAGAAGTTTGGAACTCTCTTCCGCAAACGGCAATTGATACTAGCTCAATTGCTAAATTTAAATCTGAGATCGATAGCTTTTTGGCAACCAAAGGTATTAAGGGATATGGGCCAAAGGCGGGTATATGGAGTTAGATCACAGATCAGCCATGATCTTATCAAATGGCGGAGCAGGCACGAGGGGCTGAATAGCCTACTCCTGTTCCTATGTTCCTATATCAGGAGTAGAGACTAAAAATTTAGCCTCCAACAACATTCTATCCCAAGTGCCAGCTAGCTGTTTGACTCACAGCTGAACCCAATCCTATCCTCAACTATGGATGGCACACAGGCACTTTCCAGCAGGAATTACTAAATAGCAATCGGGACAGTAACCCTGACTGATTGCTCCCCGCCCCAGACTAGGGTTGTTGAGTTCAATTGTAGCTCCACAATTGGCTTAGATTAGCTAACGCAGCAACCGACCACTAATTCACACCTGACATCTTCTGGCCTGTACGGATTAGTGGTGCCCCAGGTAGTGCCTTTACTCATAAGGCCACCTGATCAGCAAAAGGCCACTGCTTTTTAAACCTCCAACTTCAATATCCATTTTCTTGCCCATTTTATTTTTAATTAGACGTAGGATACAAGACCCTGTTTTGCTTTTTTTTAACGTGATTATGACACACTGCTTTTTTAAAAAACAATGCGTGCACCAAGGTAGAGAATGGAATTCTTCTCATTCCAGACACTCCCACGTCTGAAATAGCACAGCCAGATGCAGAGTCAAGCTCTGCCCCAATATTAAGTGTCAACCCCAACTTCAGACAAGCACCCGCTACTGCATCAGTATGACATTTTTTGCCTATTTCCCACACCAACCATTCTCTGGCCACTATCTGCATGTGCAATTTCCAATTAGTGCTAAATTAGGGACAGTTTTATGTTGTAGGCCCATCGCACATAAGGTCCTGACAGAAAACAGACAAAAAAGACTTTCATCTCATCAGTCTGGGCCGGATTTGAACCCAGGTCCTATGGGTAAAAGGGCAGCGTCTGCTCCACCCGGCTTCTCCTCCCCCCCCCCCCCCCCCCCACCAACATATCTGCTCTCCCCCTCGTTTTCAGACTCATGGTCCTGCGCCACCTTTGCGCAAAAAGGCAGATGGGTGGACGATCTGTAACCCCTTCAGCATCACCTTGAAACTGGTCACTAACAGGTGCTCAAGTACAACCTGAAGGTGGCTTTTCCCAGGCCTCTTCTTAGCATCTCGTAATCTAGCACTACTGAGACTGGCAATCCCAGCTTGGGGGGAAGGCTTAGGATCAATATTCATCGAAGTTCTGTGGTGCAACTTTCTTTTAACACAATCCTTCCAAGGGTCAAGCAAGATCTGCCAGAAAGAAAGGAATTGTGGAACAAAGGAAGTCTGCAAACAGTACAAAGCTTTAAGACCTTCCAGTCCTGAATGTACTTAATTTGTTTTTTTTCTGCACTTCTGAGTTAGATGGATTTAAAAAAAACAAAGCCACCCCAAATGACTGATGATTTAGCCAGGTGTGTCTGAAAAGGAGTGTTAGGAGGAATTTTTAAAATTCATTCATCGGCTGTGTGCATTGCAGATAAGGCCAGCATTTATTGCCCATCCCTAATTTCCCTTTAGAAGGTGCTGGTGAGCCGCCTTCTTGAACTGCTGCAGTCCGTGTGATGAAGGTTCTCCCACAGTGCTGTTAGGTAGGGAGTTCCAGGGTTTTGACCCAGCGACAATGAAGGAACAGCAATATATTTCCAAGTCAGGATGGTGTGTGACTTGGAGGGGAACGTGCAGGTGGTGTTGTTCCCATGCGCCTGCTGCCCTTGTCCTTCTAGGTGGTAGAGGTCGGGGGCTTGGGAGGTGCTGTCGAAGAAGCTTTGAGTTGCTGCAGTGCATCTTGTTAAAGTCAAATCGTGTTTAACTAACCTGATAGAGTCTTTTAATGACGTAACAGAGAGGGTAGATGAAGGCAATGCAGTTGATGTGGACTTTCAAAAGGCGTTTGATAAAGTACCGCATGGTGGGCTTATCATCAAGATTGCAGCCTATGGAATAAAGGGGGCAGTAGCAACATGGATACAGAATTGGCTAAGTGACAAGAAACAGAGAGTGGTGGTGAATGGTTGTTTTTCGGACTGGAGGGAGGTGTACAGTGGTGTTCCCCAGGGGTCGGTGCTGGGACCACTGTTTTTCTTGATATACATTAACACTTGGGTGTATAGGGCACAATTTCAAAATTTGCAGATGACACAAAACTTGGAAGGGTAGTAAACAATGAGGAGGATAGTGATAGACTTCAAGACGATATAGACAGGCTGGTGGCATGGGTGGACATGTGGCAGATGAAATTTAACGCAGAAAAATGCAAAGTGATACATTTTGGTAGGAAGAATGAGCAGAGGCAATATAAACTAGAGGCACAATTCTAAAGGGGGTATAGGAACAGAGAGATCTGGGGGTATATGTTCACAAATCTTTGAAGATGGCAGGGCAGGTTGAGAAAGAAGTTAAAAAAGCATACGGGATCCTGCGTTTTATAAATAGAGGCATAGAGTACAAAAGTATGGAAGTCATGATGAATCTTTGTAAAACACTGGTTCGACCACAACTGGAGTATTGTGTCCAGTTCTGGGCACTGCACTTTAGGAAAGATGTGAAAGCCTTAGAGAGGGTGCAGAAGAGATTTACTAGAATGATTCCAGGGATGAGGGGCTTTAGTTATGTGGATAGACTGGAGAAGCTTGGGTTGTTCTCCCTTGACAGAGACGGTTACGAGGAGATTTGATCGAGTATGCAAAATCATGAAGGGTCTAGACAGAGTAGATAGAGAGAAACTGTTCCCATTGGCGGAAGGGTCAAGAACCAGAGGGCATGGATTCAAAGTGATTGGCAAAAGAACCAAAGGTGACATAAGGGAAAACTTTTTTACACAGCGAGTGGTTGGGATCTGGAATGCACTGCCTGAGGGGGTGGTGGAGGCAGATTTAATCATGGCCTTCAAAAGGGAACTGGATAAGTACTTGAAAGGAAAAAACGTGCAGGGCTACGGGGATAGGGCGGGGGTGTTGGACTAGCTGGATTGATCTTGCATAGAGCTGGCGCGGACTCGATGGCTGTATGGCCTCCTTCTGTGCTGTAATTTTTCTATGATTCTATGATTCATGTTGATTCCATCTAATCATATTATGATTTTGTAAATGCCTGTTACCACGTTCTTAATAATGGATTCTAGCATTTTCCCGACGGCTGATGTCAGGCTAACTGGCCTGTAGTTCATTGTTTTCTCTCTCTCTCCCTTCTAATACAGTTATATCAAATAAACAAGCATGGTACAACCTGTTTGTCCCTAGAAGATGTCAGGCTGATCAGACCTCATTCATAGGGTATGTGGACCTCCACCCTCCTGAGAAGCTGCTTCCAACTTTTAGTGGGATGAAACCTCAGTTCTTATATCTTCCTGAAGCATATTTGCTTCTAGTAGCTTAACGACATCAATCCAATGATGTCATCTGTCCCTGACATCTTCCCTCCAGAGTGCCCATTGTTCCAGACATCTTTCGGATAGCCATTCTATGGTGTTAACTGTTGTCAATTCTATCTAGCTTATGGGGGAGGGATATGCTCTTATCTTTCTGTGTAGGCATGTCCACAATCTTAATTTGGATTGTTCGGATGCAGGCATTTAAAATTTCTCATTTTGTATATGCCAATCCTGAAGGTTACCTAATTATCTGAACAAAGCTCCTGCAATTAACGTAACAGAATTAGTCTGTGTTGATATTCTGATCCTTTGATTATGCCTTGGGACTGTTATCTATTTCTGACAATTGGTCTTCATTGTGTCTGTTTCACGCTTCTATTGTTTCTGCAATCTTCCCAATCACTTTGCCTGATGTCATCCTTATCATTTCCTGTGGAATGTTAGCTCCCTTTGTCTCACAGACACAGGGTCTGCGCTTCCCATCGCATTGCTTTTTAGCTAAGCGCCTGAAGCTTTGCTTGATGGGATATATGATCATCATTTGGTCTAGAAATCATATATCTTACAGCTCTACCTCACCACCAGGGGGTAAATTTTAAGTGCTAAGAACGGGTGGGTAGGGGGCGGGTGGGAGTCCAAAAATCTATCGATCTCAGTCTTGAATATACTCAATGACTGAGCATCCACAGTCCTTTGCGGTAGAGCATTCCAAAGATTCACAACCCTCTGAGTGAAGAAATTTCTCTTCATCAGATGGCCTAAATCCTAAATGGCTGACCCCTTACACTGAGACTATGCCCCCTAGTTCCAGACTCTCCAGCCAGGGGAAACAGCCTCTCAGCATCTACCCTGCCGAGCCCTCTCAGAATATTATATGTTTCAATGAGATCACCTCTCATTCTTCTAAACTCCAGAGAGTATAGGCCCATTCTACTCAATCTCCCCTCATAGGACAACCCTCTCATCCCAGGAATCAATCTAGTGAACCAATTTAATCTCTCCTGTTATTTTCTTCAAATCTCTTTCCATTTTAAAACAATGAAATCTCTCATTTAATTAACTGCAAATGTCTTTTTTAAAGTTACTTTTAAAGGTTATGTTTTACTTGTGCAATTATTTGGGAGTGAGATTTATTTCTTTATATATGTACTTGTCTGAAATTTGTACAATTTCTTTTCCTTTTTGAGCTATTTATTGCAACAGTTGCACAAGTAAAACATAACCTTTAAAAGTAACTTTAAAAAAATCATTTGCAGTTAATCAAATGAGAGATTTAATTGTTTTACAATGGAAGAGATTTTAACAAAATAACATGAGAGATTATAACTGAATTCTATTTGCAAGAAGCACAAAGTGTGCAGCTCAATCGGGCAATGAGCACAAAGGCAGATGCTTAATTCCTGCACAATTTCAAAATTTGCAAATGACACAAAACTTGGAAGTGCAGTAAACAGTGAGGAGGATAGTAATAGACTTCAAGAGGACAGAGACAGGCTGGTGGAATGGGCAGACACGTGGCAGATGAAATTTAATGCAGAGAAGTGCAAAACGATACTTTTTGGCAGGAAGAATGAGGAGAGGCAATATAAACTAAATGGTACAATTCTAAAGTGGGCACAGGAACAGAGACACCTGGGGGTAGATGTGCACAAATCTTTGAAGGTGGCAGGACAGGTTGAGAAAGCAGTTTAAAAAAGCATGGGAATCCTGGGCTTTATAAATAGAGGCATAGAGTACAAAAGCAAGGAAGTTATGTTGAACCTTTATGAAATACTGGTTCGGCCATAACTTGAGTATTGTGTCCAATTCTAGGCACCGCATTTTGGGAAGGCCTTAGAGAGGGTGCAAGAAAAAATTACTAGATGGTTACAGGGATGAGGGACTCCAGTTACATCGATGGACTGGAGAAGCTGGGGTTGTTCTCCTTACAACAGAGAAGGTTGAGAGGAGATTTGAAAGAAGTGTTCAAAATCATGAAGCGTTTAGATAAAGTAAATAAAGAGAAACTGTTCCCATTGGCGGAAGGGTCAAGAACAAGAGGATGCAAATGGACAGAACCAAAGGCGACATGAGGGAAAACTTTTTTTATGCAGCGAGTAGTTATGATCAGGAATGCTCTGCCTGAAAGGATGGTGGAAGCAGATTCAATCTTGGTTTTCAAAAAGAAATTGGATAAACACTTGAAGGGAAAAAATTTTCAGAGCTACAGGAAAAGAGCGGGGGAATCGGATTAACTGGATTGCTCTTAAAAAGAGCCTGCAAGGGCTTGATGGGCTGAAAGGCCTCCTTCTGTGCTGTAACCATTCTATGATTCTATGAACTTGCACTCACCTTTAAAGTGACAAAACATCCCAAAGTGCAAAAATAATCAAGTAGCGTGGGTGGAGAGTTAAGGGAGGTGACTGAAGGCAGGGTCAAAGAGGTTAGTATAAAGGAAGCTTTTGAAGGAGAGGAGAGATAAGGCAACTGGAGGGGTTTAGGGAGAGCATTTCAAAGCGTGGGGACTAAATGGCTGAAGGTTTTGTGGTCAACGATGGAATAGATAGAATCATAGTATGATACAGCTCAACAGGAGGCCATTAGGCCCATCGTGCCTGTGTCAGCTATTTGGAAAAACTATCATAGAAACATAGAAAATAGGAGCAGGACTAGGCCATTTGGCCCTTCTAGCCTGCTCTGCCATTCAATATGATCATGGCTGATCCTCTATCTCAATACCATATTCCCGCTCTCTCCCCATACCCCTTGATGCCTTCTGTGTCTAGAAATCTATCTATCTCCTTCTTAAATATATTCAGTGACTTGGCCTCCACAGCCTCCACAGGTAGAGAATTCCACAGGTTCACCACTCTCTGAGTGAAGAAATTTCTCCTCACCTCAGTCCTAAATGTCCTACCCCGTCTCCTGAGACTGTGACCCATGGTTCTGGACCCTCCAGCCAGGGGAAACATCCTCCCTGCATCCAGTCTATCTAGCCCTGTTAGAATTTTATATGTTTCAACGAGATCCCCTCTCATTCTTCTAAACTCTAGTGAATACAGGCCTAGTCGACCCAATCTCTCCTCATACGACAGTCCTGCCATCCCAGAGATCAGTCTGGTCAACCTTCGATGCACTCCCTCTATGGCAAGTATATCCTTTCTGAGGTAAGGAGACCAAAACTGCACACAATACTCCAGGTGTGGTCTCACCAAGGCCCTGCATAACTGCAGTAAGATATCCTTGGTCCTATACTCAAATCCTCTTGCAATGAAGGCCAACATACCATTTGCCTTCCTAACTGCTTGCTGCACCTGCATGTTTGCTTTCAGTGACTGGTATACAAGGACACCCAGGTCCCTTTGTACATCAACATTTCCCAATCGATCACCATTTAAATAATACTCTGCTTTTCTGTTTTTCGTTCTGAAGTGGATAACTTCACATTTATCCACATTATATTGCATCTGCCATGTATTTGCCCACTCAATCAACTTGTCTAAATCGCCTTGAAGCCTCTTTGCATCCTCCTCACAACTCACAACCCCACCTAGTTTTGTGTCATCAGCAAACGTGGAAATATTACATTTGGTTCCCTCATCCAAATCATTGATATATATTGTGAATAGCTGGGGCCCAAGCACCGATCCCAGCGGTACCCCATTAGTCACCGCGTGCCACCCTGAAAAAGACCCATTTATTCCTACTCTGTTTCCTGCCTGTTAACCAATTTTCAATCCATGCCAGTATATTACCCCCAATCCCATGTGCTTTAATTTTGCACACTAACCTCTTATGTGGGACTTTATCAAAGGCCTTCAGAAAATCCAAATAAACCACATCCACTGGTTCTCCCTTATCTATTACCAGTTACATCCTCAAAAAACTCTAGCAGGTTTGTCAAACACGATTTCCCTTTCATTAATCCATGTTGACTTTGTCTAATCCTGTTGCTATTTTCTAAGTGTCCTGTTATCACATCCTTTATAATAGACTAGCATTTTCCCTTCTACTGATGTTAGGCTAACCGGTCTATAGTTCCCTGTTTTCTTTCTCTCTCCTTTTTTAAATAGTGGGGTTACATTTGCCACCCTCCAATCTGCAGGAACTGTTCCATAATCTATAGAAGTTTGGAAGATGACAACTAATGCAGCCACTATTTCCAAGTACTCTGGGTTGCAGATTGTCAGGCCATGCGGATTTATCGGCTCTCAGTCCCATTAATTTCTCCAACAATATTTTTTTACAAATACTAATTTCCTTTAATTCCCCCTTCTCACTAGACCCTTGGTTCCCAAGCATTTCTGGGAAGTTATTTTTGTCCTCTTCTGTGAAGACAGAACCAAAGTATTTGTTTAATTGCTCTGCCATTTCCTTATTCCCCATTATAAATTCTCCCGTTTCTGACTGTAAGGGACCTAAATTTGTCTTCACTAATTCTTTTCTTTTTACATACTTGTCGAAGCTTTTACAGTCCGCTTTTATGTTCCTTGCAAGTTTATTCTCATACTCTTTTTTTTCCCCTCTTAATCAATCTCTTGGTCCTTTTTTGCTGAATTCTAAATTGCTCCCAATCCTCAGGCTTGCTACTTTTTCTGGCAACTTTATATGACTCCTCTTTGGATCTAATACTATCCTTAATTTCTTTTGTTAGCCACGGGTTGGGCTGTTTCTCCTTTTGTGTTTTTGCGCCGGAAAGGAATGTATAACTGTTGCAATTCATGCATTCGTTCCTTAAATGTTAGCCATTGCCTATCCACCGTCATGCCTTTTAATGAAGCTCCCCAATCTATCATAGCCAACTCACTCTTCATACCTTCATAATTTCCTTTGTTTAGATTTAGGACCCTAGTTGTAGGGTGTTTTGAGGTTGTTCTCACCCTATTGATCGGTGCAAATATCTGGTCCTCGGTCTAGCCAAGGAACACTTATACCTCACGGATAGGGGGTTCAGGAAAACGGGACTTATGCTAATGCACCCAGTGATGGATCATGTAGCTGAATAGCACAGAGAACACACAAACTCTGTGTTTTAATTGAATTGGAATGTTGGTTTTATTATACCATCAACACGAAGAAAATAACGATAAAAACGGGCCTACAGAGTACATTGAGTTACACACACCCATTATAGTACTTTATCCCGCTAAACTAAGAGGCTGGTGGGGACCCTGGAGACACCTATCACACACTCACACGTATGGTCAAGGCCCACTAATCCTTTGCACTTGCAGGTCTGGCTGACCGGTTCTCTCACGTAGGGTTCGTTGGTTTCGCTGGAAGCTGCTCTACTCTCTGGATAGTTCGGGTTAAAAGCAAGAGAGCAAAACAAGAGAGAGCAGAACAAGAGGGAGCAAAAGCAAGACTGCAAAACAAGAGAGAGAGGGGTTTCGAGCTTCCACTTATATATCCCTCTCTTACAATGGTCTTCATCACTTTAATGAGGCACTTCATGTCTGTTTAAACAGTTCTTACAAAGTCCTTGATGGCTTTTGATGGTCTCTTATCATGTTGCAATTGCTTCTCTCGATGGGCCATTGTTCATTCCGATTTGTTGAGCACTTGCCACACAAAGCTTCCTTTTCATCCCACGTCCTAGGTGTTGATCGGTTTTGCTTTAAAACATATACATGGCCCCACCATGCTGATGAATCATGTTGAACACCACTTGGAGGAAGCACTGAGGGTAGCAAGGGCACAGAATGTACTCTGGGTGGGGGACTTCAATGTCCATCACCAAGAGTGGCTTGGTAGCACAACTACTGACCGAGCTGGCCGAGTCCTAAAGGACATAGCTGCCAGACTGGGCCTGCAGCAGGTGGTGAGTGAACCAACACGAGGGAAAAACTTACTTGACCTCGTCCTCACCAATCTACCTGTCGCAAGTGCATCTGTCCATGATAGTATTGGTAGGAGTGACCACCGCACAGACCTCGTGGAGACAAAGTCCCGTTTTCGCACTGAGGACACCATCCAACGTGTTGTGTGGCACTACCACCGTGCTAAATGGGATACATTCAAAACAGATCTAGCAGCTCAAAACTGGGCAACCATGATGCGCTGTGGGCCATCATCAGCAGCAGAATTGTATTCCAGCTCAATCTGTAATCTCATGGCCCGGCATACTCCGCACTCTACCATTACCAAAAAGCCAGGGGATCAACCCTGGTTCAATGAGGAGTGTAGAAGAGCATGCCAGGAGCAGCACTAGGTGTACCGAAACATGAGGTCCCAACCTGGTGAAGCTACAACTCAGGACTACATGCAGGCTAAACAGCGGAAGCAACATGCTATAAACAGAGCTAAGTGATCCCACAACCAATGGATCAGATCAAAGCTCTGCAGTCCTGCCACATCCAGTCGTGAATGATGGTGGACAATTAAACAACTAACGGGAGGAGGAGGCTCTGCAAACATCCCCATCCTCAATGATGGCGGAGTCCAGCACGTGAGTGCAAAAGACAAGGCTGAAGCGTTTGCAACCATCTTCAGCCAGAAGTGCGGAGTGAATAATCCATCTCGGCCTCCTCCCGATATCCCCACCATCACAGAAGCCAGTCTTCAGCCAATTCGATTCACTCCATGTGATATCAAGAAACGGCTGAGTGCACTGGATATAGCAAAGGCTATGGGCCCCGACAACATCCCAACTGTAGTGCTGAAGACTTGTGCTCCAGAACTATCTGCGCCTCTAGCCAAGCTGTCTCAGTACAGCTTCAACACTGGCATCTACCCGACAGTGTGGAAAATTGCCCAGGTATGTTGTGTCCACAAAAAGCACGACAAATCTAATCCGGCCAATTACCGCCCCATCAGTCGACTCTTGATCATCAGCAAAGTGATGGAAGGCGTCGTCGACAGAGCTATCAAGCGGCACTTACTCACCAATAACCTGCTCACCGATGCTCAGTTTGAGTTCTGCCAGGACCACTTGGCTCCAGACCTCATTACAGCCTTGGTCCAAACAGGGGATAAAAGAGCTGAATTCCAGAGGTGAGGTGAGAGTGACTGCCCTTGACATCAAGGCAGCATTTGACCAAGTGTGGCACCAAGGAGCCCTCGTAAAATTGAAGTCAATGGGAATCAGGGGGAAAACTCTCCAGTGGCTGGAGTCATACGTAGCACAAAGGAAGATGGTAGTGGTTGTTGGAGGCCAATCATCTCAGCCCCACGGCATTACTGCAGGAGTTCCTCAGGGCAGTGTCCTGGGCCCAACTATCTTCAGCTGCTTCATCAATGACCTTCCCTCCATCATAAGGTCAGAAATGGGGATACTCGCTGATGATTGCACAGTGTTCAGTTCCATTCACAACCCCTCAGATAATGAAGCAGTCCGAGCCCGCATTCAGCAAGACCTGGACAACATCCAGGCTTGGGATGATAACTGGCAAGTAACATTCGCGCCAGACAAGTGCCAGGCAATGACCATCTCCAACAAGAAAGAGTCTAACCACCTCCCCTTGACATTCAACAGTATTACACTCGCCGAATCCCCCACCATCAACATCGTGGGGGACACCATTGTCCAGAAACTTAACTGGACCAGCCATATAAATACTGTGGCTACAAGAGCAGGTCAGAGGCTGGGTGTTCTGTGGCGAGTGACTCACCTCCTGACTCCCCAAAGCCTTCCCGCCATCTACAAGGCACAAGTCAGGAGTGTGATGGAATACTCTCCACTTGCCTGGATGAGTGCAGCTCCAACAACACTCAAGAAGCTCGACACCATCCAGGACAAAGTAGCCCGCTTGATTGGCACCCCATCCACTACCCTAAACATTCACTCCCTTCACCACCGGCGCACCGTGGTTTCAGTGTGTACCATCCACAGGATGCACTGCAGCAACTCGCCAAGGCTTCTTCAACAGCTCCTCCCAAACCCGTGACCTCTACCACCTGGAAGGACAAGGGCAGCAGGCACATGGGAACAACACCATCTGCACATTCCCCTCCAAGTCACACACAAACCCGACTTGGAAATATATCACCGTTCCTTCATCGTCGCTGGGTCAAAATCCTGGAACTCCCTTCCTAACAGCACTGTGGGATAACCTTCACCAGACGGACTGCAGCGGTTCAAGAAGGCGGCTCACCACCACCTTCTCGAGGGCAATTAGGGATGGGCAATAAATGCCGGCCTCGCCAGCGACGCCCACATCCCATGAACGAATAAGAAAAATATGCCTTTTTAACAGCCTTCTCAACTTGTCCTGCCGTCTTCAAAGATTTGTGTACGTATACCCCCAGGAATTTCTGTTCCTGCACCCCCTTTAAAATTACACCGTGTAGTTTATATTGCCTCTCCTCATTCTTCCTACCAAAATATATCACCACATTTCTGTGCGTTAAATTTCACTTGTCATGTGTCTGCTCATTTCACCAGTCTGACTTGGTCCTCCTGAAGTCTGATACTCTCCTCCTCACTGTTTACTACATTTCAGAGTTTTGTGTCATCTGCAAACTTTGAAATTATGCCCTGTGTACCCAAGTCCAGCTCATTAATATATATCAAAAAGAGCAGTGGTCCCAACACCGAGCCCTGGAAGACATCACTGCACACTTCCCTCCAGTCTGAAAAACAACCGTTCACCACTACACTCTGCTTTCTGTCCCTTAGCCAATTTTGTATCCATGCCCCTTTAATCCGATGGGCTTCAATTTTGCTAACAAGTCCATAATGTGGTACTTTATCAAACACCTTTTGAAAGTCTATATACACAACATTAACTACACTACCCTCATCAACCCGCTCCATTACTACATCAAAGAACTCAATCAAGTTAGTCAAACATGATTTGCTTTTAACAAATCCATTCTGGCTTTCATTTATTAACCCATATTTTTCCAAGTGACAGTTAATTTTGTCCTGGATTAATGTCTCTAAAAGTTTCCCCACCACCAACGTTCGGCTAATTGGCCTGCAATTGCCGTGTTTATCCCTCTCTCCCTTTTGAACAGGGGTGTAACATTTGCAATGCTCTAGTCCTCTGGCACCACTCTTATATCGAAGGAGGATTGCCAGATCCTGCGCAATTTCCACCCTTACTTCGCTCAGCTACCTAGGTTGCATCCCATCTGGACCGGGTGACTTTTCTACTTTGAGTACTGCCAATCTTTTTAGTGCCTCCCCTTTATTTTTATCCTACCCAATATCTCTACTGCCTCCTCCTTTACTGCTACATTGGCTGCATCCCCTTCTTTAGTGCCGACAGATACAAAGTATCCATTTGGTACCTCAGCCATGCCCTCTGCCTCCACAAGAAGATCTCCATTTTGGTCCCTAATCGTCCCCCCCTTCCTTTGACTACCGTTTTACTATTTATATGTTTAGAAAAGACTTTTGTGTTCCCTTTTATATTACTTGCTAATCTATTCTCTTTGCCCCTCTTATTTCCTTTTTCTCCCCTGTACTTTTTGTATTCAGCTTGGTTCTGTACTGAATTATGAACCCAACATTTATCGTCAGCCTCCTTTTCCTGTTTCATTTTAAGCTTTACGGGCTCGATTTTAGAATCCAAGTGCAGATGCGTTGGGGGCGGGGAGGCTCCAAAAATCGGGGAAATCCGAGTGGGTTCGGAAGCCGGTTCCAAACCACAGACTTTCGGGTTCCCCACTGGCGCGTGTAGGTGCCTCACAAATGGGGAAGTCCCACTGGCAATTAAAGCCGATGGGATGACAGTTAAGAGAGCTGTTTAGACAGTTAAAGTACTTGAAGTACTTAATTTTGTGCACATAGAGGCAGGGGTCTGATTTTCAAACATCTTGGATGGTATCGAGCTTCTTGAGTGTTGTTGGAGCTGCACTCATCCAAGCAAGTGGAGAATATTCCATCACACTCCTGACTTGTGCCTTGTAGATGGTGGAAAGGCTTTGGGGAGTCAGGAGGTGAGTCACTCGCCACAGAATACCCAGCCTCTGACCTGCTCTTGTAGCCACAGTATTTATATGGCTGGTCCAGTTAAGTTTCTGGTCAATGGTGACCCCCAGGATGTTGATGGTGTGGGATTCGGCGATGGTAATGCCGTTGAATGTCAAGGGGAGGTGGTTAGACTCTCTCTTGTTGGAGATGTTCATTGCCTGGCACTTATCTGGCGCGAATGTTACTTGCCACTTATGAGCCCAAGCCTGGATGTTGTGCAGGTCTTGCTGCATGCGGGCTCGGACTGCTTCATTATTTGAGGGGTTGCAAATGGAACTGAACACTGTGCAATCAACAGCGAACATCCCCATTTCTGACCTTATGATGGAGGGAAGGTCATTGATGAAGCAGCTGAAGATGGTTGCGCCTAGGACACTGCCCTGAGGAACTCCTGCAGCAATGTCCTGGGGCTGAGATGATTGGCCTCCAACAACCACTACCATCTTCCTTTGTGTGGAGATGCCGGTGATGGACTGGGGTTGACAATTGTAAACAATTTTACAACACCAAGTTATAGTCCAGCAATTTTATTTTAAATTCACAAGCTTTCGGAGGCTTCCTCTTTCCTCAGGTGAATGAAATGAAAAATTTTTCATTTCGTTCATCTGAGGAAGGAGGAAGCCTCCGAAAGCTTGTGAATTTAAAATAAAATTGCTGGACTATAACTTGGTGTTGTAAAATTGTTTACAATCTTCCTTTGTGCTAGGTATGACTCCAACCACTGGAGAGTTTTCCCCCTGACTCCCATTGACTTCAATTTTACTAGGGCTCCTTGGTGCCACACTCGGTCAAATGCTGCCTTGATGTCAAGGGCAGTCACACTCACCTCTCCTCTGGAATTCAGCTCTTTTGTCCATGTTTGGACCAAGGCTGTAATGAGGTCTGGAGCCGAGTGGTCCTGGTGGAACCCAAACTGAGCATCGGTGAGCAGGTTATTGGTGAGTAAGTGCCGCTTGATAGCACTGTCGACGACACCTTCCATCACTTTGCTGATGATTGAGAGTAGACTGATAGGGCGGTAATTGGCCGGATTGGATTTGTCCTGCTTTTTGTGGACAGGACATACCTGGGCAATTTTCCACATTGTCGGGTAGATGCCAGTGTTGTAGCTGTACTGGAACAGCTTGGCTAGAGGCGCAGCTAGTTCTGGAGCACAAGTCTTCAGCACCACAGCTGGGATGTTGTCGGGGCCCATAGCCTTTGCTGTATCCAGTGCACTCAGCCGTTTCTTGATATCACGTGGAGTGAATCGAATTGGCTGAAGACTGGCTTCTATGTTGGTGGGGATTTCGGGAGGAGGCCGAGATGGATCATCCACTCGGCACTTCTGGCTGAAGATGGTTGCAAACGCTTCAGCCTTGTCTTTTGCACTCACGTGCTGGACTCCGTCATCATTGAGGATGGGGATGTTTGCAGAGCCTCCTCCTCCCGTTAGTTGTTTAATTGTCCACCACCATTCACGACTGGATGTGGCAGGACTGCAGAGCTTTGATCTGATCCATTGGTTGTGGGATCGCTTAGCTCTGTTTATAGCATGTTGCTTCCACTGTTTAGCATGCATGTAGTCCTGTGTTGTCGCTTCACCAGGTTGGCACCTCATTTTTCGGTACGCCTGGTGCTGCTCCTGGCATGCTCTTCTACACTCCTCATTGAACCAGGGTTGATCCCCTGGCTTGTTGGTAATGGTAGAGTGAGGAATATGCCGGGCCATGAGGTTACAGATTGTGCTGGAATACAATTCTGCTGCTGCTGATGACCCACAGCGCCTCATGGATGCCCAGTTTTGAGCTGCGAGATCTGTTCTGAATCTATCCCATTTAGCTCGGTGGTAGTGCCACACAACACGTTGGATGGTGTCCTCAGTGCGAAGACGGGACTTCGTCTCCACGAGGACTGTACGGTGGTCACTCCTACCAATACTGTCATGGACAGATGCATTTGCGACAGGTAGATTGGTGAGGACGAGGTCAAGTAAGTTTTTCCCTCGTGTTGGTTCGCTCACCACCTGTCGCAGGCCCAGTCTGGCAGCTATGTCCTTCAGGACTCGGCAAGCTCGGTCAGTAGTAGTGCTACTGAGCCACTCTTGGTGATGGACATTGAAGTCCCCCACCCAGAGTACATTTTGTGCCCTTGCTACCCTCAGTGCTTCCTCCAAGTGGTGCTCAACATGGAGGAGGACTGATTCATCAGCTGAGGGAGGACTGTAGGTGGTAATCAGCAGGAGGTTTCCTTGCCCATGTTTGACCTGATGCCATGAGATTTCATGGGGTCCAGAGTCAATGTTGAGGACTCCCAGGGCCACTCCCTCCTGACTGTATATCATTGTACCGCTACCTCTGGTGGGTCTGTCCTGCCGGTGGGACAGGACATACCCAGGGATGGTGATGGAAGAGTCTGGGACATTGGCTGAAAGGTATGATTCTGTGAGTATGGCTATGTCAGGCTGTTGCTTGACTAGTCTGTGGGACAACTCTCCCAATTTTGGCACACGTCCCCAGATGTTAGTGAGGAGGACTTTGCAGGGTCGACTGGGCTTGCTTTGCCATCGTCGTGTCCGGTGCCTCGTGGTCTGATGCCGGGTGGTCCGTCCGGTTTTATTCTTATTATGACTTTTCGTAGCGAGATTTTACAACTGAGTGGCTTGCTAGGCCATTTCAGAGGGCAATTAAGAATCAACTACATTGCTGTGGGTCTGGAGTCACATTTAGGCCAGACCGGGTGAGGACCGCAGATTTCCTTCCCTGAAGGACATTAGTGAACCAGATGGGTTTTTCCGACAATCCGGTAGTTTCATGGCGACCATTACTGATACTAGTATTTTAATTCCAGATTTTTATTTAATTAATTGAATTTAATTAATTAATTGAATTTAAATTCGCCAGCTGCCGTGGCGGGATTTGAACTCGTGACTCTGGATTTTTAGTCCAGGCCAGTTGTGGGTGGGCGGCTTGAAACAGTGGTAATGTGTAAGGGTGAGAGGAAGCATCCGGTTGGAAGAGTTGTGTACTGATGGAAAGAGTTTGTTGGTCTGTGGGTGATGGGGGATGTCGTACGTGGAGCAGTTCGTAGGAGATGCCACTTAACAGTTCACCTCACTCACCTTGCCCACTCATGTCAAAGCATTGAACTTCTTCCTGCACTGCATCCTTGTTCATGATGCTGTGTGCCTGGCATTGGCTTCGTCCCCTGCTGCCTCCCACTACCTTTTGGATAGATGACTGGAGGGCCTCTTGCCCCACCCCCCTTCGTGGATATAAGATGTCCCTCCTTCTGTCCACCTCTTGCACCAAGGTCTCTAGTGCATCAGCAGAGAACCTTGGTACATGCACTCTCGCAGGCCTGGTACCAACTCAGATTGGTGAGGTCCGGCGTGCAGATTGAAGGATGTGGGATTTAGTAGTGCGCAACCTTCATTCAATGTTTCACCATAACTCATCAGTGTGTAAACATAGGGATGGGACCTGCATCTGTGTTTTACGTGTGTGATGTCTGATCTCCGTTCAGACTCTGTGCAGAAAGTAGACTGTTATTTTCAGCAAATAACAGGTACCAGCTACCTTAAAGATATTTCTGCGACACATCCTCCCTTTAAGAGATTGAGCTCCCTCTGGTGGTGGAAAGTGCGAATTGCATTGATTCCACGTGCAAGGCCTGGAATGGACGCTGATTGTCGGTAAGTCCTTGGGTGGGCCGAAACTTGCGTCCTGCCTGCGCAGGGGCCATTGGGCGCCGGGTAATAGCACATCACGCTACCTACGTCCAAAAATGGCCCCGACCCAATTTTTTTTCCCCCTCCATGTTTTACCAGACATGTTTTAGCCAGCAGCCAGTTGGACATTCAAATGCTTGTTTGACAGAAACATAGAAACATAGAAAATCGGAACAAGAGTAGGCCATTCGGCCCTTCGGGTCTGCTCCGCTAATCAAAATGATCATGGCTGATCGTCTAACTCAGTACCCTGTCCCGCTTTTTTCCCATATCCCTTGATCCCTTTAGCATTAAGAAATATATCTATCTCCTTCTTGAATACATCTAATGACTTGGCCTCTACTGCCTTCTGTGGTAGAGAATTCCACAGGTTCACCACCCTCTGAGTGAAGAAATTTCTCCTCATCTCGGTTCTAAATGGCATACCTTGTATTCTGAGACTGTGACCCCTGGTTCGGGACTCCCCAGCCATCGGGAACATCCTCCCTGCATCTAGTCTGTCCAGTCCTGTTAGAATTGTATATGTTTCGATGAGATCACCTCTCATTCTTCTAAACTCGAGTGAATATAGGCCGAGTCGACCCAATCTCTCCTCATACGTCAGTCCTGCCAACCCAGGAATCAGTGTGGTAAACCTTCGTTGCACTCCCTCCATGGCAAGGACATCCTTCCTCAGATAAGGAGACCAAAACTGCACACAATACTCCAGATGTGGTCGCACCAAGGCCCTGTACAGCTGCAGGAAGACATCCCTGCTCCTGTACTCAAATCCTCTTGCAATGCAGGCCAACATACCATTCGCCTTCCTAACTGCTTGCTGCACCTGAATGCTCGCTTTCAGCGACTGGTGTACAAGGACACCCAAGTCTCATTGCACCTCCCCTTTTCCTAATCTATCATCATTCAGCTAATAATCTGTCTTTCTGTTTTTACAACCAAAGTGGATAACCTCACATCTATCCACATTATTCTGCATCTGCCATGTTCTTGCCCACTCACCCAACTTGTCTAAATCACATTGGAGCCTCTTTGCATCCTCCTCACAGCTCATATTCCATCCCAGCTTTGTGTCTTCTGCAAGCTTGGAAATATTACATTCCGTTCCCCCATCCAAATCATTGATTTATATTGTGAATAGCTGGGACCCAAGCACTGATCCCTGCGGTACCCCACTAGTCACTGCCTGCCACCCAGAAAAAGACCCGTTTATTCCTATTCTCTGTTTCCTGTCTGTCAACCAATTCTCAATCCATGCCAGTATACTCACCCCAATCCCATGTGCTTTAATTTTGCTCACTAACCTCTTGTGTGGGACCTTATCAACAGCCTTCTGAAAATCCAAGTGCACCACATTCTACTAGTTACCTCCTCAAAAAACTCCAGTAAATTTGTTAAGCATGATTTCCCTTTCATAAACCCATGCTGACTTTGTCCAATCCCGTTAATGCCTTCCAAGTGTTCTGTTATCACATCCTTTATAACAGACTCTAGCATTTTCCCCACTACTGATGTCAGGCTAACTGGTCTGTAATTCCGTTTTTTCTCTCCCTCCTTTTTTAAATAGTGGGGTTACATTTGCCACCCTGCAATCTGTGGGAACTGCTCCAGAGTCTATAGAAGTTTGGAAGATGATCACCAATGCATCCACTATTTCCAGGGCCACTTCCTTTAGTACTCTGGGATGTAGATTATCAGGCTCTGGGGATTTGTCAGCCTTTAGCCCCATTAATTTCACTAGCACTATTTTTTTACTAATACTGATTTCCTTCAGTTCCTCCCTCTCACTAGACCCTTGGTTCCCTAACATTTCTGGGAGGTTATTTGTGTCCTCCTTTGTGAAGACAAAACCAAAGTATGTGTTTAATTGTTCTGCCATTTTTTTGTTCCCCATTATATTTCCCCCATTTCTGTCTGTTAGGGACCTACATTTGTCTTCACTAATCAGGACAGATGGGAATAAAAGGTGAGTTATTGCAGCAAGGCACTCAGTTCTCTCAGACAAACTTTTGGCTGGGAGATCTTTGTGTTTTCACTGAAAATTCTTACTTTCCACTCACAATTCTGCATATTTACCAACTTTTCAGATCCATTCAAACTGACACCATCAGGATGGGGTGGGGGGAGCGCCATGGCTGCATTCACTGTTACATCCGAGGATGAGCAACATCACCAGCCTCGCCACCCCTCCCTGCACAAAACAGTCCTGCAACTACACATACACCCACTGTGGATGCATTGGTGGTCATCTTCCAGGGAGAACAGCTGAGAGGAGCGGATCGGAGCGGAGGGAGCGTCCCATAAAAAGGCGGGATTTCGGAGCGCTGAGAACAGCTGAGAGGAGCGGATCGGAGCAGAGGGAGCAGAGGGAGCGTCCCATAAAAAGGTGGGATTTCGGAGCGCTGAGAACAGCTGAGAGGAGGGAGCGGAGGGAGCGTCCCATAAAAAGGTGGGATTTCGGAGCACTGAGAACAGCTGAGAGGAGCGGATCGGAGCAGAGGGAGCGTCCCATAAAAAGGCGGGATTTCGGAGCGCTGAGAACAGCTGAGAGGATCGGATCGGAGCAGAGGGAGCGTCCCATAAAAAGGCGGGATTTCGGAGCGCTGAGAACAGCTGAGAGGAGCGGATCGGAGCGGAGGGAGCGTCCCATAAAAAGGCGGGATTTCGGAGCGCTGAGAACAGCTGAGAGGAGCGGATCGGAGCGGAGGGAGCGTCCCATAAAAAGGCGGGATTTCGGAGCGCTGAGAACAGCTGAGAGGAGCGGATCGGAGCAGAGGGAGCATCCCATAAAAAGGCGGGATTTCAGAGCGCTGAGAACAGCTGAGAGGAGCGGATCGGAGCAGAGGGAGCATCCCATAAAAAGGTGGGATTTCGGAGCGCTGAGAACAGCTGAGAGGAGCGGATCGGAGCAGAAGGAGCAGAGGGAGCGTCCCATAAAAAGGCGAGATTTCAGAGCGCTGAGAACAGCTGAGAGGAGCGGATCGGAGCAGAGGGAGCGTCCCATAAAAAGGCGGGATTTCAGAGCGCTGAGAGGAGCCGATCGGAGCAGAGGGAGCATCCCATAAAAAGGCGGGATTTCAGAGGGAGCTGCGAACAGCTGAGAGGAGCGGATCGGAGCAGAGGGAGCGTCCCATAAAAAGGCGGGATTTCAGAGGGAGCTGCGACGGAGTTCGAAGTGACGTCAGGAATCAGAAAGGGACGCGACACAGGGGAGGAACCTGATTGGTGAGTAGGTTCAGGTGAGTATTTCTACTTTTATACAGCAACTAAAATAAAACGAAAGCTAAGGTCTGCAGGTCTGATAGCAAGTAGCGTTTTTTTTTAGTGAATCAAGGTCCCTAGTGCAGTTAACATTCTCTAAATTAAGAATAATTTAAAGGAGTAAACTCCTTAAAGGGAGTGGTAAGTAGTTTTTCTTTCCTTTTTTATTCTCTTGACATTGTAGTTGTTGTTAAGCTAACTTAAGGGTTAAGTCATGGCAGGAGATCCCAGGGCCGTGTCATGTTCCTCTTGTGGGATGTGGGAATTCAGGGATCCTTCCTGTGTCCCTGATTCCTTCACCTGCGGGAAGTGTGTCCAGCTGCAGCTACTGTTTGACCGCTTCACGGCTCTGGAGCTGCGGATGGACTCACTTTGGAGCATCCGCGATGCTGAGAAAGTCGTGGATAGCACGTTCAGTGAGTTGGTCACACCACAGATAAATATTACTGAGGGAGATAGTGAATGGGTGACCAACAGACAGAGGAAGGGTAGGAAGGCAGTGCAGGGGTCCCCTGCGATCATCTCCCTCCAAAACAGGTATACCGTTTTGGATATTGTTGGGGGAGATGGCTCACCAGGGGAAGGTGGCAGTGGCCAGGTTCATGGCACCGTGGCTGGCTCTGCTGCACAGGAGGGCAGGAAAAAGAGTGGCAGAGCTATAGTGATAGGGGACTCGATTGACAGGCGTTTCTGCGGACGCAACCGAGACTCCAGGATGGTATGTTGCCTCCCTGGTGCAAGGGTCAGGGATGTCTCGGAGCGGCTGCAGGACATTCTGGAGGGGGAGGGTGAACAGCCAGTTGTTGTGGTGCATATAGGCACCAACGATATAGGTAAAAAACAGGGTGAGGTCCTACAAGCTGAATTTAGGGAGTTAGGAGTTAAACTAAAGAGTAGGACCTCAAAGGTAGTAATCTCAGGATTGCTACCAGTGCCAAGGGCTAGTCAGAGTAGGAATGACAGGATAGCTAGGATGAATACGTGGCTTGAGAGATGGTGCAAGAGGGAGGGATTCAAATTCCTGGGCCATTGGAACCGGTTCTGGGGGAGGTGGGACCAGTACAAATTGGACGGTCTGCATCTGGGCAGGACTGGAACCAATGTCCGAGGGGGAGTGTTTGTTAGTGCTGTTGGGGAGGGTTTAAACTAATGTGGCAGGGGGATGGGAACCGATGCAGGAAGTCAGTGGGAAGTAAAGTGGTGACAGAAACAAAAGGCAGTAAGGGAGAGTGTACAGAACATGACCGGACAGATGGTCTGAGAAAGCAGGGCAAAGACCAAGGGAAGTCTAGATTAAACTGCATTTATTTCAATGCAAGAAGTCTGATGGGCAAGGCAGATGAACTCAGGGCATGGATGGGTACATGGGACTGGGATGTTATAGCTATTACTGAAACATGGCTAAGGGAGGGGCAGGACTGGCAGCTCAATGTTCCAGGGTACAGATGCTATAGGAAAGATAGAGCAGGAGGTAAGAGAGGAGGAGGAGTTGCGTTCTTGATTAGGGAGAACATCACGGCAGTAGTGAGAGGGGATATATCCGAGGGTTCGCCCACTGAGTCTATATGGGTAGAACTGAAAAATAAGAAGGGAGAGATCACTTTGATAGGATTGTACGACAGACCCCCAAATAGTCAATGGGAAATTGAGGAGCAAATATGTAAGGAGATTACAGACAGCTGCAAGAAAAATAGGGCAGTAATAGTAGGGGACTTTAACTTTCCCAACATTGACTGGGACAGCCATAGCATTAGGGGCTTGGATGGAGAGAAATTTGTTGAGTGTATTCAGGAGGAATTTCTCATTCAGTATGTGGATGGCCCGACTAGAGAGGGGGCAAAACTTGACCTCCTCTTGGGAAATAAGGAAGGGCAGGTGACAGAAGTGTTAGTGAGGGATCACTTTGGGACCAGTGATCATAATTCCATTAGTTTTAAAATAGCTATGGAGAATGATAGGTCTGGCCCAAAAGTTAAAATTCTAAATTGGGGAAAGGCCAATTTTGATGGTATTAGACAGGAACTTTCAGAAGTTGATTGGGAGAGTCTGTTGGCAGGCAAAGGGACGTCTGGTAAGTGGGAGGCTTTCAAAAGTGTGTTAACCAGGGTTCAGGGTAAGCACATTCCTTATAAAGTGAAGGGCAAGGCTGGTAGAAGTAGGGAACCTTGGATGACTCGGGAGATTGAGGCCCTAGTCAAAAAGAAGAAGGAGGCATATGACATGCATAGGCAGCTGGGATCAAGTGGATCCCTTGAAGAGTATAGAGATTGCCGGAGTAGAGTTAAGGTAGAAATCAGGAGGGCAAAAAGGGGACATGAGATTGCTTTGGCAGATAAGGCAAAGGAGAATCCAAAGAGCTTCTACAAGTACATAAAGGGCAAAAGAGTAACTCGGGAGAGAGTAGGGCCTCTTAAGGATCAACAAGGTCATCTATGTGCGGAACCACAAGAGATGGGTGAGATCCTGAATGAATATTTCACATCGGTATTTACGGTTGAGAAAGCCATGGATGTTAGGGAACTTGGGGAAATAAATAGTGATGTCTTGAGGAGTGTACATATTACAGAGAGGGAGGTGCTGGAAGTCTTAACGCGCATCAAGGTAGATAAATCTCCGGGACCTGATGAAATGTATCCCAGGACGTTATGGGAGGTTAGGGAGGAAATTGCGGGTCCCCTAGCAGAGATATTTGAATCATCGACAGCTACAGGTGAGGTGCCTGAAGATTGGAGGGTAGCAAATGTTGTGCCTTTGTTTAAGAAGGGCGGCAGGGAAAAGCCTGGGAACTACAGACCAGTGAGCCTGACATCTGTAGTGGGTAAGTTGTTAGAGGGTATTCTGAGGGACAGGATCTACAGGCATTTGGAGAGGCAGGGACTGATTAGGAACAGTCAGCATGGCTTTGTGAGAGGAAAATCGTGTCTCACGAATTTGATTGAGTTTTTTGAAGGGGTAACCAAGAAGATAGATGAGGGCTGTGCAGTAGACGTAGTCTACATGGACTTCAGCAAAGCCTTTGACAAGGTACCGCATGGTAGGTTGTTACATAAGGTTAAATCTCATGGGATCCAAGGTGAGGTAGCCAATTGGATACAAAATTGGCTTGACGACAGAAGACAGAGGGTGGTTGTAGAGGGTTGTTTTTCAAACTGGAGGCCTGTGTCCAGCGGTGTGCCTCAGGGATCGGTGCTGGGTCCGCTGTTATTTGTTATTTATATTAATGATTTGGATGAGAATTTAGGAGGCATGGTTAGTAAGTTTGCAGATGACACCAAGATTGGTGGCATTGTGGACAGTGAAGAAGGTTATCTAGGATTGCAGCGGGACCTTGATAAATTGGGCCAGTGGGCCGATGAATGGCAGATGGAGTTTAATTTAGATAAATGTGAGGTGATGCATTTTGGTAGATCGAATCGGGCCAGGACCTACTCCGTTAATGGTAGGGCGTTGGGGAGAGTTATAGAACAAAGAGATCTAGGAGTACAGGTTCATAGCTCCTTGAAAGTGGAGTCACAGGAGGATAGGGTGGTGAAGAAGGCATTCGGCATGCTTGGTTTCATTGGTCAGAACATTGAATACAGGAGTTGGGATGTCTTGTTGAAGTTGTCCAGGACATTAGTAAGGCCACACTTGGAATACTGTGTACAGTTCTGGTCACCCTATTATAGAAAGGATATTATTAAACTAGAAAGAGTGCAGAAAAGATTTACTAGGATGCTACCGGGACTTGATGGTTTGACTTATAGGGAGAGGTTAGACAGACTGGGACTTTTTTCCCTGGAGAGTAGGAGGTTTAGGGGTTATCTTATAGAAGTCTATAAAATAATGAGGGGCATAGACAAGCTAGATCGTCAAAATCTTTTCCCAAAGGTAGGGGAGTCTATAACGAGGGGACATAGATTTAAGGTGAGAGGGGAGAGATACAAAAGGGTCCAGAGGGGCAATTTTTTCACTCAAAGGGTGGTGAGTGTCTGGAACGAGCTGCCAGAGGCAGTAGTAGAGGCGGGTACAATTTTGTCTTTTAAAAAGCATTTGGACAGTTACATGGGTAAGATGGGTATAGAGGGATATGGGCCAAGTGCAGGCAATTGGGACTAGCTTAGTGGTATAAACTGGGCGACATGGACATGTTGGGCCGCAGGGCCTGTTTCCATGTTGTAACTTCTATGATTCTATGATTCTATAAAGTGACCAAATGGGTGGTATCGAGTGTCGCTGTTCATGGTGAACCTCATGATAGGGCCCTATCACAAAAGCTAGTTCAGAATGGGCAACATCCTGGGGGTCACCATTGACCAGAAACTTAACTGGACCAGCCACATAAATATTGTGGCTACAAGAGCAGGTCAGAGGCTGGGTATTCTGTGGCGAGTGACTCATCTCCTGACTCCCCAAGGCCTTTCCACCATCTACAAGGCACAAATCAAGAGAGCAAGTACTCTCTACTTGCCTGGATGAGTGCAGCTCCAACAACACTCAAGAAGCTCGACACCATCCAGGACAAAGCAGCCCACTTGATTGGCACCCCATCCACCACCCTAAACATTCACTCCTTTCACCACCAGCGCACCGTGGCTGCAGTGTGTACCATCTAGAGGATGCACTGCAGCAACTCGCCAAGGCTTCTTCGACAGCATCTCCCAAACCAGCGACCTCTACCACCTAGAAGGACACGGGCAGCAGGCACATGGGAACAACACCACCTGCACGTTCCCTCCAAGTCACACACCATCCTGACTTGGAAATATATCGCCGTTCCTTCATCGTCACTGGGTCAAAATCCTGGAACTCCCTTCCTAACAGCACTGTGGGAGAACCTTCACCACACGGACTGCAGCGGTTCAAGAAGGCGGCTCACCACCACCTTCTCAAGGGCAATTAGGGATGGGCAATAAATGCCGGCCTTGCCAGCAACGCCCACATCCCATGAATGAATAAAAAAAAGACATGGCAGTAGTGGTGATAATCATAACATTTAATGTGACTTTAACAAAAAACAAATATAAATTAAAAACATGACTGTCTGTCATACACCCTTGTGCTTACCCTTCATGAACACAAAACCTTCGCCTTTCTCTTTCTACTACGTCTACGTGGTGCATCCCCTGTGGCTGCAGCAGAGGTAGTGGCAGGTTGCTCATGTTCATGCCCTGACTGCTTAGATGCTTTTGGCCTACACCCTCTGGGTTTTGGAGCCCGTGAGGTCCCGTCCAAAGACTGCTCCACCTGCACATGTGCAGGGGCAGACTTGGCCACCTGGAGAGCAGGCAGCATTGCGGGTACTGGTTGAGAGGGGGGCAATGGGAGTGCTTTCAGTGGCATCCCCACTTCCATGTCCCCTTTTGCCATCATCCCTCTCCTCGGCCAGGCCCACGTCACTCATACCACCCTGCTGGATAAGAGTGTGTTGGACATGTGTGATGCGTTGGAAGGCCACCTCTAAAGTATCTGTCAGCCTGTTTAGGGCGGCATAATGTTGTACACCCTGAGTCCAAATGACCATTGTCAGGGCCTGAATGGACTCATTTGTGAGCCGTGCTTGAAGCTCAATGGAGACTAGCCTTCTCTCCATTGCAGACATTCCCTCACTTACCTGCGACACTATCTCAGACATTTCAGCAGTTATGTGCGACGCTATCTCAGTCAGTTGCTCATGTCCCTGCGACATGATCTCAGAGATTCCCTCCCATACCTGTGCCACCATTCCACTCATGCAGGAGTTGGACTCCTCCATCCTCTGCGCAATTGTGGAGAGTGCACGTGGCACCTGTTCCAGTACCTTGCAAATGTGCAGCTGTCCCTCGATCATTCTTCTTTTAAAGGAACCCCCAGGGTTCAGCATCTGCACCCAGCTAAGCAGAACCTGGAGAGGAGTGCTCCCACCAACGCGGACGCTCCACTGCTGCCTCTGCCACCAGTGTCTGCCCGTGCTCACTTGTGTTTGGTGACTCACCAGGTGACAACCCAACTAACTGAGGACTGGGACCCACCGAGGTGAGAGTATCTGCGCTGGTGGATGGCTCGCTAAGGTGTGATGGTGCACCCTCAGAGGCCGACAGGTCCTCTGAGGAATTGCCCTCTGCTGTCACTGCGGTCATTGAAGGGCCTGTAAGAGAACAGAAGGCAGTATTAAGCATCATCACAGATGTGTCATATTGCGATGAACATACTAAGGTGTTGACCATGGCAATCTTTGTTAACATTAATTCATATTGTATAAGAACATAAACATAAGAAATAGGAGCAGGAGTAGGCCAATCGGCCCCTCGAGCCTGCTCCGCCATTTAATAAGATCATGGCTGATCTGATCCTAACCTCAAATCTAAATTCATGTCCAATTTCCTGCCCGCTCCCCGTAACCCCTAATTCCCTTTACTTCTAGGAAACTGTCTATTTCTGTTTTAAATTTATTTAATGATGTAGCTTCCACAGCTTCCTGAGGCAGCAAATTCCACAGACCTACTACCCTCTGAGTGAAGAAGTTTCTCCTCATCTCAGTTTTCTAAGAGCAGTCCCTTATTCTAAGATTATGCCCCCTAGTTCTAGTTTCACCCATCCTTGGGAACATCCTTACTGCATCCACCCGATCAAGCCCCTTCACAATCTTATATGTTTCAATAAGATCGCCTCTCATTCTTCTGAACTCCAATGAGTAGAGTCCCAATCTACTCAACCTCTCCTCATATGTCCACCCCCTCATCCCCGGGATTAACCGAGTGAACCTTCTTTGTACTGCCTCGAGAGCAAGTATGTCTTTTCTTAAGTATGGAGACCAAAACTGTATGCAGTATTCCAGGTGCGGTCTCACCAATACCTTATATAACTGCAGCAATACCTCCCTGTTTTTATATTCTATCCCCCGAGCAATAAAAGCCAACATTCCATTGGCCTTCTTGATCACCTGCTGCACCTGCATACTAACTTTTTGATTTTCTTGCACGAGGACCCCCAGATCCCTTTGTACTGCAGTACTTTCCAGTTTCTCGCCATTAAGATAATAACTTGCTCTCTGATTTTTCCTGCCAAAGTGCATAACCTCACATTTTCCAATATTGTATTGCATCTGCCAAATCTCCGCCCACTCACCCAGCCTGTCTATATCCCCTTGCAGGTTTTTTATGTCCTCCTCACTCTCTACTTTCCCTCCCATCTTTGTATCATCTGCAAACTTTGATATGTTACACTCGGTCCCCTCCTCCAAATCGTTAATATAGATTGTAAAGAGTTGGGGACCCTGCGGAACACCACTGGCTACTGGTTGCCAGTCCGAGAATGAACCATTTATCCCAACTCTCTGCTTCCTGTTAGATAACCAATCCTCCACCCATGCCAGAATATTACCCCCAATCCAGTGATTCTTTATCTTGAGCAATAATCTTTTATGTGGCACCTTGTCGAATGCCTTCTGGAAGTCTAAATACACTATGTCCACTGGTTCCCCTTTATCCAATGATATGTGATGAATGTTAAAGTTGTGTCACCAAACATTTGTGGGGCGCCAGTCTCAGCGTCCCCGACTGACAGCCACTCGAGGGTGCGGCTGATAACGAGCGCTTCCTGCTCCACATCTGTGAGGACCACTACTTGTTGTGGCCCCCCTCCATTCCTCGCCCTCTAGCATGCATTTTGCACTTTCTTCTCCTAGAAGGGGAGAAAGAACAGACGTGTGAGTGAGTGACGGTGAAGTGGCCAACTGATGAATACATTGATTTGGGTGAGGCTGACTGTGAAAGAGGTGCATCAGAGGGTGAGTGTGAGTCAGAGCCATCACATTGGATCAGGATTGGGGTCAGTGGTCATGGTGGGGTGACTAATGGAGAGGTGAGGAAGTGCTGAGGAAGTGCAGGTAAGTTGAGGATGAGCCTTAAGTGGTTCTGAGGAGTGATGTGATGGAGTAGTGTTGGCAGTGCAGAATGAGTTGGGGGGGAGGCGGTGATGTGGAGCACGGAAAGCAGGAGACTCAGTAAGTGTACTCACTTTTTCTCACCTGGTTAGGTCATTGAAATGCTTCCTGCACTGTATCCAGGTGCGGGAGATATTGCTGCTGCTGGTGACCTCCTCAGCCACCTCGAGCCAGGCCTTCTTGGTGGCAGAGGCAAGGCATTTCCTCCCGTCTGCGGGGTAAAACACTTCCCTCCTCCTCCTCACCCCGTCCAGTAGCTTTTGCAGTGAGGCGTCACTGAACCTTGGAGCAACCTTGCCCCTGTGCTGCTCCATTGTGGTTTCTGGGTCTTTGCTCCAGCAAAAGCTGTTGGAGCAATGGCCTTTTAAATAGAACTCCTCCAGCTGACAGCCTGTGATGCGGGTGCGCAAACCTGGAAGCCATTTTAAGTGGCACCAATTCACTTGTGATCGCGTGCGAAACGGAAATATTTTATTGGTTGGGTTACTCACTCGCCCATTCACCCCCCCCCCCGCCCCCGCTGCTATCCCACCTCCATTCTAAAACAGGTGCCGATATCTTTAGTCATCCAGGGAACACTAGCTTTGGATGCTCTTCCTTTCCCCCTCATGGGAATGTGTCTAGTCTGTACCCGGACTATCTCCTCTTTGAAGGCCTCCCATTACTCATTTACTGTTTTAATTGCCACTTATGAGCCCAAGCCTGGATGTTGTCCAGGTCTTGCTGCATGCGGGCTCGGACTGCTTCATTATTTGAGGGGTTGCGAATGGAACTGAACACTGTGCAATCATCAGCGAACATCCCCATTTCTGACCTTATGATGGAGGGAAGGTCATTGATGAAGCAGCTGAAGATGGTTGGGCCTAGGACACTGCCCTGAGGAACTCCTGCAGCAATGTCCTGGGGCTGAGATGATTGGCCTCCAACAACCACTGCCATCTTCCTTTGTGCTAGGTATGACTCCAGCCACTGGAGAGTTTTCCCCCGATTCCCATTGACTTCAATTTTACCAGGGTTCCTTGGCGCCACACTCGGTCAAATGCTGCCTTGATGTCAAGGGCAGTCACTCTCACCTCACCTCTGGAATTCAGCTCGTTTGTCCATGTTTGGACCAAGGCTGTAATGAGGTCTGGAGCCAAGTGGTCCTCACGGAACCCAAACTGAGCATCGGTAAGTAAGTGCCGCTTGATAGCGCTGCCAACAACACCTTCCACTACTTTGCTGATGATTGAGAGTAGACTGATGGGGCGGTAATTGACTGGATTGGATTTGTCCTGCTTTTTGTGGACAGGTCATAGGTGGGCAATTTTCCACATTGTCGAGTAGATGCCAGTGTTGTAGCTGTACTGGAACAGTTTGGCTAGAGGCACGGCTAGTTCTGGAGCACAAGACTTCAGCATTACAGCTGGGATGTTGTTGGGGCCCATAGCCTTTGCTGTATCCAGTGCACTCAGCCGTTTCTTGATATCATGTGGAGTGAATCGAATTGGCTGAAGACTGAAGATGGTTGCAAACGCTTCAGCCTTGTCTATTGCTCTCACGTACTGGACTCTGCCATCATTGAGGATGGGGATGTTTACAGAGCCTCCTCCTCCTGTTAGTTGTTTAATTGTCCACCACCGTTCACGACTGGATGTGGCAGGACTGCAGATCTTGGATCTGATCTGTTGGTTGTGGAATCGCTTAGGTCTGTCTATAGCATGTTGCTTCCGCTGTTTAGCATGCATGTAGTACTGAGTTGTAGCTTCACCACGTTGGCATCTCATTTTTTTTTAGGTGCTCCTGGCATGCTCTTCTACACTCTTCATTGAGCCAGGGTTGATCCCCTGGCTTGTTGGTAATGGTAGAGTGAGGAATATGCTGGGCCATGAGGTTACAGATTGTGCTGGAATACAATTCTGCTGCTGCTGACGGCCCACAGTGCCTCATGGATGCCCAGTTTTGAGCTGCTAGATCTGTTCTGAATCTATCCCATTTAGCACAGTGGTAGTGCCACACAACATGTTGGATGGTGTCCTCAGTGCGAAGACGGGACTTCGTCTCCACGAGGACTGTGCGGTGATCACTCCTTTAAATGCTGTCATGGACAGATGCATCTGCGACAGATAGATTGGTGAGGACGAGGTCAAGTAGGTTTTTCCCTCTTGTTGGTTCACTCACCACCTGCCGTAGGCCCAGTCTGGCAGCTATGTCCTTCAGGACTCGGCCAGCTCGGTCAGTAGTAGTGCTACCGAGCCACTCTTGGTGACGGACATTGAAGTCCCCCAGCCAGAGTATATTCTGTGCCCTTGCTGCCCTCAGTGCTTCCTCAACATGGAGGAGGACTGATTCATCAGCTGAGGGAGGGCAGTAGGTGGTAATCAGCAGGAGGTTTCCTTGCCCATGTTTGACCTGATGCCACGAGATTTCATGGGGTCCGGAGTCAATGTTGAGGACTCCCAAGGCCACTTCCTCCTGACTATATATCACTGTGCCGCTACCTCTGGTGGGTCTGTCCTGCCGGTGGGACAGGGCATACCCAGGGATGGTGATGGAAGAGTCTGGGACGTTGGCTGAAAGGTATGATTCTGTGAGTATGGCTATGTCAGGCTGTTGCTTGACTAGTCTGTGGGACAGCTCTCCCAATTTTGGCAGAAGTCCCCAGATGTTGGTGAGGGGGACTTTGCAGGGTCGACTGGGCTTGGTTTGCCTTTGTCGTGTCCGGTACCTAATGGTCCATCCAGTTTTATTCTTGTTATGACTTTTTTTAAGCAAGATTGTACAACTGAGTGGCTTGCTAGGCCATTTCAGAATCAACCACATTGCTGTGGGTCTGGAGTCACATATAGGCCAGACCGGGTAAGGACGGCAGGTTTCCTTCCCTGAAGGGTATTGGTGAACCAGATGGGTTTTTACGACAAATCCGGTAGTTTCATGGCTGCCATTGCTGATACTCGCTTTTTAATTCCAGATTTTATTTAATTAATTGAATTTATATTCTCCGGCTGCCTTGGCAGAGATTTGAACTCATAACTCCAGATTATTAGTCCAGGCCGCTGGATTATTAGTCCAGTAACATAACCACTATGCTACTGTACCGTAGTCCCACCAAGCTCTGTGCTTAATGATGGAGGGAGATGCAAAGGAGGCCATAGGCCAAGGATAGGACAGGTTGAGTCCCATCAACCACTTTGGATCACAAGATAAATATGGGTGAGGAAGGCTATTAATTTAATTCCATCATTCATCTTGAAAAGTTCCCATCACATCATCCAACTATCCATTAAATGATTTTGCTTGCGCCACCCTACCCATTTCATGTCTTGATCACTCTTTGCGTGAAGAAATTCCTACCAACAGTTTGAACTTACATTGTGTTGTCCTACTATTGTCCCATGGTTAGCTGATGAGAGGAAATTTGAAGAAGTGTATTCTGGGTGAGATCATTCTCCCTGATGTGGAAAGACATGTGTCCTTGTGATACATCAATGACTGAAGCAATTTCAGACCAAATAAATTAATCTAAATGATATGACTAGTGACATTTTATTAATCCCATAAATTAGAAATCGGTTGGTTGAACCTTCATCTCTGAATCACAAGGGTAATGTAACGGAAAGGATTGATGAGGGTAGTGCGGTCGATGTTGTATAAATGGACTTTCAAAAGGCATTTGATAAAGTACTACATAATAGACTTGTCAGCAAAATTAAAGCCCGCAGGATTAAAGCGTGGATACAAAATTGGCTAAGTGTCAGAAAGCAGAGAGTCTTGGTGAACGGTTGTTTTTCAGACCGGAGGGAAGTATACACCGGTGTTCCGCAGGGGTCAGTATTAGGATCATTGCTCTTTGTGATATATATTAATGGACTGGACTTGGGTATAGAGGGTATAATTTCCCTGTGTGAAGTAGAAACTCTGATAATCAACAATCAACAAAAACTTGAATGAAAGTCAGAAATGTCTCTCGGTAGACTTTGCAAATGTAGTGTGGTACATGGGTGATATGAATCTCAGTTCATCCGCAGGGTTCAATCACCTGCTATAACTAAACTGGGGTAGAGATAAAATTATCAAAATTTGTCGATGACACATGGTTGGTGGGGGGAGATGTAAACAAACACGAGCAGGCTGATCAGGGGCAATAGATCATGGATAGATTGGTGGGTAAGGCTAAGAGATGGCAATTGAAATTCAATGTTGACAAGTTCAAAGCGATGAAACTAGGAGAATAATATTGAATAAATATTGGAACTATGAATCGTGTACAGGATACAGCATGGGGAAAGGATTTGGGGCTATTGATGAACATCATTGAAACCATCAGCACAGTGTGTGGCAGCTGTCAATAAGACTGATGGGATCTTGGATTGCGTAGCACATGGAATGTGGCATAAATCACAGGGTGTGATATTGGACCCAAAGAGGGCATTGGTTCATTCCCACCTGCAGTACTGCCCGTGGTTCTGGTCACCATATTACAGGAAGGTGCGTCATGGCACAGGAAAAGGTGCAACAAAAGGGCTACCCATCTGATACATGACAACAGACATTTGAGTTACAAGGAGAACCTATAAAGGCAGGTTTGTTTACACTAGAGAAGAGTGTTGTAAACAATTTTACAACACCAAGTTATAGTCCAGCAATTTTATTTGAAATTCACAAGCTTTCGGAGGCTTCCTCCTTCCTCTGGTGTATGTTGTGGAAACATACACCTGAGGAAGGAGGAAGTCTCCGAAAGCTTGTGAATTTCAAATAAAATTGCTGGACTATAACTTGGTGTTGTAAAATTGTTTACAATTGTCAACCCCAGTCCATCACCGGCATCTCCACATCATAGAGAAGAGTGGACTGAGAGGAGATCTTATTGATGATCTTTAAGGGTATCGACAGGTTAAATCCTGACACACACTTTACCATGGCTCAGAGGATAATAATGACAGGGCATTGGATGAAGCACAGAAAAGGAAAGGTAAATGGACAAATTAGATATAAAGTAAAAATAGAAAATGCTGGAAATACTCAGCAAGTCAGGCAGCATCTGTGAAGAAAGAAACAGAGTTAACGTTTCAGGTCGATGACCTTTCGTCAGAACTGGAAGAAGTTGAAGATTAAACAGTTTTTAAACAAGTGCAGAGCCAAGGAAAGGATGGGGGGCAGGAAGGGGAAGAAACAACAAAAGGGAATGTCTCTGATAGGGTAGAGGGCAGGAATGATTAAATGACAAAAGGGATGATGGTGTAAGGCAAGGAGGGTGGTAATGGGACAAGTAAAGAAACAGAAGATGGGTCTAGAGGAGCTGTAAATGATAACAGCAGAACCATTACAAGCACCTGCTGTCCAAAAAAAAATGGGAGCAGTGGTTATGATCTGCAGTTATTGAAATCAGTGTTGAGTCCAGAAGGTTGTAAAGTGCCTAAATGAAAGATGAGGTGCTGTTCCTCGAGCTTCCATTGAGCTTCATTGGGACAGTGTAGGAGGCCGAGGACAGAGAGGTCAGAGTGGGAGTGGGACGGGGAATTAAAATAAATATAAATGCACGTTATTGTTGCATATATAATTTTATAAATGCATGTATTGCACACTGAAAATCCTCTCTTAGAACAGCTTTCCTATCACGTACCTACTTTGGCAAGTGCTATTTTTCATTCCAATCTCCCCTGCTTTGCTATTTCATTCCCTTTGAAATAAATGTCTCTCTTCAGTAGTGTCTTTCAAGAGAGTAGCTGCCACCGTTATCTTTTAAATGAATATAAACACTCTCTGTGAGTGTTGCCTTTTTTTGGGTGATGTTTTCAATGTTTGTCTTGTATCTTGCTGACGGGGCTCCTTTGTAAACTAGCCTTTGTGTTAAATAGGGTAGACCTTGTGTTTAAAGAGGTTAAGGCCAAAACAATTAGTGTGTGGCATATCAATTTTATATCGTTTCAATGCCAAAATGTGCACATTATTGTTTATATGCTAAGGTATCTTGGAAGACATTTTGCCATATTTATAAACACAGAAGGGCCTGCTTTAATCTGCAGCATAATGACATTATCATATCTGATGCTACAAATTTGTTAATTTTATATGTGTTTCAATGACAATTCAGATTGAATATACAAATGCATATTGTAAACATTTATGAGGTGGCACAATAGTTTCAAATCCCATAATAGTTTCATCAAGGTCTCACAAGCCACTGGAAGAAGTTGAAGATTAAACAGTTTTTAAACAAGTGCAGAGCCAGGGAAAGGTTGGGGGGCAGGAAGGGGAAGAAACAACAAAAGGGAATGTCTCTGATAGGGTAGAGGGCAGGAATGATTAAATGACAAAAGGGATGATGGTGCAAGGCAAGGAGGGTGGTAATGGGACAAGTAAAGAAACAGAAGATGGGTCTAGAGGAGCTGTAAATGATAACAGCAGAACCATTACAGGAGCAAGGAGGTTATGATGGAGCTGTATAAAACACTGGTTAGGCCGCAGCTGGAGTACTGTGTGCAGTTCTGGTCGCCACACTACAGGAAGGATGTGATCGCTTTGGAGAGGGTGCAGAGGAGATTCACCAGGATGTTACCAGGGCTGGAGCGCTTCAGCTATGAAGAGAGACTGGGAAGATTGGGTTTGTTTTCCTTGGAGCAGAGGAGGCAGAGGGGGGACATGATTGAGGTGTACAAAATTATGAGGGGCACAGATAGGATGGATACTAAGGAGCTTTTTCCCTTCGTTGAGGGTACTATAACAAGGGGACATAGATTCAAGGTAAAAGGCGGGAGGTTTAGAGGGGATTTGAGAAAAAACTTTTTCACCCAGAGGGTGGTTGGAGTCTGGAACTCACTGCCTGAAAGGGTTGTGGAGGCAGGAACCCTCACAACATTCAAGAAGCATTTGGATGAGCACTTGAAATGCCATAGCATACAAGGCTACGGACCAAATGCTGGAATATGGGATTAGAGTAGACAGGGCTGATGGCCGGCGCGGACACGATGGGCCGAAGGGCCTCTATCCGTGCTGTATAACTCTATGACTCTAAATCAGATAAGTTACCAATCAATTTTTTTTGATGGTATTGGTTGAGGAAGAAATGTTTGCCAGGACACCAGGAGAACTGGCTGCTCTTCTTTGAATAGTGTAATGGGATCTTTTCCATCCACCTTAACAGGCAGATATGGCCATATCTCACTCAAAAGATGGCACATCGAGCAATCCTGCACCCCTTCAGTGCTGCACTTCAGTATTCCAGGCTTTTTGGGGGAAAAGGGCGGGGTGGGGGGAAGGAATTGGCCTGAGATCCTACCTCCTGGTCACTGTTCAAGAACCTAGAACTGAAAATGCATGCGTGGATGTTGCTCAGTTTTGATGTACTTCACAATCTTCTAAGTCTGCCAGCATTCACATACGAAGAATGATCACTTAGGTGGGATTCTGGAGGGCTGCTGGCATGAGTCACCACTTGGGTAAGAAACAAACCAGAACAAAAGTACAACATTTGCAGTGGCAGGCATAACTAGTCACACAAGGATGTCATTGTGCCCCCATCTGTTTCTAAACAGCCAAACAATTTACCATGATGATATTACAGTAAAGGAGGAGGTAGTAGAGCAATTGCATTGGATATAAATGGATAAAGAGGAGGTGGTTAAAAGGTTGGCTGCGCTTAAAGTAGAAAAGTCACCCGGTCTGGATGAGATGCATCCTTGGTTACTGAGGGAAGTACGGTTGGAAATTGCCGAGGCTCTGGCCACAATCTTCCAATCCTCCTTGTATATGGAGGTGGTGCCAGAGAACTGGAGGATATTACACCCTTGTTCAAAAAAGGGGAGAGGGATATACCTGGCAACTACAAGCAGTAAGCCTTACATCAGTGGTGGGGAAAATTTTTAGAGTTGATAATCCGGGACAAAATTAATTGGCACTTGGAAAAATAGGGGTTAATAAATGGAAGCCAGCACGGATTCGTTAAAAGAAAATTGTATTTGACTAACTTGATTGAGTTCTTTGATGAAGTAACAGAGAGGGTTGATAAAGGTAGTTCGGTTGATGTGTATATGGACTTTCAAAAAGCACTTGATAAAGTACCACATAATAGACCTGTTAGCAAAATTGAAGCCCATGGGATTAAAGAGGCAGTGGCAGCGTGGATACAAAATTGGCTAAGGGACAGAAAGCAAAGAGTAGTGGTGAATGGTTGTTTTTCAGACTGGAGGGAAGTGTGCAGTGGTGTCCCCAGGGGTTGGTTTTGGGACCACTGCTCTTTTTGATATATATTAATGACCTGGACTTGGGTACACAGGGCATAATTTCAAAGTTTGCAGATGACATGAAACTCTGAAATGTAGTAAACAGTGAGGAGGATAGTAACAGACTTCAAGAGGACATAGACAGACTGGTGAAATGGGCAGACACATGGCAGATGAAACTTAACGCAGAGAAATGATTCATTTTGGTAGGAAGAATGAGGAGAGGCAATATAAACTAAATGGTACACTTTTAAAGGGAGTGCAGGAACAGAGAGGCCTGGCGGCGTATGTACACAAATCTTTGGTGGCAGGACAAGTTGAGAAGGCTCTTAGAAAATCATATAGGATCCTGGGCTTCATTAATAGAGGCACAGAGTACAAAAGCAAGGAAGTAATGTTAAACCTCCATAAAATACTGGTCAGGCTGCAGCTGGAGTATTGTGTTGAGTTCTGGGGACCACACTTTAGGAAGAATGTCAAGGCTTTAGAGAGGGTGATGAAGAGATTTACTAGAATGGTGCCAGGGATGAGGGACTTCAGTTATATGGAAAGACTGGGGAAGCTGGGTTTGTTCTACTTAGAGCAGAAAAGGTTAAGAGGAGATTTTGATAGAGGTGTTCAAAATCATGAACGTTTTTGACAGAGTAAATAAGGAGAAACTGTTTCCAGTGGCAGAAGGGTCGGTAACCAGAGGACACAGATTTAAGGTGATCAGCAAAAGAAACAGAGACGGCATGAGGAAGCATTTTTTATGCAGCAAGTTGTTATCATCTGGAATGCACTGCCTAAAAGGGTGGTGGAAGCAGATTCAATAATAATGTTCAAAGGGGAATTGAATAAATACTTGAAGGGAAAAAATTTGCAGGGCTATGGGGAAAGAGCAGGGGAGTGGGACTAATTTGAAAGCTCGACCAAAGAGCCAGCACAGACATGATGGGCCGAATGGCCTCCTTCTGTGCTGTATCTTACTATGAAAATGGCAAGCGACCGGCAGGTCAGGGTCACGCTTGTGGACTGAGCGGAGTTGATTTCCGCCACTTTAACAGTTTCCAGTTCCACGGCCTTAACTGTCTCCTTTTCATCATGGACGTCCAGTCCCTCTACACCTCCATCCCCCACCAGGATGGTGTGTGGGCCCTCCGCTTCTTCCTTGAATGGAGGCCCAACCAATTCCCATCCACCACCACCCTCCTCCGCCTGGTTGAACTTGTTCTTATATTGAAGAACTTCTCCTTTGACTCCACTCACTTTCTCCAAATAAAAGATGTCACTATGGGAACCCGCATGGGTCCTAGCTATGCCTGCCTTTTTGTGGGGTACGTGTAACATTCCTTGTTTCAGTCCTACTCAGGTCCCCACCTTCACCTCTTTTTCCGGTACATTGATGACTGTATCGGCGCCGTTTACTGCTTTCGCCCCGAACTGGAAAATTTCATCAACTTTGCTTCCAATTTCCACCCTTCCCTCGCCTTCACATAGTCCATCTTCGACTCTTCCATTCCTCGACTTCTCTAACTCCATTTCTGGGGATAGGCTGTCAACCAATGTCTAGTATAAGTCCACCAACTCCCACAGCTATCTTGATTACAATTCCTCCCACCCTGCTTCCTGTAAGGACTCTATTCCCTTCTCCCAGTTTCTCTGTCTCCATCGCATCTGTTCTGACGATACCACCTTCCGCACCAGTGCTTCCAATATGTCTCCCTATTTCCTCAACCGAGGATTCCCCTCCACTATAGTTGACAGGGCCCTTGACCGTGTCTGTCTCATTTGCCACATCCTCACCCCTTCCCATCCCTCCTAGAACCATGATAGAGTCCCCCTTGTCCTCACCTTCCACCCCACCAGTCTCCACGTTCAACGCATTATCCTCTGCCACTTCTGCCACCTCCAGTGCGATCCCACCACCAAACACATCTTCCCCTCCCCTCCCCTTTCAGCATTCCGAAGGGACCGCTCCCTCTGCAACACTCTGGTCCACTCTTCCATCACCCCCAACACCCGATCTCCTCCCCATGGCACCTTCCCGTGCGAGCGCAGGAGATGCAATACCTGCCCTTTCACCTCCTCCCTTCCCACTGTCCAGGGCACCAAACACTCCTTCCAGGTGAAACAGCGATTTACTTGAACTTCTTTCAATTTAGTATACTGTATTCGCTGCTCACAATGCGGTCTCCTCTCCATTGGGGAAACCAAACGCAGATTGAGTGATCGCTTTGCTGAACACCTCCGCTCAGTCCGCAAGTGTGATCCCGACCTGCCGGTCGCTTGCCATTTTAATTCCCCGTCCCACTCCCACTCTGGCCTCTCTGTCCTCGGTCTCTTACACTGTTCTATTGAAGCTCAATGGAAGCTCGAGGAACAGCACCCCATCTTTCGATTAGACACTTTACAACCTTCTGGACTCAACATTGATTTCAATAACTTCAGATCATAACCACTGCTCTTATTTTTTCATGATGTGCAGATGCCCGTGATGGACTGGGGTTGACAATTGTAAACAATTTTACAACACCAAGTTATAGTCCAACGATTTTTATTTGAAATCTACAAGCTTTCGGAGGTTTCCTCCTTCCTCAGGTAAATGTTTTTTCAGACAGCAAGTGCTGGTAATGGTTCTGATGTTGCCATTTACCTCCACCCTATCAGAGACCTTCCCTTTTGTTCTTTCCTCCCCTCCCCGTCCTCCCCCCCGCCCCACCTTTCCCTGCTTCTGTACTTGCTTACAATCTGACGAAGGGTTATCGACCTGAAACGTTAACTCTGTTTCTTTCTCCACAGATGCTGCCTGACTTGCTGAATTTTTGCAGCATTTTCTGTTTTAATTTCAGATTTCCAGCATCTGCAGTATTTTGCTTTTAAATTAGATATAACTTTTCACAAGGGCTGGTAATTTTTTGGAATGGATTTCCCAGAGAGGTGATTGAGGCTGATAACATCAGTAATTTTAAGTGATAGTTGCACAGGCATTTAACAAGCAAATCGACAAGGGATATATGTAGTTAATTGTATATTCTGTTTTTGAATTCTAAGGCTGGTCAGACAGATCAAAATGGACTTTTCCAGTCCCGTGTATTCCTTTATTCTTAATCCTGAGCAACTAGGGCTGCAATTTATGTCACAAATGTTTTTCATGTTACAACTAATTCCTCAACGTTTAACAAATGGACTTTGAGTTTGACAGATCTCTCATGTTGTGAGGTGAAATGTTAATGCATGAATGCTTAGTGCTTCCTCCATATATTTCCCTGAATGGGTCAGCAATGAGAGAGATTAAATTTGTTTGTTCCATTGTTTGTCAATCTGCAAACGTTAACATTTCAATTAGGCTGCCAAAGCTAGCAAGTAACTTTTTGACTTAATTAGCTCCTGACCAAAGGAAATAAAACAAGCAAAGAAATGCCATTTAGGACAGATGCTTACATTGTATACACTGTCAAGGTCTGATTGTGCAGCCAATTGCAATGCATTAACCACCTTGCCAGGCACAAAGCTGGCTGAAACCATGTTTAAATAAAAATGACTCTAATCGGCTGACATCAATTAAAATGAAATGCAAAAATCGCCCCTCTCTGTAAGGCACCATTCGTCTCCTGATATGTAGCTCCTCTGGCAGCATATTCCAGATCAAGAGCTTACCACATAGGGCATAGAAACGTGAGATAGCATGTAAAGTGTAAAGGCCATTCCGCCCATCAAATCTGCTCCTGCCACAAGATGATTTACAATCTGGTGTCTCGTGGGCTCCATCCCAACCATTTAATTTTCTGATAGAAAGTCCTGCACAAATACTCATTGACTCCCAAAGCAAAATGCAAGATATTAATCCATTCTCACAGTTCCACAATCTTACCCTAATCCTCAAGTCATGGGTTAAAGCTATGTCTTTGTGTCCTTCCACTCTGTGCTACACTGTGGATGTTATTGTGTTGTTTAATTGGGGTTGGCTAACTGAATATCTTTCTCTAATTGTGAATGTCAACATAGTATTTTTTTTATTTACCAATTTTTATGAGTTTTTGCCTTCATTATAATGAGGGATGATAGTGTTACAGAATGGACGATTTTTCATTTCAGGCACAGAGCATCAGCATTAAATAATCACAGATTGGGTTTAATGTAGAGTGAAGTTCCCTCTAACCTACCCCAACAATATCCTTCAGTCCCAATGACACATTATAAAACATTTCCATTTCCTGTCACCAGTCATCCTGCAGCTGGCTGTGAGTGAGGTTGGCAATTAATTCCAATTTAGTAACAATTAGTGCCAAATTAAGGGCAATTTTATGCTGTGAACCCTATGCCCACTGGAAACTGGGATGAGGGTGCCTAAATTCATTTCACATAGGATGCTTAGACAGCAGGGAGAGGAAGCTGTCATCGGATCAGATAGAGCTCTACTTGAATGCAAGCTCGATGTAGAGGCACTTTCTCACCCACTGCACCACCCAGTCCCTCATCACTAGAATATTTATAGTGGATGTCACTAGGCTGATAACAATTCGGTGGGAGATAAAGATACAGGGATTCTTGTTACTGTTTTATGTTTATTTCCTCTGATTGCTGCTGGAAAGAGTTATCTCAAAGGGAATAAATTGCTCCAATTTTTAAGGGAAGTAGAGATCTGATTTATTATAGAGATCATTACATCGAGTTACATCAAGTCTACAGCACAGGAACAGCCATCCCGCCCAACTGGTCTATGCCAGTGTTTATGCTTCACACGAGCCTCCTCCCTGCTTCATCTACCCCTATCAGCATATCCTTCTATTCCTTTCTCCTTTGTGTGCTTAGCATCCACTTAAATGCATCTATGCTATTTGCCTCAACTACTCCTTCTGGTTGCGAGTTCCACATTCTTCTTTGGGTAAAGAAGTTTCTTTTGAATTCGCTATTGGATTTATTAGTGATTATCTTATATTTATGACCTCTAGTTCTGCTCTCCCCCACAAGTGGAAACGTTTTCTCTACGTCTACCCTAACAAATCCTTTCACTACCTTAAAGACCTCTATGAGGTCACCATCAGCCTTCTCTTTTCTAGAGAAAAGAGGCCCAGCCTGTTTAATCTTCCCTGATAAGTATATCCTCTCAGTTCTGGTATCATCCTTGTGAATCTTTTTTTGCACCTTCTCCAATGCCTCTATATCCTTTACATAAAATGGAGACCAGAACTGTGCACAGTCCTCCAAGTGTGGTCTAACCAAGGTTTTATACAAGTTTAACATAACTTTCTACTTTTCAACTCTATCCCTCTAGAAATGAACCCAGTGTAGGTTTGCCTTTTTTATGGCCTTATTAATCTGCGTCACTACTTTTAATGATCTGTGTATCTGTACCCTTAGATCCCTTTGCCCCTCTATCCCGTTTAGACTCTTATTGTTCAAGCAGTATGTGGCCTCTTTATTCTTCCTACCAAAATGCACCACTTCACACTTATCTATATTGAAATTCATTTGCCAATTACACGCCCATTCTGCAAGTTTATTAATGTCCTCTTGCATTTTAACGCCTTCTTCCTTTGCATTAATGACCAAATTGTTGATGTAAATTGTGAACAACAGTGGTCCCAGCACTGATCCCTGTGGAACACCATTTACCAACTTTTGCCAGTCTGAGTAGCTACCCTTAACCCCTACTCTCTGTTTTCTGTTTTGTAGCCAGCTTGCTATCTATTCTGCTACCCGTCTCCTGACTCCACATGCTCTGACCTTAGTTATGAGTCTACAATGCGGTACCTTATTGAAGGCCTTTTGAAAATCCAAATATATTATATCTACCACCAATGCCCTTGACTACTCTTTCTGTTATTTCTTCAAAGAGTTCAATAAGTTTGGTCAAGCATGACCTTCCCTTCTGAAATCCGTGCTGATTATTCTTTATTATATGTTTGCTTTCTAGATGTTTTTCTATTGCATCTTTGAGTAGAGATTCCATTATCTTACCATTAAGATAACTGGTCTATAGTTCCCTGGACTTGTTCTATCTCCCTTTTTAAATATAGGAATAACATTAGCTGTCTGCCAGTCCTCTGGCGCTATTACCTTTTGTAATGAATTTCTATATATATGTAATAGTGCCTCAGCTATCTCTTCCCTAACTTCTTTTAATATACGCAGATGCAATCCATTCGGACCAAGGGTTTTATCCTCTCTCAGTTTGAATAGAATCATAGAATCATAGAAGTTTACAACATGGAAACAGGCCCTTCGGCCCAACATGTCCATGTCGCCCAGTTTATACCACTAAGCTAGTCCCAATTGCCTGCACTTGGCCCATATCCCTCTATACCCATCTTACCCATGTAACTGTCCAAATGCTTTTTAAAAGACAAAATTGTACCCGCCTCTACTACTGCCTCTGGCAGCTCGTTCCAGACACTCACCACCCTTTGAGTGAAAAAATTGCCCCTCTGGACCCTTTTGTATCTCTCCCCTCTCACCTTAAATCTATGTCCCCTCGTTATAGACTCCCCTACCTTTGGGAAAAGATTTTGACTATCTACCTTATCTATGCCCCTCATTATTTTATAGACTTGTATAAGATCACCCCTCAACCTCCTACTCTCCAGGGAAAAAAGTCCCAGTCTATCTAACCTCTCCCTATAACTCAAACCATCAAGTCCCGGCAGCATCCTAGTAAATCTTTTCTGCACTCTTTCTAGTTTAATAATATCCTTTCTGTAATAGGGTGACCAGAACTGTACACAGTATTCCAAGTGTGGCCTTACTAATGTCTTGTACAACTTCAACAAGACATCCCAACTCCTGTATTCAATGTTCTGACCAATGAAACCAAGCATGCTGAATGCCTTCTTCACCACCCTATCCACCTGTGACTCCACTTTCAAGGAGCTATGAACCTGTACTCCTAGATCTCTTTGTTCTATAACTCTCCCCAACGCCCTACCATTAACGGAGTAGGTCCTGGCCCGATTCGATCTCCCAAAATGCATCACCTCACATTTATCTAAATTAAACTCCGTCTGCCATTCATCGGCCCACTGGCCCAATTTATCAAGATCCCGTTGCAATCCTAGATAACCTTCTTCACTGTCCACGATGCCACCAATCTTGGTGTCATCTGCAAACTTACTAACCATGCCTCCTAAATTCTCATCCAAATCATTAATATAAATAACAAATAACAGCGGACCCAGCACCGATCCCTGAGGCACACCGCTGGTCACAGGCCTCCAATTTGAAAAACAACCCTCTACGCCCACCCTCTGTCTTCTGTCGTCAAGCCAATGTTGTATCCAATTGGCTACCTCACCTTGAATCCCGTGAGATTTAACCTTATGTAACAACCTACCATGCGGTACCTTGTCAAAGGCTTTGCTAAAGTCCATGTAGACCACGTCTACTACACAGCCCTCATCTATCTTCTTGGTTACAATAGTATATCAATTATCTCACCCCTTTCTATCTTAAATGTCTTTATACCTTTTTTGATCTCCTCTTTTAATGTCATATCCACCTTATTAATCTCCCTGGTAAATACTGAGGCAAAGTAACTATTCAATATTTCTGCCATTCCGCTGTCATTATTGTGAGTTTATCTTGTGCATCTCTTAGTGGCCCTATCCCTATCCTACTTTTTCTTATGTTATTCATATATCTGTAGAATACTTTACGATTTCTTTTTATGTTCCTTGATCATTTAATTTTGTAGTTTCTCTTTGCTTACCTAATTGTTTTTTTGACATCCTTCCTAACCTCTTCATATTCCCTTCTGTTATCCGCATCTTTAGAGAATGCCTTTTTTTTAGTTTCAATTTTACCCTTATCTCTTTATTCATCCATGGTGTTTCATTATTGGCTAGTTTGTTCTTGTTTTTTTAGAGGAACATATTTCTCCTGAACTCTATTGATCACCGTTTTAAATATTTCTCACTGCTGTTCTATATCTTTGTTTATAATTTTGTCCCGTTTACCTTCCCCAGTTCCATTTTCATCCAAATTAACTCTTCTCCAATCTATTATTTGATCTTTGTCTTACTTATGTTTTTTTCAATCATTATTTTAAACCTTATTATGTTGTGATCGCTATTGCCTAGATGTTCCTCTACGCTTACTTCTCTTATCTGCTCCAGTTCATTTCCCACTACTGGATCCAGCAGTGATTCCTCTCTTGTTGGGTTTCTCACATACTGGGTAAGAAAGGACTCCTATACACCGTAAATACTCCATCCACCTTTCCCCTTTCCCTAGCTCTTCTTGTCTGTTTATTTGGGGGTAGTTGAAATCTCCCACGATTGTTGTTTGATATTTTTTACTCATTTCATAGATTTGCCTACATATTTCTTCCTCCACCTCCCTTCCTCTATTAGGTGGTCTGTAGAATATACCTCTTAACGTGATCAATCCCTTCTTATCCTTTGTCTCAATCCATATGGATTCTGTTTCTATCTTAATATTACTTATGTCCCTTTTTACTATTGCCATTAGGTTGTCTCTAATTGGTACAGCTATTCCACCTCCCCCCCACCTTCTTCCTTCCCTATCCTTTCTAAATATGTTATATCCTGCAATATTTAACTGCCTGTTCCTTTCTTTATGTAACCAGGTTTCAGTTATCCCTACTACATCTGGCACCTCGCTCTGAATACTTGTCTCCAGTTCCCCCATTTTGTTTCAGATGCTGTGCACATTGCAGTACTGGCAGTTTAATTTATTTTTAATAATTGTTCCCCTCATTTATTTTTAACAGTCATTTTGTACTCATGTTCTATAACTGTATTTGTTACCTGACTGTTTATGTTACCCTTGTTCTTTACCTTAGTCTGACCTTAATTCTCATCTCCTATTTCTTTTATCTTCAGACATATGGGGGGTTATAATGGATAACCCATGAAACCGGGTGCGGGGGTCGAGGTGCGTCATTAACCCATGCCCGATTGTTGCAATGCAGGCAGCACATAAAATTTGTGCCGTCTGGTTATTTACCTGATTGTTGCATCCAGCCAGTGCTACCTGTGCTGTTGAGTGGCTGCTCACCAGCAGGAGGCCCAGATATCGCGAGTGGCGAGCACCACTTAAAGGCAGCCTGCAGCTCTTAAAGGGGAGGTGCATTGTGGCTGCAGGAAGTGGTGGAAGTCAATTGGGAAGTGAATCTGTGCTGCAATATAGTGCAGCATGTTGATGATGGGACCTCAGGAATTTTTAATGAGCAACAACTAGGCTGCTCAACGTTTGCGGGACTTTGATATTGGTAATATATAAGATATGGGTCCGCACGGACTCTGAACGGAGATCAGACATCGCACATGTGAAACACAAATGCAGGTCCCGTCCCTATGTTTACAAATTGTTGAGTTATTTTAAAACATCGAATAAAGGTTGCACACTACTAAATCGCACATCCTCCAATCTGCCCGCCAGATCGAACCAATCTGCCGATCTGAGCTTGTACCAGGCCTGCGAGAGAACGTGCACCAAGGTTCTCTGATGATGCACTGGAGGCCTTGGTGCAAGAGGTGCACAGAAGGAGGGACATCCTGCAGAAGTGGCAATCTGGGGCAGTCTCACTGTCCACAAACTCCCACATATCACAGTCCCGGCACGTACCCTGCACTGCCATTTCTAGCTTTTTATTTATTTATTAGTATTAATTTAGTTCTCGATATAATACAATTATTTGAGATCTAAATTATATTTACGAGATGGATTTAGCTTGATTTCAGATTAATTTGTATCTAATTAGCCTTGTTTGTTGTTTTTGGATACCAGCTTTTATTTTAACGCAATTCAGAAAATTTTAATGTTAGTATCCTCCATTTAGTTAATTTTAATTTTATCCCCTTGGATCAGATTAATTAATTAAACACTTAGCTTAATTATATAATACATTAAACACATCAGAAATGTTTATGGTTATCAGAAAAAAATAATTTTGACATTTCTGAATTCTTAAATAAAATCATTTAGAATAATGTCCAATTAAATTTATATTAGCCACTTATAAATGTAAAGGTACTTGACCAGATCAGAGTGAGACATTTCCCAATGCCTCATTAAGATTTAAGAGTTCCATTTACTTTAATAATGCAAGTTTTCATGAACCTCCACATCATCTAGCTCCATTTGGCAATGGACCAATATCATAAAAGAAAATCATAAAAGGGTAGTCAAAGGAAGGGACTGATTAAGGACAAAAAAGGTGATCTTTTTGTGGAGGCAGAGGGCATGGCTGAGGTACTAAATGAATACTTCAGCCAGAAGTGCCGAGTGGATGATCCATCTCAGCCTCCTCCCGATATCCCCACCATCACGGAAGCCAGTCTTCGGCCAATTCGATTCACTCCACGTGATATCAAGAAACGGCTGAGTGCACTGGATACAGCAAAGGCTATGGGCCCCGACAACATCCCAGCTGTAGTGCTGAAGACTTGTGCTCCAGAACTAGCTGCGCCTCCAGCCAAGCTGTTCCAGTACAGCTACAACACTGGCATCCACCCGACAATGTGGAAAATTGCCCAGGTATGTCCTGTCCACAAAAAGCAGGACAAATCCAATCCGGCCAATTACCGCCCCATCAGTCTACTCTCAATCATCAGCAAAGTGATGGAAGGTGTCGTCGACAGTGCTATCAAGCGGCACTTACTCACCAATAACCTGCTCACCAATGCTCAGTTTGGGTTCCGCCAGGACCACTCGGCTCCAGACCTCATTACAGCCTTGGTCCAAACATGGACAAAAGAGCTGAATTCCAGAGGTGAGGTGAGAGTGACTGCCCTTGACATCAAGGCAGCATTTGACCGAGTGTGGCACCAAGGAGCCCTAGTAAAATTGAAGTCAATGGGAATCAAGGGGAAAACTCTCCAGTGGCTGGAGTCATACCTAGCACAAAGGAAGATGGTAGTGGTTGTTGCAGGCCAATCATCTCAGCCCCAGGGCATTGCTGCAGGAGTTCCTCAGGGCAGTGTCCTTGGCCCAACCATCTTCAGCTGCTTCATCAATGACCTTCCCTCCATCATAAGGTCAGAAATGGGGATGTTCGCTGATGACTGCACAGTTTTCAGTTCCATTCGCAACCCCTCAGATAATGAAGCAGTCCGAGCCTGCATGCAGCAAGACCTGGACAACATCCAGGCTTGGGCTGATAAGTGGCAAGTAACATTCGCGCCAGATAAGTGCCAGGCAATGACCATCTCCAACAAGAGAGAGTCTAACCACCTCCCCTTGACATTCAACGGCATTACCATCGCCGAATCCCCCACCATCAACATCCTGGGGGTCACCATTGACCAGAAACTTAACTGGACCAGCCATATAAATACTGTGGCTACGAGAGCAGGTCAGAGGCTGGGTATTCTGCGGCGAGTGACTCACCTCCTGACTCCCCAAAGCCTTTCCACCATCTACAAGGCACAAGTCAGGAGTGTGATGGAATACTCTCCACTTGCCTGGATGAGTGCAGCTCCAACAACACTCAAGAAGCTCGACACCATCCAAGATAAAGCAGCCCGCTTGATTGGCACCCCATCCACCACCCTAAACATTCACTCCCTTCACCACCGGCGCACTGTGGCTGCAGTGTGCACCATCCACAGGATGCACTGCAGCAACTCGCCAAGGCTTCTTCGACAGCACCTCCCAAACCCGCGACCTCTACCACCTAGAAGGACAAGAGCAGCAGGCGCATGGGAACAACACCACCTGCACGTTCCCCTCCAAGTCACACACCATCCCGACTTGGAAATATATCGCCGTTCCTTCATTGTCGCTGGGTCTAAATCCTGGAACTCCCTTCCTAACAGCACTGTGGGAGAACCGTCACCACACGGACTGCAGCGGTTCAAGAAGGCGGCTCACCACCACCTTCTCGAGGGCAATTAGGGATGGGCAATAAATGCCGTCCTTGCCAGCGACGCCCACATCCCGTGAACGAATAAAAAAAAACTTCACATCCGTCTTCACTAGAGAAGAGGATGCTGCCATTGTAGCAGTAAAAGAGGAGGTAGTAGCGATATTGGATAGAATAAAAATACATAAAGGGGAGGTGCTTAAAAGATTGGCAGTACTCAAAGTAGAAAAGTAATCTAGTCCAGATGGGATGCATCCCAGGTTACTGAGGGAAGTTAGGGTGGAAATTGCGAAGGCTCTGGCCACAATCTTTCAATCCTCCTTAGATATGGGGATGGTGCCGGAGGATTGGAGGATTGCAAACATTGCACACCCTTGTTCAAAAAAGGGGAGAGGGATAAACCCGGCAATTACAGGCCAGTCACACTAACGTCGGTGGTGAGGAAATTTTTAGAGACAATAATCCGGGACAAAAATTAATTGGCACTTGGAAAAGTATGGGCTAATAAATGAAAGTCAGCACAGATTTGTTGAAGGGAAATCGTGTTTGACTAACTTGATTGAGTTCTTTGATGAAGTAACGGAAAGGGTTAATAAGGGTGGTGTAGTTGATGTGTATATGAACTTTCAAAAGGCATTTGATAAAGTACCACATAATAGACTTATTAGCCAAATTAATGCCCAGGAGATTAAAGGGACAGTGGCAGCGTGGATACAAAATTGGCTTGGGGACAGAAAGCAGAGAGTAGTGGTAAACGGTTGTTTTTCAGACTTGAGGGAAGTAAACAGTAGTGTTCCCCAGGGGTCAGTATTAGGACCCCTGCTCTTTTTGATATGTATTAATGACCTGGACTTGGGTATAGAGGGTATAATTTCAAAGTTTGCAGATGATACCAAAACTCGGAAATGTAGTAAACAATGTGGAGGAGGTAACCTATGTGTGGAGGCGGAAGATATTGGTATGGTTCTTAATGAATACTTTGCGTCTGTCTTCACAAAAGAGAGGGACGATGCAGACATTGTAGTTAAGCAGGATGAAATATTGGATGGGATAAACTTAGTTAGAGAGGAAGTATTAAGGGGATTAGCATCTTTGAAGGTAGATAAATCACCAGGGCCGGATGAAATGTATCCCAGCCTGTTAAAACATAAGAACATAAGAACTAGGAGCAGGAGTAGGCCATCCGGCCCCTCGAGCTTGCTCTGCCATTCAACAAGATCATGGCTGATCGTCTACCTTAACGCGATTTTCCTGCACCATCCCCATATCCCTTGATGCCTTTATTATCTAGAAATCTATCGATCTCTGTTTTGAATGTACTCAATGACTGAGCCTCCACAGCCCTCTGGGGTAGAGAATTCCAAAGATTCACCACCTTCTGAGTGAAGAAATTTCTCCTCATCTCAGTCCTATATGGCCTACCCCTTATTCTGAGACTGTGACCCCTGGTTCTAGACTCCCAGCCAGGGAAAACATCCTCCTTGCATCTACACTGTCGAGCCCTGTAAGAATTTTGTATGTTTCAATTAGATCACCTCTCATTCTTCTAAACACCAGAGAATACAGGTCTAGTCTACTCAATCTCTCCTCATACGACAACCATGCCATCCCAGGAATCAGTCTGATGAACCTTCGTTGCACTCCCTTTATGGCAAGTATATACTTTCTTAGGTAAGGAGAACAAAATTGTAGACAATACTCCAGGTGCGGTCTTAAGAAGGCCCTGTATAATTGCAGTAAGAAGCAAGGAGGGAAATAGTGGAGTCTCTGACCATCATTTTCCAATTCTCACTGGATACAAGCATGGTGCCGGAGGATTGGAGGACTGCTAACATTGTATCATTGTTTAAAAGAAAGCGAGGGATAGACCGAGTAATTAGAGACCAGTCAGTCTAGCCTTGGTGGTGGGCAAATTATTGGAATCAATTCTGAAGGACTGGAAAAACTGTCACATAGAAAGGCACGGAGTAATCAAGGACAGTCAGCATGGATTTGTTAAGGGAAGGTCTTGTCTGACTAACTTGTTTGAATTTTTTGGGGAGGTAAAAAGGAGGTTCAATGAGGGTAGTGCATTTGATGTAGTCTACATGGATTTTAGCAAGGCTTTTGACAAGGTCCCACATGGCACACTGGTCAAAGAAGTACAAGCCCATGGGACCCATGGGAGAGTGGCAAGTTGGATCCAAAATTGGCTCATTGGCAGGAAGCAAAGGGTAATGGTCGACGGGTGTTTTTGTGACTAGAAGGCTGTTTCCAATGGGGTTCCGCAGGGCTTAGTATTAGGTCCCTTGCTTTTTATGATATATATCAATGATTTGGACTTAAGATTAAGACGTTTGCAGATGATACAAAAATTGGCTGTGTGGTTGACAGGAGGAAAGCTGTAGATTGCAGGAAGATATCAATGTACTGGTCAGGTGGGCAGAAAAGTAGCAAATGGAATTCAAGCAGGAGAAGTGTGAGTTAATGCATTTGGGGAGGGCAAACAAGGCCAGGGAGTAAACAATAAATGGGAGGATAGTGAAAGGTGTAGAGGAAGTAAGGGACCTGATGTGCATGTCCACAGATCCCTGAAGGTAGCAGGAGAAGTAAATAAGGTGGTTTAGAAGGCATATGGAATACTTTCCTTTATTAGCCGAGGCATAGAATATAAGCGTAGGCAGGTTATGCTGGAACTGTATAAAACATTGGTTAGGCCACAGCTTGAGTACTGTGTACAGTTCTAGTCACCACATTACGGGAAGGATCTGATTGCACTAGAGAGGGTACGGAGGAGATTTACCAGGATGTTGCCAGGACTGGAGAATTTTAGCTATGGGGAAAGATTGGATAGGCTGTGGTTGTTCTCTTTGGAACAGAGAAGGCTAAGGGGTGATTTAATTGAGGTGTACAATACTATGAGGGGCCTAGATAGAGTGGATAGGAAGGACCTATTCCCTTAGCAGAGAGGTCAATAACCAGGGGGCATAGATTTAAAGTAATTGGTAGAAGGATTAGAGGAGAGCTGAGGAGAATTTTTTTCACCCAGAGGGTGGTGGGTGTCTGGAACTCATTGCCTGAAAGGGTGGTAGAGGCAGAAACGCTCAACTCATTTAAAAAGTACTTGGATGTGCACTTGAAGTGTCGTAATCTACAAGGCTACAGACCAAGTGCTGGAAAGTGGGATTAAGCTGGATAGCTGTTTTTCGGCCGACAAGGATTCTATGATTCTACAATCCTGATCCCCGGTGAACAGTCTGCCCCTCCAAGTTCTGTAATGAAACAAGTTGGCTGGCCAATCGTCCACACTGGGTACCGCAGTCTTGTCTGGTTCCAGACTTAGTCATTACCAACTTCATTGCAGGGCTTTGGTAAAGAGGGGCAAAGAGGCATGCCTGCTGATAGGCGGACTCCCTCTACAAGATACTTAGTGTCAGGTCGGTATAGACCAAAGTCTTCCCTCTCAGCCGCTATTTCTTCTTTTTGCTACAAATCCACCTTACAGCTTAGTGCTGGATCTGGGCTGGAGAAAGCCCTGCCATTGCATGGCTATAAACCATGAAGAAGAACTGTTTGGACAAATGTCTTATGTGCCAGTTTAACCTGCGTTGGTAATTTGCTGTTATTGAAGAAAGATGAAAAACACCAAAGTACTCCTCATGGTGATCCTGGTGATCTGTATCCAAACTGAAGTTGGCATCCACCAGCTCCCCCAGGTTCCAATATGAATGAAAGATTGGAACACATGCCTGTTGTATTTTCCAGTCAATTCCTTTCAGGTTCATTTTCCAGTCATGCAAGGCCAGTATGGTAGAGTAACGATTATGTTACTGGACTAGTGATCCAGAGGCCTATTCTAATAATCCGGATAATGTGCATTCATATCCCACCATGCCTTTGTCCCAATAATGAAGCAGCCCATGCCAGACTACAGCAGAACCTGGATAACGTCCAGGCTTGGGCTGACAAGTGACAGGTAATATTCGTGCCAAATAAGTGTCAGGTAATGATCATCTGGAACAAGAGAAACCTAGTCCTTTCCCTTGACCTTCAACAGTACCACCATCGCTGGGTTCCCCGCCATCAATATCTTGGGGGTCGCCACTGACTAGAAGTTGACCAGAAATTGAACTGAACTGGATATATCGAGAACCGGGCTAAGGTTGGGTTTCCTGCAATTAATGGCTGACCTTCTTACCTCTAAAAGCCTCTCCACCAAGAGTGCGATGGAATAATCACTGCACTGTCGGAGATGCCGTCTTTTGGATGAGACGTTAATCTGAGGCCCCATTCACCCTCTCAGGTGGATATAAAAGATCCCATGGCACTATTCAAAGAAGAGCAGAGGAGATATCCCTAGTGTCTTGGTCAATATTTAGCCCTCAAGCAACATCACTAAACTAGATTATCTGTTCATGCATCTCATTGCTGTTTGTGGGACCTTGCTGTGTGCAAATTGGCTGCTGCGTTTACCTACATGCCAACAGTAGGAACATAGGAACAGGAGCAGGCCATTCAAACCCTCGTGCCTGCTCCGCCATTTGATAAGATCATGGCTGATCTGTGATCTAACTCCATATACCTGCCTTTGGCCCATATCCATTAATACCTTTGGTTGCCAAAAAGCTATCTATCGCAGATTTAAATTTAGCAATTGAGCTAGTGACCACACTTCAAAAGTAATTTATTGGCTGTAAAGATCTTTGGAATGTTCTGAGTTCATGAAAGGTGCTATATAAATGCAAGTTCTTTTGTTTTCACTCACCTTGTGTCACCACAACAACACTCATTAAGCTTGATGCCATCTAGGAGAGAGAAATTCACATGATCAGTGCCTCTGCTACCTGATTTAATATCCATCCCTCCATCACCAGTGCACTGTGCCTCTAGTGTGTATGATCTACAGGATGCACTGCAGCAATTCGCCAAGGTTACTTCAACAGCACCTCCCTCCCCTGTGGCCTCTGAGAAGGACAATGTCTTGAGAATGTCATAAGCTCCAAGTCACACAATATGCTGACTGGGACATATATCACCATTCCTTCATTGCCACTCTGTGAATATCCATGGACACAGATTTTAAATTTAAACATTCAACTGCAGCAAAGATTATGCAGTCCACACTTTATGTGAAATTAGTGCATGGGTTGATCAAATTGTAAGACTTTCTGTATTTTCTGTAGAGCAGGTAATTCTACTGGTGCCCTGGTCAACACTATCACAGTTAAAACTGCAATTTGTGGGACCATGTTGTGTGAAAATGGGCTGCCACATTTAGCTACATAGCCATATAAATACTGTGGCTTCAAGAGCAGGTCAGAGGCTGGGTATTCTGTGGTGAGTGACTCACCTCCTGACTCCACAAAGCCTTTCCACCATCTACAAGGCACAAGTCAGGAGTGTGATGGAATACTCTCCACTTGCTTGGATGAATGCAGCTCCAACAACACTCAAGAAGCTCAACACCATCCAGGACAAAGCAGCCCACTTGAATGGCACCCCATCCACCACCCTAAACATTCACTCCCTTCACCACCAGCGCACATTGGCTGCAGTGTGTACCATCCACAGGATGCACTGCAGCAACTCGCCAAGGCTTTTTCGACAGCACCTCCCAAACCCGCGACCTCTACCACCTAGAAGGACAAGAGCAGCAGGTACATGGGAACAACACCACCTGCACGTTCCCCTCCAAGTCACACACCTTCCCGACTTGGAAATATATCGCCGTTCCTTCATCGTCGCTGGGTCAAAATCCTGGAACTCCCTTCCTAACAGCACTGTGGGAGAACCTTCACCACACGGACTGCAGCAGTTCAAGAAGGCGGCTCACCACCACCTTCTCAAGGGCAATTAGGGATGGGTAATAAATGCCGGCCTCGCCAGCGACGCCCACATCCCATGAACGAATAAAAAAAAAGCAACAGTCACTGCACTTCAAAAGTAATTTGTTGGATTTGACACACCTTGGGATATCTTGAGAAACATGACAAGGGACTATATAAAAGTAAGATCATTCTTCTTGATAGTTTTATAGCAATGGCAAACATACATAGAACCCTGTCCCACTGAGAATAGTTGTCAGTTGATATATGGCATGTTTGAGGTGCTCAAGATACAGATATTAGCTCCCGCAGTAGGGATAACATTAAGTTCTATTGTTTTTGCCTCCTCCCCAGATGAACAGCAAATGGGGAGAGTGTCAGGCTTAGATTGACAAACTGTCCTATTCATCAAGCCTCTGGTGGTAAAGTCTTACTAATGCATTTAAGGGGAAGCTAGATAAACACATGAGGGAGAAAGGAATAGAAGGATATGCTAATAGGATCGGATGAAGTAAGGTGGGAGCATAAACACCGACATAGACCTGTTTGGCCAAATTGCCTGTTACTGTGCTGTGAATACTATACTCATAATACTAGGACCATTGAATATTGCCTTGACATAACTCTCGGAAATATCTCAAAGAGCTTCACATGCAATGAATTACTTAGAAATACAGTGCTCGTTGTTGTATGACCAAACATAATAGCTAATTAGCACATAGTAAGATTCCACAAACAGTGGTGAATCTGTTTCTGGTGACATTGGTTGTGACTATTTATTCATATCGCACTCTTTAACATCCGACTGATGTGTGAAAACAATGCTATGACTTGGTTTATTGACTCTGTTACGTTTTGGGCAGGGGGTGGGGGGAGCTGGTGTGATTACTTTATTTTACTTTTGATTTTTTTTGGGGCTCAGCATCATTGACCACATGCATAAGTGATCCTTCACTCCCTATATCCCAGGTAATATTTTGCTTGCTCATATATCTGGATTAATCTGTAGCATAACCAGGGATCAGAAAACCCACATCATTTGTGTTGGCTTACTGGCTTTATCACATACCCTTAAACTATCTTCCTTGACTTTGAAGGCAACAGAATAATACTATATTAGTTCATGATTTTGCTTTAACTGCTCAACAGAGAACAGTGCAATGATACAATATAGACCTTACAGCTGTTAGACTATTTTCTTGAGTGAGCAGAAAATAACCAATAGTCTTGACTGCTGTGCTAAACTATACATTCTTATGTAATGGTTTTTTTTCTATTTCTCACTTTCTGCTGACACTATTGAGCCTGACTATCACTTTTTGAAGGCTTCCAGGCAGACTCTCCAGCTTTTTATCAGTCAGGATGAGAAATACTTTTCAGAAAATGACCAGGTCCATAGAATCATAGAATTGTTACGGCCCAAAAGGAGGCCATTCAGCCCATCGAGCCCATGCCAGCTCTTTGTAAGAGCAATCTAGATCGTCACATTCCCCCACTCTTTCCCCGTAGCCCTGCAAATTTTTTCCCCTCAAGTATTCATCCAATTCCTTTTTGAAAGCCACAATTGAATTTGCTTCCTCCACCCTTTCAGGCAGCGCATTCCAGATCATAACAACTCGGTTGTAAAAAAGTTTTTCTTGATGTTGCCTTTGGTTCTTTTGCCAATTTGTATCTTAAATCTGTATCCTCTGGTTCTCGATCTTTCAGCCTATGGGAACAGTTTCTATATATTTACTTTATATTAACCCTTCATGATTTTGAACACTTCCATCATAAGACCATAAGAGATAGGAGCAGGAGTAGGCCATTCGGCCCCTCAAGCCCGCTCCGCCATTCAATGAGATCATGGCTGATCTGAATTTTACATCAACTCCACTTTCCCGCCCTTTCCCCATAACCTTTGACTCCTTTGCTGATCAAAAATTTGTCTAACTCAGCCTTGAATGTATTCAATGACTCGGTCTCCACAGCTTTTTGGGGTAAAGAATTCTAAAGATTCACGACCCTCTGGGAGAAGAAATTCCTCCTCATTTCCGTCTTAAACGGGCGACCCCTTATTCTGAGACTATGCCCCTTATTTTTAGATTCCCCCATGAGGTGTAACATCCTCTCAGCATCTACCCTATCGAGTCCCCTCAGAATCTTGTATGTTTCAATAAGATCTCCTCTCATTCTTCTAAACTCCAATGAGTATAGACCCAACCTGTTCAATCTTTCCTCATAAGACAACCCTTCCATACCTGGAATCAACCTAGTGAACCTTCTCTGAACTGCCTCCAATGCAAGTATGTCCTTCCTTAAATAAGGGCACCAGAACTGTGCGCAGTACTCCATGTGTAGTCTCAACAGCACCCTGTACAGTTGTAGCATGACTTCCCTGCTTTTATACTCCATCCCCCTAGAAATAAAGGTCAATATTCCGTTTGCTTTCCGGATTACCTGCTGCTCCTGTATGTTGACTTTTTGTGTTTCATGTACAAGGACACCCAGATCCCTCTGTACGGCAGCATTTTGTAGTATTTCTCCATTCAAATAATATTTTGCTTTTTTAACCTTCTCAGCTCTAAGGAGAACCACCCCAGCTTCTCCAGTCTATCCATGTAACTGAAGTCCCTCATCCCTGGAACCATTCTAGTAAATCGTTTCTGCACATCTCTAAGGCCTTCACATCCTTCCTAAAGTGCGGTGCCCAGAATTGAATGAAATACTCTAGTTATGGCTGAACCAGTGTTTTATAAAGGTTCAACATAACTTCCTTGCTTTTGTACTCTATGCCTCTGTTTATAAAGCCCAGGATCCTGTATACTTTTTTAAACTACTTTCTCAACCTGTCCTGCCACCTTCAAAGATTTGTGCACATATACCCCCAGGTCTTTCTGTTCCTGTACCCCGTTTAGAATTGTACCATTTAGTTTATATTGCCTGTCCTCATTCTTCCTGCCAAAATGTATCACTTTGTACTTCTCTGCGTTAAATTTCATCTGCCATGTGTCTGCCCATTCCACCAGCCTGTCTATGTCCTCTTGAAGTATATTACTATCCTCCTCACTGTTTACTACACTTCCAAGTTTTGTATCATCTACAGATTTTGAAATTGTGTTCTGTACACCCAAGTCCAAGTCATTAATATGTATCAAAAAAAGCAGTGGTCCTAGTACTGACCCCTGGGGAACACCACTCTATACTTTCCTCCAGTCTGAAAAGTAACCACTCACCACTACTCTCAGTTCCCTGTCATTTAGCCAATTTTGTATCCATGTTGCCATTGCCCCTTTTATTCGATGGGCTTCAATTTTGCTGACAAGCCTATTATGTGGCACTTCATCAAACTCTTTTTGAAAGTCCATATACACAACATCAACCGCATTGCCCTCATCAACCCTCTCTGTTACCTCATCAAAAAATTAAATCAAGTTAGTTAAACACAATTTGCCTTTAACAAATCCCTGCTGGTTTTCCTTTATTAATCCATCCTTGTCCAAATGGCTATTAATTTTATCCCAGATTATCGTGTCTAAAAGTTTCCCCACCACCGAGTTTAAACTGACTGGCCTGTAATTGCTGGGTTTATTCTTACACTGTTTTTTGAACAAGGGTGTAACATTTGCAATTCTCCAGTCCTCTGGCACCAACCCCATATCTAAGGAGGATTGGAAGATTATGGCCAGCACTCTTTGCAATTTCCACCCGTACTTCCCTCAGCAACCTAGGTTGCATCCCATCTGGACCGGGTGACATCTACTTTAAGTATAGCCAGCCTTTCTAGTACCTCCTCTTTATCAATTTTCACCCCATCCAGTATCTCAACTACCTCCTCTTTTACTGTGACTTTGGAAGCATCTTCTTTCTTGGTAAAGACAGATGCAAAGTGCCTCAGCCATCCCCTCTGCTTCCATGTGTAGATCTCCTTTTTGTTCCCTAATCGGCCCCACTGCTCCTCTTACAACCCTTTTACTATTTATATGCCTATAGAAGGCTTTTGGATTCCCTTTTATGTTAGCTGCCAGTCTATTCGCATACTTTCTCTTTGGCCCTCTTGTTTCCTTTTTCACTTCTCCTCTGAATTTCCATTTTCAGCCTGGTTCTCACTTGTATTATCAACCTGACATCAGTCATATGCCCCCATTTTCTGCTTCTCTCTCTCTCTCTTTTGTCATCCAGGGAGCTCTGGCTTTGGTTGCCCTACCTTGCCCCCTCATTGGAATGTACTTAGAATGTTTCCGAACCATCTCCTCTTTAAAGGCCACCCATTGTTCGATTACAGTTTTGCCTGCCAATCTTTGATTCCAATTTAACGGGGCCAGATCCGTTCTCAACCCATTGAAATTGGCCCTCCTCCAATTAAGTATTTTTACTCTAGATTGCTCCTTGTCTTTTTCCATAACTAATCTAAACCTTATGATACTATGATCACTGTTCCCTAAATGTTCCCCCACTGACACTTGATCCACCTCATTCCCTAGAACCAGATGCAGCAATGCCTCCTTCCTCGTTGGACCGGAAACATACTGATCAAGAAAATTCTCCTGAACAATCTTCAGAAATTCCCCCTCTCTTTGCCCTTTACACTATTACTATCCCAGTCTATATTAGGATAGTTGAAGTTCCCCATTAGCACTACTCTGTAGTTCTTGCACATCTCTGTAATTTCACTGCAAGTTTGCTCCACTAGTTGGTGAATGCACCCAGTTGTGTAATGGCACCTCTATTGTTCCTTAACTCTAACCAAATAGATTCTGTCCTTGCCCCCTCAAGGTCATCCTCTTTCTCCAGCACTGAAATATTCTCCTTAATCAATACTGCCACTCCCCTTCCTTTTTATCCTTCCCTATCTTTCTTGAACACCTTGTATCCAGGAATATTTAGTACCCAATCCTGCCCTTTTTTGAGCCAAGTCTCCGATATCACGACTACATGATATTCCCATGTGGCTATTTGTACCTGCCGCTTACCAACCTTACTTACCGTGCTTCATGCATTTACACACATGCACTCTAAACCTATCTTAGACCTTCTCCTATTCTCTCTTAGCCTGATCCCACCTAACACTGTACAATTTCTTACTCTAGCACTATCTGTCCAAATGGATTTAATAACTATCTGTTCAATTCAAACAGAAAAGCTGGCAAACACATGCTGGAACAAATACTTGCCCAAAATAGCAACAACTTGCATTTATGAAGTGCCTTTAACGTAGTAAAATTTCCTAAGGTGCTTCAAGGGAGCATAATCAGATAAAAATTGACACTGAGTGAAAGCAGGAGATATAAGAAAAGGTGACTAAAAACTTGGTCAAAGTTGTAGTTTTTAAGGAGCGTATTAAAGAACAATAAAAGGAGGAGAGAGAGAGGCAGAAAGCTTAGGACCCAGATGGCTGAAGACACGGCTGCCAATGATGGGGCATGCACAAGAGGCAAGAATTGGAGGAGCACAGAGATCTCGGAGAGTTGTAGGGCTGGAGGAGGTTGCAGAGGGTCAAGGCCATGGAAGGACTTGAACATGAGGATGAGAGTTTTGAAATCGAGGCATTGCTGGACTGGGGGCCATCACCTTCTCAGGAAAGCCAGGGATGAGCAATAAATGCAGTCTTGCCGGTCCCACTTGCACCCCAAGAATTGAGTAAATTGTCCTCTCCTTCGGACACCTGGCTGACATAAAACAAAACTGTACAAAAACTGCTCCGTGGTAGCACTCTTGCCTCTGAGTCAGAAGGTTGGGGGTTCAAGTCCCACTTGAGCACATAATCCAAGCTGATACTCCACAGCAGTGCTGCAGGAGTGCTGCACTGTCGGAGGTGCCGTCTTTCGGATGAGACATTAAACCAAGGCCTGTCTGCTCTCTCAGGTGACGTAAAAGATCCCATGGGACTATTTGAAGAAGAGCAGGGGTGTTACCCCCGGTGTCCTGGACAATATTTATCCCTCAACCAACACCTAAAAACAGATTATCTGGACATTAGCACATTGATGTTTGTGGGACCTTGCTGTGCGCAAATTGGCTGCCGTGTTTCCCTACATTACAACAATGAATATACTTCAAAAGTACTTCATTGGCAGTAAAGCGCTTTGGGACATCCTGAGATCATGAAAGGCACGATATAAAATACAAGTGTTTCTTTCTGTATGTGATGTTTTTCTGCGAGTGAAGCTGGTTTATAGCCCTTTGCGAACTGTAGCAGAATTAAAGAGAGCGATACCCTGAGTAATATTTTAGTCAGAAATGCTCCATTTTTGGCACAGGATTATTCAAAGAACAATCCTCCCCTCTAAAATTCCACAGCCCCTCAGTACTGCAGTATCAGTATAGGTTATATACACCAGACTAGGGCGTGAACCCACAGCCTTCCGACTTAGAGACAAATGTGTCATCAACTGAGCCAAGCCAACATGCAAAGAATTAAATGTTTGGCAATAGTGTAGTGTTGTGTAGTGTCACCAGTGTACAATATCACATCCCAAATTATCAAGAAAAGGACAAAACTATACATCCTCACCTTAGTTGTTTAGTGGCTTGTTTGGAGTTTCACCATCTATAGCCCTTTTAAGGAAAAAAGTCAGACGTTTGAAAACAATTAAATTAAATTAAACGTTTTTTTTCCCTAAAAGAATTACTTTAAATATTGAGTGCTGATGACATTACTGGGGAAGTAACTAAGGAAATATTTTCAGGGCTATGGGTAAAGAGCAGGGGAGTGGGACTAATTGGACAGCTCTTTCAAAGAGCCGGCACAGGCACGTTGGGCTGAATGGCCTCCTTCTGTGCCGAGTGGGTCTATGATTCTATGAAGTGGCTGAGGAGAGTTACATGTCAATGTCATGGAGCTGAATTAACACAAGCAGAAATAGCCATTAACCCAGTAGTGTTTCTGAGATTGTGAAATTTCAGCTGTACATATTAATTCAGCCCCTTCACATTGTTGGGTTTGGTAACTCCTCCCACTCAGTTCTCCCAAATGATACAATGATTATAATGATTAGACTTCCTTGAATATCATGCTTGGGTGATACACAGGTTTATCCATGTGAATTGATGCAATGTCCCTGCTCAAAGCCTAAATATAGTCAAATAGAGTTGCTGGCAAGTCTTAAGATTGAAATCACCATGAACCTGAAGGAAAAGTTATACAATTAAACCGCAGTTTTTTCAACTCTAGTTCTTCATGATCAGCAGGTAGCTCCATTGGCTGAGTGCTGGAACGAGGCCTAATAGTCACTGGATTTGAATCCCAGCAGAATTCCCTCAGCCTTTAATCCTTCTGAGGTGAATAAATGAGTATCATGTCTTTGGATGTATGGGTAGAGCAGAAGAATGCAGGGAATGCCCGATGCTTTGCCCTACTGTTGTAGTATCTGTCCTTTGACAGTCCTGGTTGTTGGTTAAAGAAATGGAGATCACCACTTCATCCTACCTTCTGATGGTGGCAGGATTAATTTCTCTCTCTCTCTCTAGTTCTTTGTGAATACCCTGAATTCAAGATAAAAAGGAAGAGCTCACATTTATATCGCACCTCAGGACGTCCCAAAGCGCTTTACAAACAATGAAGCACTTTTGAAGTGTAGTCACTGTTGTAAAGTAGGAAACGTGGCAGCCAATTTGCGCACAGCAAGGTCCCACAAACAGCAATGTGATAATGACCGGATAATCTGTTTTAGTGATGTTGGTTGAGGGATAAATATTGGCCAGGACACCGGGGAGAACTCCCCTGCCACAATTCAGCCCACAATGTGTATCATTCTCAGATGTCAAACCCAAACCTCAATCTCAGCTTGGCCCAGTAATGCATACTAGCTCAGCAATAAAACTAGAGTTCAAGGTTCATCCATCAGAAGCCCAATGCATATAATTCTAGCATAAAATTAGAGTTCATTTGATTACCAATAGGATTATGGAAGCCCAGTCAACAGGAAAGGGCAAGTGAAAGCAGTGAATTATGACTTCCTTAAAGAACTTTTAAACTTCCTAAGCTTAGCTCCAGCTTCCATGGGTATCAGGAGGAAAAGGCAATTGGCCTATAGTTTTAATTCTTCAGCTGCTTCAGTGCCAATTCCTAACCATTCCCTGAAGGACATTAGTGAACCATTTGGGTTTTAGCAACAACCCAATAGTTTTCATCGTCATTTTTTCTTTCCGAGGAACATTTTTTCTTTGCTTTGTTGACCGGAGGTCACCGGTTACTGTTACTGGCTTAGTACAAAGAGGAGAAGAGTCAATTCTCTCTTAACTCTCAATTCACTTTATTCACGCCGTTAGATCATATACATATATCTTATACGTCTGGTTAGATATGGGCATGCAGTTTACACCAGGTTATACAGTCTTATACCCAAACTAAGATCTAAACGCACACCCACTAGGTTCCTCTGACACTCCCTGAGTAGTAACAGAATATAAAGGATAATACCCGAAAAGGAGTTCTGATGCTGGCCAGGCATTCCGTTCTCTCTCTCTCGACGTCGACTCTACGTCCCTGACGTAGGGTCTTCCACTTCCGCAATGGTTGGTCTCCGGAGTCTTCGCTCTGGCTCCACGCCCCAGATCCTTCATTCTTGTTCTGAATCTTATCTCTTCAGACTGTGCTGTCTCTCTATTTCGTTGGTTTAGGCTTTCTGGTTACCCTGTGTCTTCTCCTCATTGGCTCTGTCCCAAGGACTTAGGTAGCATCACCTCATTACTCCTTTTCTAAATAAGGACTTGTGTCTTATCACATTTCCTTTGTCTTTCACAAAACTTGGTTAATTCAAACCGGTTCCAGCCAGCCAAGGCCAGGACTGAACTCAGGTTACTTTAGTTCAAAAGTCGTTCCTGCCTGTGTGTATCAGCAGCTGACAACTCAGGTTAGCTTCTGCAGCCCCTAGCCAACATCTTTGCATCAGGTATGACTCCACCCACTAGAGAGTTTTCCCTTTGCACCATCCCTCCCGCCTGTAACTTCAGTTTGGAAGGAGGCTGATAGGGCGGTAATTGGCCAGGTTAGATTTGTCCTCTTTTTATGTGGTTGGAGATACCTGGGCAATCTTTCACATTGTTGGGTAGATTCCAGTTTCATAGTTGTATTCGAACAGCTTGGCCTAGCGGATCTTCTAGCTCTGCTGAACAGGCCTTCAGTCCGCTGCTAGTCTGTTGTCGGGGTCTGTAGCCTTTGCTGTGTCCAGCTCTTCCTGCGTCGTAAGGTCAAGTGGAGTAAATGGAATTGGGTGGACACTGATATCTATGATGGTGGGGACCTTGGGTTGAGGTCGAGTAGGATCATCCACTCATCACTCTTGGGTGAAGACACTTGCACTCACATGCTGGGGTCCACCATGGTTGACGATGGTGTTCATAGGGCTTCCCCCTCCTATCACTTGCCTGATGACCCAGCACCATTCGCTATTGGATGTAGTAGGGCTATAGAGTTTAGCTCTGCTCCATTGATTGTAGGACCACTTAGCTCTGTCTATAGCCTGCTGCTTTCGGTGTTTAGCATGCAGGTAGCCCTGTGTATTAGCTTCGGGTATGGATCTCATTGTAAGGTATTCTTGACAAAATTACTCCCACTAGAATTTCCCTCACAATCAGAAACTGATTCACAGAAATGTGTTAAAGGTTTCAATTGTTATGATCTGGAATGCACTGCTTGAAAGGATGGTGGAAGCAGGTGCAATAGTAATTTTCAAAAGAGAATTGGATGAGCGCTTGAAAAGGAAAAATTTGCAGGACTATGAAGGAAGAGCAGGGGAGTGGGACTAATTGGATAGCTCTTTCAAAAAGCTGGCACAGACACGATGGGCTGAATGGCCTCATCCTGTATAATAAGATTCTATGAATTGCCCATCTGCAGCAAATGATTCAGGATTGTCTCAACATGTCCTCTGATGTTGTTCTTAGATTTGGTTTCAGAGAATCCCTGTTCTATTTTTGGTATTATTTTCACTAAAGTTGTGAAAGTTGATTCCAGCTAAATTGCACAATCAGTTTTGCCAATAAATCTTTTGCTTGAATTAGAATTATTCTTGGGTCAAGATTTTCAGCTGGAAAAAAAAATCACATCTTTGCACCAGTCATTCATGCAAGGAAACTCAGCAGTATTAAAGAGAGTATTTAATGGGAAAGCATACTCTGTTGGATTAGTCCCTAATCCAGAACACTACAAAGAGACACTAATAGATTTGTCTCTCAGTCGACTTTTTAACATCCATGAAACTTAACTGATGGTTGGAACAAAATGGAGCCAATATTTTGTGCAGGAAGACTGTTAAAGGATGCAAAAAAAAACAGAGGAAAAACCCTAGACCAACTCAGGAAAAAAAAATCTGATTACCATTAAATTATCTTGAATATATAGAATTTCTTTTTTGCGTAGACGTTGGCTGAACATTCCCCTTAGACTTTCTCTCTACATCATGTGCTTTATTAGAGAAGAAGGTAGTTAAGTCTATTTAATCTCATCTTTACAGAGTACAACCCATTTATAGCAAGAAGCCAGAATAATCTGTTTTGGCTGCTGCCTCATAAATTTATAAGACTTGAAAATTAGGACTTATTGCATATTAAAGATGCACTAGGACCCGACTAATGGGGATACTTCATTATCAATAAAACACCTACTTTATCTAATATGTTCTTACTGAGTGTACACTGTGGAATGTAATGGGATTTAATTATTGCCAGAGGATAAACTGCTTCTCAATTAATGAAGCTTTTAGTGACTTCTGTTTGATACAACAGTTTTCATTACAGAACAATGCCTGTTGTATTTCTAAGCAGATGGTTGAAGATGTGTCCCAGTTTATGAGGGAGATGATGCCCGAAAAGGAAAGGAATTTGGCACAGTTAAAAGATCACCAGGAGCCAGCCACAGACAGAAAACATCAACTTGTACCGGCGGAAGGAAGCGCAGTGGTGGAACGTTTGTGAAGCTCAAGAGGTTTTCAAAATTATGAGGGGTTTTGATAAAGTGAAGAAGGAGAAACTCTTTCTACTGGCAGGAGGATCGGTACCAAGAGGACACAGATTTAAGGTGATTGGCAAAAGAACCAGAGGGGAGTTGAGGATTTTTTTTATGCAGCGACTTGTTATGATCTGAACTTGAGTATAGGAGACATAATTTCATAGGAATTAAGCATACAATGATAACTGTTATTACCAATAACCACACATATACAATGATAACAATTATTTATAATAATTACATGTATAGTCAATGTCACACTGACAATACAAGGTACCAGAGAATTCACCATGTCACCTCTTTGTCAGTCTAGCTACATGAGAATCCACATGAGTCTAACCACCTCCCCTTGACATTCAACGGCATTACCATCTCCAAATCCCCCACCATCAACATCCTGGGGTCACCATTGACCAGAAACTTAACTGGACCAGCCACATAAATACTGTGGCTACGAGAGCAGGTCAGAGGCTGGGTATTCTGCGGCGAGTGACTCACCTCCTGACTCCCCCAAAGTTTTTCTAAGATCTACAAGGCACAAGTCAGGAGTGTGATGGAATACTCGCCACTTGCCTGGATGAGTGCAGTTCCAACAACACTCAAGAAGCTCGACACCATCCAGGACAAAGCAGCCCACTTGATTGGCACCCCATCCACCACCCTTAACATTCACTCCCTTCACCACTAGCGCACCGTGGCTGCAGTGTGTACCATCCACAGGATGCACTGCAGCAACTCGCCAAGGCTTCTTCAACAGCACCTCACAAATCCATGACCTCTACCACCTAGAAGGACAAGGGCAGCAGGCACATGGGAACAACACCACCTGCATGTTCCCTCCAAGTCACACACCATCTCGACTTGGAAATATATCGCCGTTCCTTCATCGTCGCTGGGTCAAAATCCTGGAACTCCCTACCTAACAGCACTGTGGGAGAACCTTCACCACACGGACTGCAGCGGTTCAAGAAGGCGGCTCACCACCACCTTCTCAAGGGCTATTAGGGATGGGCAATAAATGCCGGCCTTGCCAGCGACGCCCACATCCCATGAACGAATAAAAAAAAATTACCTCATCCAATTAGCTGGACTTCAGTTTTAACTCCCCATAACTTGATTCACACTCCCTAATTTTCCTGGTCTATGGCAGATGCCTTTTCAAGGTTAGAGCTACCAAAGTTTGTTGCCTTGTTGAATCTCTTATCAGCAAAAACTGTCCCTGCCTGTTCTGTGTCTGTGCAGCAGCTCGTTATCAGATAAAGCTGTCTGACTGGAATTCCTTTTAATTTAAACTGTCCTTCTAACAGAAATTTACTTAACAGGCAAAAGCTCAAGTTAAGAATTAACCATTTCCTTACACTAGAATTTTTTTTTTATTCGTTCATGGGATGTGGGTGTCGCTGGCGAGGCCGGCATTTATTGCCCATCCCTAAATTGCCCTTGAGAAGGTGGTGGTGAGAATGATACCCAGGGATGAGGGAACTTCAGTTATGTGGAGAGACAAGAGAAGCTGGGGTTGTTCTCCTTAGAGCAGAGAAGTTTAAGGGGAGATTTAATAGTCTTCAAAATTATGAGAGGTTTTGATAGAGTAGATGGGGAGTAACTGTTTCCACTGGTAGGAGGGTCAGTAACCATAGGACACAGATTTAAGATAATTGGCAAAAGAACCAGGGGGGGAGATGAGGAGAAATGTTTTTTCACGCAGCGAGTTGTTATGATCTGGAATGCACTGTCTGAAAGGGAAAGAGAAGCAGACTCAATAGTAATTTTCAAAAGAGAATTGGATAAATACTTGAAAAGGAAAAAGTTGCAAGGCTTTGGGAAAGAGCAGGAGAGTGGGACTAACTGGAAAGCTCTTTCAAAGAGCCAGCATAGACATAGAATCATAGAAAGGTTACAGCACGGAAGGAGGCCATTCGGCCCATCAAGTCCGCGCAGGCTCTATGCAAGAGCAATCCAACTAGTTCCAAACCAGCTAGTCCCACATGATGAGCTGAATGGCCTCCTTCTGTTCTGTATGATTATATGACTTGAACTGGCACCAGAAGATGAAGGGTGCCTGAGACTCGTGTCTGCAGTCCAGCTTTCAGACAGTTCTGCAGTTCTGCTTACAGTGCCTGGCAGAAACTTGAACTCTGCTGCTCAGGCCCAAGCTGTACAGCTGCAGCTTACACGATACATGGAACTCCTCTGACTACATTTAAACTTTAATTATTTAAACAGTGTGGGTGGTAGCATCCCTGGGCACTTTCTGCACTTTACTGGATTTACACTTCATGCAATGTTCACAAGAATTACTGATGAGGAAGGCCATTTAACCCATCTTAATTCATCCATTCAGAAAGACCCATATTCCCCCATTTTAGCATCTAATTGTTTCTTAAATGATTCCAAGGCTTTTGCCTCCATTCCTCTATCTAGAAATCCATTCCAAGTGTTAATCACTCTTTTGTGTGAAGAAGATTTTCCTGAAGAATTTCCTGCTCCCTGGACCC